>NW_017731476.1:3674305-3699195 GCF_001890085.2 Hipposideros armiger
GTACATTTGTTACAACCCATGAACCTACATTGACACATCATTATTCCCCAAAGTTTATAGCTTACAATAGGGTTCACTACTGGTGTACATTCTGTGGGTTTTGACAAATAATGACATGTATCCATTATAGAATCATACACCATAGTTTCACTGTCCTAAAATTCCCATGCTCCAATTTATTTTTCCCTCCCCAACAACCCCTGACAACCATACTGTCTCCATAGTTTTGCCTTTTCCAGAATGTCTTATCATTGAAACCATATAGTATATAGCCTTTCCAGGCTGGCTTCTTCCACTTAGTAACATGCATTTAAATTTCCTCTATGTCTTTTTTATGGCTCGTTTCTTTTTAGCACTGAATAATATTTCATTGTCTAGATATACCACAGTTTATTTATCCTTTCACCTATTGAAGGACACCTTGGTTGCTTCCAAGCTTTTGGCAATTATGAATAAAGCTGTTATAAACACCCATGTGCAGGTTTTTGTGTGGATATTGTTTGGGACTCAGGGGCTTAAGCTTCTAGAAGCAGTAAACTGTGGGCCTGAGAGGCCTTATCTATGGTAAGAGACAGAACTCCATGGCTGCCGTGCAGACTCAAGTCCTCTGGTTGGATACAGTATCTGGTTTTAGTTCCTAGCCTAGGGAGCCAACATAATGTAAATTGACTGGCAGCTGACCGATATTTTATTGGAATTTTATTTCCAGAGAGGGGAAAGGTTTAATAAGTAAAGTCCTGTAATTGCTCAACCCCTAAGATACTCCCCAAAACCATACCAATAGGAAGTGGGCTACAATACAACAGCACTACAGCTCAGCAGGGAAATCGCCTCCAGTTCCCTTCTTGTGAAGGGCTGTGAAAGATGGCAGATACAACCAGCCTTCCTCTTCCGATGTATGTTGGATGACTTGAGTGTTCATATTCTCATGTTTTAGTCCCAAGTACCAAACCCCGGGAGTCACATCTAGACCAGGACCAGGGGAATGCACATCGCCCGGACAGCCTCGCCTTGATCCTAGATACAGAACCCGCCCAAACCTAGATCTCCTTTTGGAGAGGGAGCAGGTGTGTTTTATGTTGTTCATAGATGGTTTATTATATTAGGCAAAGGAGGTTTTAAATTTTATATACAGGATTTTTTTCTGGGCAGCACAGGAGATAGGTTTCCCTCCCCCTTTCTGCTGGTAATAGAAACCTTTGTTTGTGTATATGTGTGTGGGGAGTAACTGGAGGTGCTGACTCCTTTCCCCCCCATTTTCCTGGCCACCTGCCACACGCCACCAAGCTAAGCCAGAGTCCTCTTGGGAGTTTTACTGGAAGGAGACATTTTTCTGTGGGATTTTAAAAATAAGCCTAGAGCTCCTGTGTTTAGAGACTGCCAGGCAAGAGGACACAGAGGAAAGTAGAATTGAGAGACAAACCCTGATTACATTATTTGAACACTTGGACAGCTGTTTCTGTAGTTTATTCCACTTTGGACTTCCAGTTATGAGAGCAATAAATCCTTCTTCTGTTGTTTTTGTTTTGTTTTGGCTTAAGCTAGGTCGAGTTGGACTTCTGTTACTTGTAAATGAAAGAATTCCTGTCTGGTATATCATTTTAATTTCATGACTTGGACTAGGCTGGTAGCAGATAGGAAAGAAGTGAAATTCATATAACATACAATTAGCCATTTTAAAGTGTACAATTCAGTGATATTTAATGTATTCACAATGCTGTTCCTTTAGTTACTTATGTGCAACATCAGAAATGCTTTAACTTGAGGAAAAATATTTTTCTTTCCTCAATGGAAAAATGTTTTTCTAGAAATGAAAATCTCATTGTAGTACTATCTAAAAATTAAAGCATATATTACACTTGGGACATAAAGAGTGAAAAGAGAAGGAACTTGCTGCTATACAAAGTATTTTTCTTTCCTCTGATTTTTTCTACTCCTTTGACATGTGCCCCATCAAGTAGCCTTTCTCTCTCTAGTGGGGTCACTCTGGACCCTCTAAAAAGCCCCTTCAGCTCCTCCTTTGCTAGGTAGTTCTCTCCCTCCCTTCTCAGCCAAGCTCTGGGAAAGTGGTATCTACCGTCCCTAACCACACTTCCTACCTCCCATCACCACTCACCCAGAATTACAGCATTGTCACATCCTTGGCTGCCACACCCACTGGTTTCTCCCTGCTATTTCCATGTGACTGCTCTGTGACATTTCACAATATCCCCTGCAGCCTTCTGATGAAAGCCCCTCCCGTGGCCTCTCCCCACTGCATCTGGCTCTCTGTCCCTCCATGGCCCCTTCTCCACCTCCTCTGAAGGCTCCTCTGCCTTTCTCTCTGAATGGTGGGATCCTTCAGGCTCCCAGTCTACTTCATGTTCCTTACTCTATCCTCTGCACCCTGCCATGCTTGAATTCCTTTCTCATTCATCCCCAGGCCTTCAGCTACCATCTTATTCCATCTAGGATCTTCCCTGAGCTCCCAACAGTCTAGATTTTTCCAATGAGTTCTCTAACCTTCCTGAAGCCCAGTGGGAAATGGGCTCCTTATCACCCCACTGGGTCTTAGGGGCCCTTACTGCCAGGGAAATGGGTGGGGGCTAGGGAAGGTATAGCTGCAGCATAGCCAAGAGGACATCTGTTTCCTGAAAAACATGAAAACTTTACCTCTGAATAAATAAGAGAGTGATAACATGACAACCGTGTGAGTGACCAAGGATGTGGTTTTGAATTCCTTGATGTAGTATCACAGGGGAGTTAGAGCAGTGAATTACGACTGACTTGCTCATTGGTGAATCCAGTTTATTAGTGCCTTCAAGGTGCTCCCCAATTCTAACACTGAAAAGAGTGCTCCCAAAATCTAACACTGAAAAGAGTGCACATCTCGGCCTGAAGCGAAACCCTTAATGAAACCTGTAATGAAGCAAGAGTGCAGGGAAAGAGGACAACAAAGTAACAAATTGGGAAACAGTTACCAATGGAAACAAAGGTATGAGGAAGGATGAGAAACCTGAGGGGCCTTCCACGGATTCCATCGTTTTGTGTGGGAATGTGGGACACCTAGGGAGCAGCCCCAAGCATGCTCAGTTCTATCCACTCAGCTTCCTGTACACATAACCCCTACCCCATGCACCACCCTCAACTGGATTCCAGGGCTTAGCCCCCTTATCGTTTTGGGACCACTGAGACTCTCATATCCTGTGCTGTGATCATCCATGTCCACAGTTTTCCATCTCTTGCTTCAGACTGGAATGGAGCATTGGCCCCATGGGGTTCAGTGAGCATGAGGAATGGGGGGGCGGGGAGTACAGAGGAGAGATGAAGGGTGATGAAGGACGTTGGGAAGGGCGTAAGCGCCATAACCCAGATTCCCTAGTTTCTCCAGGAAAAGCCACTCTGTCCTCCATCAAACACTTCTCCCAGGAGATTCCATTTCTTTCATTCCAAATGAAAGAGGTGGGATGTGAGCTGGTTCCTGAAAGACAGGCGGGGTAGTCACTGCCTGATATCTCTGAATGAACAGAAGGCTCAGCTGTGGCTGGCAGCAGCCAGTAAAGCAAACAGGTGCGCACATCCCTTTTAGGAAGAGCTCCCAGGTGGCAATGAGGAGATATTGGGGACAGACTTGGGAAGATACCTGGTCAAATGAGAGGGTTAGGGCTTGCACTGGGGCAGAGACGATGTAAGGGTCCTGAATAAGCCACGTTCCTCGGGACGACGGGGCAAAACGTGCTAAGTCAATGAAGATTTCCAGCTCAGGTCTCAAACTCCACTTTCTACAATTAACCATCTATGCAAACAGGGGCTGGCCCGGAACAAGGGGTCTCCTCAACTGAAGCGCGGGCAGGACGCAGGGCGTCCCTGACCTATCTGTGGGTGTCCAGTTGCGCCGCGCCCTCCGCAAGACCCCGCACCCAGAGGAGCGGCCGGTACAACAGACCTTCACTGACAACCCACTGCACGCCGTAGCTTCCGATAGCAGGGACCTCTGACGCGGAATCCACAGCGATGCCGAGGCCCAGACCCAGAAAAGACCGAGCCCACGCAAGCCGTTTCGGAATACAGAAGCCCCAACCCCCGGCCCAGAGACGCGCTCCTCCGAGACCCCCGACCTCGGCTTGGAAGGCGGGGCAGTCCCGCGGTTTCCACCAATCAACGGCTGGTGTTCGAATTCGCGTCCTGGCGCGGCCAATAGCGGGCGCCCGGAGCGGGTGGTTTGGACGGGGCCGGAGGCGGGGCCTGGTGTATCCGCAGCGCGCTCCCCCCCCGACCGGCCAATGGGAGCTCTGGGCACGTTTGAAAACTAGAGCGGGCGGTGGGGCGGATCTGCGCGTGCGTGGAGCGGCGCGCTCAGGGCCCGCGGGCGCCTCAAGCAACTTAGACTGCGGCGACTGCGGCTGAGGTGGCTGTGCGTGCAGCGATGGGGAGCGGCGGCGGTGAGCGCGGGTCGCGGGCGGCGGCGGGAGGGCGGTCCGAAACTGCGCAGGTCGGCTCGAGCCCTTAGGTCTGGGATGCGGGAGTTGCGGTGGCGCCCGCCCGGCGCGCGGTTTAAATACCACTCGACGCCAGGGTCCGCGTGAAAACCCCGCGCGGGACCCGGCACCTGTGGAGGGCTGTGAGCGCAGTGATCAAGTTTCAGTGTCTGTCCTAGAGCAAGGGAATGACGACAGTGTTGCGGTAAAATTCATGTAATCTGTGGGAGCTGGTCGCTCTGCGTGTAGGTCTGGCTTTCGCAGGACGTTAACTGCTGATAGGAAGACCCAAGTGAAGAGCAGCGGGTGAAGGGAGAAAAGTACTGAGTGGGGAGGAGTCATCTATGGAGGAGAGCAACCCCCTTCTGTAGGGACAGGAGGGATGAGCGGGTGGAAAACTAGGTAGACTGTAGGTGAGGGGCTCCTGCCGGGAGCTTCAAGGTCCTCAGCTTAGAATGTGGAAGGAGCTGCTGAAGTTGAAAAGACCCCCTGCGGGGGGAGAGGACAGAGCAGCTCCAACAACTGCAGAGCTGGGAATGGCTTGGCCTTCAAGTTCACCTTAGCTTCCCTGCAGGGCTGACCCTCCTAGTTTGGACTCAAAACCAGCTTGTTCAAGTCCACAGATCCCATGGAACATGATGCGTTTTTGCAAAGAGAAGCAAAGATCAGCAACAGCAAGGCTTTTAGGGGCTTCACTGAGTGTGAAATGCCAGGAGAACCTCATATCAGTACAATTCCTTTCCAACAGATCACAGACCATTCTGATTTTTGTTTTCTTAAGTGATCCACTGTAGGTGTGCCAAGTGTTTCTGTTATCCTACAAAGCGAAGAATAAGGAGGAGACCCCGAAACCTAACCATCTTGAATCTCCCAGAAGATGTGCTCTTTCATATTCTGAAATGGCTTTCTGTTGGGGACATTCTTGCTGTTCGAGCTGTAAGTTGCCAGATGAAAATAGTGTCAGCCCTAGCATTGTTGGTTATAACCATCAAGGCTTCCTGTTCTTAAATGTTAGAACAGCACTTTGCCTACAAAAAAAAAGCAGAGAAACAAGGATGATACTGTTAATAGAAGCTTGAGGTTGTTCTGATTGTAGGTAAGCTAAAATGTAGCATACTCATTATAATGTTTAACAGAGAAGGTACCCTTTTATAGCAGTGAAATTTGTATTCCCTTAAGAAATAACATTACACCTGAAACTAATATAATATTGTATCTCAACTGTAAATGAAAAATAAATTTTAAAAATTTTTTAAAGAAATAAGATAGCATTAAAAAGAATAAAAGTATATTTTTGAGGACAAATTACATGTAACATTCAGCACTGAAAGGAACTCTGGAAGTTATTTTACAGATACCGGAAAGGCAGCCTCCCTTTGACTTAACCAAGGGCATATAGTGATTAGTGAGAAAACAAGAACTTGCTTCTCCAACTCCCAAAGCTGCCTCCATTTTGGTCATAATATCCATGGGCGCTGAGTTTTCAGTGGCAGTGGGAACGTTAGCACTTAAAATGCTCACCTGTGGTCAGGGCTCCTGCCCAGGGTAGAGGCTGCAGGACCTACCTGAGGCTGCCATCACGTGTGCCAGTCTTTTCTGAGAACCCCTTTGACCTCCAAGCTCCATCCTTGCTCCCACTAGCAAAGCCTTGGTCAGATGAGCAGGAAACAGATTCCTGTCATAACTGTTCCCATTAGAGTTGGTTTCCCTGGTCCTTGCAAGTATACACCTTTGGAGAGGCATCATCCCCTCTTTCTCAGCTTAAGTGCTATTCCCCCTTCCAGGACCACTGTCCCCCCTTTAGAGCCACAAAGAAAATTGTTTCTGGGCTCTTTTCTCTATTCAAATCAACTGTCATTTTGAGACACAGAGACTGGGGGACTTTACAACTGGGATGGGTAAGGGAACAGGAGACCCTATATCTGTCTACATCCTGTCTTCAAGAGCTCTAGGAACGGGGCTTCTGAGAGGTCCCTTGATAATCTTCCTACTCACCCTACTTCTGTTCTGCAGGTGCACTCCCACCTGAAGTACCTGGTGGACAACCATGCCAGTGTGTGGGCATGTGCCAGCTTCCAGGAGTTGTGGCCTTCTCCGAGGAACCTGAAGTTCTTTGAAAGGTATCTGTGCACCCTGAGAACAGCTTGGTTTTGTCCCGTCTTTGGGCCTCCCTGATTTGCCAGCCTGTGTTCCAAGGGCTGACCTGGGAACAATTTTCCTCTTGCTGTAGCCCCACCAACACCTTATTCTAAGCTGGGAAGCAACTGAGGGCTGTAGACCTCACCCATAGCGTCACACGACTTCCAGCACAGTCATTAGTCATCGACATCACCGGCACAGGCCTGACTCATTAGTCACAGCAGTGCTTCTGAAGGGTCCCATGTGGGCTGTAGCCCATTCTGCATGACTCAAACACAGGTCACCTTCGTGTGGAAACTTTACTCAGCTCTCTTTTCTTTTGGTCAAAATCGTGTGATTTAAACCCTGTTGCATTTTATTCACTGGCTGATCCCACCACCCTTCTAGAGTTGGGACCTAGAGGGAGGGCCAAAGGGAACATGAACCTCAAGACTTATGAGCCCCAGTATGCCAGCAATTAGACCCACCGTCCAAGTGTGCCAGTGGTCCCAGGCAGGTTGCCTGAGACATCATCCACAAACTATCCAGTTCACCCATTTTTAAATGTGCAACTCGATGGTTTTTAATATGTGTGCAGAGTTCTGCAACCATTACTATGACCTTATGTGACTGGCTTCTTTCACTTAGCATGTTTTCAAGGTTAATCCATGTTGGAGCATGTCCTGGGTAAATGATATATAGCTGCATTACCTAAAAAAGTTTCTGTTCAGAGAACAAGTAGCTTCAATTGCTGATGGAACATAACCTTTATGGAATAAAATCATGAGATGTTTTTTGTTCTTAATGTTCTAGGGCTGCTGAAAAGGGAAATTTTGAAGCTGCTGTGAAGCTGGGCATCGCCTATCTCTATAATGAAGGCTGTAAGTCCTGGCAGGGCTGGAGGGTGGCCCCGCCCCACTTGGTATTAACATTTTATTAATAGAACAAGCAGGAGCCCTTCCCAGTGTTTGTAATTTAGTCACTGTCTGGCAGTCTGCCTTACTGTCTCCTCCAGAGAGCTTGTGCCCAGAGGTGCCCTGCTAAGGAACCCATTGATGAACTTTGATTTTGTAGGTTGGGTCACCTCTTATTTTAATAAACCCTTTAATTTCAGTAGGCAAAGAATGACTGAGCAGAGACTCAGAATGGGGGCTACTCGGGCGGGTAGCCTTCCCCAGCGGCCTGCTCTCTGTCCAATTAACATAGCAGCCCACATATAGGCTCTGGTTTCTCTCCTCTGCCATAGCTCTTCTAGAACACTGGGGTGCAGTCAAAGCGAGCCTGATGCCACAAAGTATCAAAACACAGGTAGCGAAGGCTCCAAGCAGGAAGCAGGAACATGCAGCTCAAAGGTGGCTTGGTGCCTGAATTTCTTCACCCCCAGGGGCCAGGTGCTCCTTGATAGAATCTTGTGTGGCTTTCTCCCAGTTGCTGCCTATCTGCTTAGCACACCAAGGAACTAGCCTGCGGTCTGTCATGTCCCGGTTTCCAAAACGCATAAAGACTTGGCTATAACCGCTATTTTTCCGCTTCTGAAAAATCTGGTGTCTGGCTGAGAGAGAGCCACTGCATACGGTCAGTTGACAAGACTATTGTGATTGACAAACGATGAGCATTCCTCCTCTAGGCTTAGGGCAGCAGCAATCCCGCCCCTACCCTTTCATCAGATAGTGGTTCACAGACATAATTCACACGCATGCAACTCACCATTGAAAGTACACAACTCTGGTTTTTAGTATATTCACAGTTAGGCAGACATCACCACTGTCTGATTTTGGAAGTTCTCATTGCCTCAAAAAGAAACACCATACCTGTTAAAAGGGAGAGCAGCAGCAGGAGGGAGGGTGTGGGGGGCACCTTCTCAACCTTCAAAATCCAGGCTGCTGCAAAGACCCTGGCAGGGGCATGTGATTCACAAAGTGGGGGGGGAGGAAAGGGAGGAACCCCTGTTCCGGAGGGCTGTTCTCCCCTAAAACACCTGCAGCTTTGCACTGCAGCAGGCTTAAGGTTTTTAGGATCTCACAGAAGACCATGGAGAACTTTCCGCATTTGTCCTCCAGAGACACCCCTGGGTTACGTTCTGTCCGTTTCCACAGTGTCTGTGTCTGATGAGGCCCGTGCGGAAGTGAACGGCCTAAAGGCCTCTCGCTTCTTCAGTCTCGCTGAGCGACTGAATGTCAGTGCTGCGCCTTTTATCTGGCTCTTCATCCGCCCGCCGTGGTCAGTGTCTGGAAGCTGCTGCAAGGCCGTGGTTCACGAGAGCCTCAGGGCAGAGTGTCAGCTGCAAAGAGTGAGTCCTGGCTAGGGGCACATGTAGGGCAAGCTGAGCTGGGCAATCCAAGCCCCATAGGGTCCCGGGAAGTGAGGAAACCTTGAGGGGAGATACCGGACCATGTAAAGTCAGGGATCCGAGGGCAGCGGAGGCACAGAAAATCAAGAGTGTGGATGTGGGAGTGTCTAGAAACGACCCTGCAGGAGAGGAGGCCTCAGAGCCAGAGGTCAGGGGAATCAGATGAGAGGCTGGACTGCTGGCATATTGACAGCTGGGAAGGCAGGACGGAGGCTCCGTGAAGCAGTCGGTCCTCTGTGCGGAGGGGCAGTCAGGAGCCATGGGACACACAGACTGGGAGGGGCAGCCATCAGATGTTCTCTCCACTGATAACCACATTTCTTTCTCCTCTTTCCTTTTAGACTCACAGAGCATCCATACTGCACTGCTTAGGGAGAGTGCTGAGTCTCTTTGAGGTGAGTTGAATTGTACGTCCCAGTTGGACTCCACATTGTTTGATGTGTCCCTGGCCTGGGTGAGCATGCGTAATACAGCAGCTCTGCATGTCTGTGCTGCTCACCTTTCTAGCAGCTGCAAACACCAAGGACCAGAAAGTAAGTGAAAAGCAGCAAAAGGAGACATACCAGGTTCAAAGCCAAACTGAGCCCTTCCATGAGAACGGATGTTGAGCTGGTCAGAGCATCTAAGTGTGCACCCAGCAACGGGCTTGTGTCATTGCTCTGCTATTGGTGGGCCTCTCCCACTCCTCATGTAGGACTCTACACTTGAGAAAACTTGAACAAGCTTTATGATTAAGGAACCCCCTCTGCAGCAAACTCAGGGAATGGCTTCTGGTGACAGGTGGGCGTTGGCAGTATCAGGGAGGGATACTGGGCATGAGGGAGGAGGCTGAGGAGCCCCGACATAGCCAAACACGAACCTCATCCAGGAGAAAGCAGGGCCTGTGAGGGCGGAACCTGTGAGTTTGCTTTCCATATTGGTTGTCAAATTGTGTCTTTAAGAGAAGTCATTTCTATTCTGATGTAGTTAACTCATTTTATTAAAGAGCAATGCATGTGATCACTTAGAGCTACAGAGACAGATGAAGGTGTTTAGTAGAATGGTTTAGCAGAAAGTGGAGAATAAGAAAAGCATCAGCTGTGTCTGGACTTATTCCAGGATGAAGAGAAGAAACAGCAGGCCCGTGACCTGTTTGAAGAGTCTGCTAATCAGGGATGTTTGACCAGCTCGTACCTCCTCTGGGAAAGTGACAGAAGGACGGATGTGAGTGGACCTGGGTCTGGGGAGAGGAGAAATTATATTGGTCAAAGGCACAGTCACCAAATTGGCCCTTGATGAGGTTGTCAGCACATGGGGGGATCCTCGTACATTTCCTAAGCCCCTGGGAGCCACTGTTCAGTGGGCTGCTCTCAGCGCCATTGTCATTTGGGGGATAAAGGGCTGGGAAGAAAGCACAGCTGGGGGCCCTCTGGAGGTTTAGGGGAACATTTAAGGACTCCACGGGTCAATTCTGAGTTTCTCCAGAGATAGAACCATATAAAGTCATGGTGACTTTCTCCCATTGACAGATGTCTGATCCCGGACGATGCCTCTACAACTTCCGGAAACTCAGGGACTATGCTGCCAAAGGCTGCTGGGAAGCACAGGTGAGGTGGGAGCTGGCCATTCTCCTCATACCTTCTGGGCTCCCACTCAGGAGGCTGTAAGATTGGCCCAGGGGTGGAGCCGGCTTTAAAGGAGTTTAGCTCTGGGGCGCGTGGATAGGAGAACCTGGAAGTGCTTCCTTCATCTCTGGCCATCTCCACTCCATGGTCTCAAAGTCCTTTGCCCCTAAACCAGCCAGCCAGCCTCTTAATTTCTAAGTGCTTGTGGATTGTATCTGCTCTCAAAATTTATGCCGCTCCCTAAACTTGTCCTGTAGGTAAAGCTTATCTCAGTAACAGAACTTGAGTCTCCTTAGAGCAGACGGGTATGTGGAATCCTGTCCTGTTCTCTATTTGACCTACTCACCAAGTCATCCAGTGTCAAAACCAGGACATCAGGGATTTGTAGTTGGTGTTCTCCAGGCACTCTCCCCTTGAAGCTGTAAAGAAGCCATGGTTTCAAGACAAATCAAAGAAAGCCAGGCAGGTAGAAGCTCTACCAACTAAGTGGATGGCTGAGAGTCGTTCACCCTTGAAAGCTAGGGAAGAAATCACAAAGTGGTACATGGCTCAGCCTGACATGCCACAGAACATGGTAATATTTAGGTCCGAAAAGGTAGTTGGCAAATTTACAAGACATGACCGTCAACGATGTGGTTCTAGTTGAAGCTTAAGCTGATCAGTAAGAATAGTGAGACTCTGATAGAAGCCCACAGGACCTTAATGTCTCTCAGAAAAGAGGAAATAAACACAACGGGTCGAAACGCAGTGCAGCAGTATTCCACTGCTGGCCGGAAGGGCGCGCGTTTCAACAAGATCACAGCTAGATTACATTAGCAAATTATATGTATGTATATATAGTCTCTGTGTGTTTTTGAGTGGATAGCTAGTGACTTGAGAAAATAGACAATTTTCACAATAGCCGTTTTTGCTAGCAAAGATGCGATAAGACAGTTTTCCTATTAGTGGATGTGAACATTTGGGTCAGTCTTTCAGAGAGCACTTGGGCACAAGTAGCAAAAGGCATAGTAAAACCATTTCTGTGGACTGACCACGTGAGCAGATGGGCACACGTACTAAAAAGCCTGCACAAAGATTTCCCACAAAATAATAAAACCCATCACAAACACCCAAAAAGGAAGAACAGGTGAAACATGCTTACAGGTATTTCATATCCTAAGGAACCACGTTACTGTTAGGTGGGCAAAGAAGTAACCATTTGAGGGCTTAGTGGGTGCGTCCTGTTCAAAATGCTTGGTACATCTCGGTTTATCCTCATATCCACCTGCCAAAGCACATGTTCTATGTCACTTCATGAAAGGGAAACTGAGGCATAGAGCAGTTCCCCCAATTTGCCAGTGGTCACATACAGACCCAGGTTTTAAGGCCAGGTTATCTGAGCCCCCAGCGTGCCACTTTGCTATGCAACTTACCCCTGGAGCATCTAGCTTTCACAATTGCAGGAGTGAGGGGTGAACAGAAACAAAAAAGGTGGTTGAAGACTAAATTGTCTGAGGAGCTGTACCAGGGTGCGAAGGGGACTGAATTTTTGTCCTTTTTAAAAACTCTTTATCTTGTGATATATTTTTTATTTCAAAACGAATAATTAAAATCTTAGTCATACTGGTTCCAGAAAGCTTAGAAGGGGTAAGGAGGGTGACTGTATACAGCCCTCAATAGCCCTTCACACTCAGAAATAAAACCAAAAGCCACTGCTTTGTGCTCACTCTGCATGTCTTTCCTTCTCAGCTGTCTTTAGCGAAAGCCTGTGCAAATGGAAACCAACTTGGACTAGAAGCAAAAGCTTCCAACGAGATAGTCTGCCAGCTGTTTCAGGCCTCCCACGCTGCCAATAAGCACGAGGTCTTTTCCCTGCAGAAGGGACTCAATGACACAATGAGGTGAGGGGTTCAAGACAGAGCTCCTGATCACGACGCAGAGCGACCACTGGTCTCTGATGAAGGGAGCTGTCTGTCCTGTTTCACCTGAGCCGCCTGTCACAGATTACCCTGTGCTGTCAGCCCCACTAGGACCCGTACCCCTGTGTGTGTGTGTGTGTGTGTGTGTGTGTGTGTGTGTGTGTGTGTGTATTCTAAACCACTAATGCCTAAGTTATCCAGAGCTTTGAAGAGAAAATATCGCACATAATTAGTGTCTGCTCTCTCTTTGGTTTTCTTTTTTGAGCCTCAGAACCAGTTAAAACCATTTTAAATGTCTTTCTAAAATGATGGGATTCTTACTCCAATTTCTGAAGCCAAAAAACACCTTGTTTTTACAACCCTTCATTACGAACATCAGCTTGGTGTGTGAAACTCCATGGCCATGAGAGCCAGCTTGACCCCAGAGGGTTATGCCCTTCAGGCAGCTGCTATGTGCCCAGCATAACTGAAACTCCGGCATGACCCACCTCTTCCTGCAGGTTCATTTTCTTCCAAGGTTTAGAGATAAAACGCTTGTACACTCAATCACAGAACATTAGTAAAATGGAAAATGTGAATCATTTTAAGCTTATGCAAGAGATTTCAAATACATTTTGGATTTCTAATAGGCAGCTCTGGCTATACTGCAGCAGACAATGCCCTGCACATAGAAAGTTCTCTATAAACATTTATTTTTCCCTGGAGAGGCTTGATCTCTCACACAGTGTGCAATGCATTGTCCTTTGCGCCCACATTAAATCTCACAAAGCTGTTGTGGTTTTTAATCCTGTGCCTGTGGTGGTGGTGGCCGCCCCCCTCCCTATTTCTTTCAGCTCTTCCCTCTTTCTGATGGAAGAATATGCTGATAACAACACCTCGTGCCCTTCTCAGTCTGCCTTTTTGGTGGGGAGACACTGTTACTATTCTTTTTTGGCAGAGTAACATAAATTTCACTTTTCCTTTTCAAGAACTAAAGTAATTTTATTGAAATAATATCATTTTAGCCCTTGAGTTGAGCATCATTTCATTTTCCTCCATGCCAGGCAACTGCCAACTTTTTTTTTTTTCTATTGAGGTATAATTGATATATAACAATTAGTTTCAGATTTAGCCATTTTAAAGTATACACTTCGGTTTGTCTTTTTATAAGTCTAACCTTAAGTGTGTGTGGATAGGGGTTGGTTTAAACCTCAAATATCTGACGCTCATTCTGTCTTCCTCCTCTAGAGAAAATGGAGGCTTGTTTTTCCCTCCATCTTCTCCCTCTTCCACCTCCATTGCACTCCTTCCTTTACACCACCTCGACCTCGTTTTCCCTCCTTCCCTCCACCTGTAAAAAATGTTTCTGTCTGGACTGACCAGGAACCTATCCCTCCTGTTTGCATGAATCCTGCAGCATCATGTTTTTTCTCGCATGCTTCTATTCTCTCTGTCTCCTCTCCTTTGTTCAGAAAGGCGTTTACCATGCTCGGGCATCCTTGCCATTGCACGCAGCATTCCCTGTGATGTCTGTGTCCCTGGCTGCAGGTTTTAGTCCTCTTGAGGAGGGACCCCATGTCTGGGTTCTGTCAAGCTGCAGCCTCCGCCAGGGTTGCTAGGTGACAGAACTCCAGCGCACGGGCTCAATGCATCCTACTTTAGCTGTGTTCTTGGCTCTTTTTTCCAATGCATAGGGTTTTGGTAAATGACCCCACAGGTGAGCTCTTCCTTGGGAAGAGTACAGGTTTGAGGGAGGGCCAAAGCTCTTGCACCTTTTTGCTGGTCCTGGGGACTGATCTGTCCCCAGCCCTACAGAGCAGACCTACCTTGCCCCTTACCTATGAGCATCCAGGCTTATCTAGTGCCTTGAGGGCTCTATGGCGGAGGCAGGGATACAGATATGTGAGCCCACCTGCCTCCCAGAAATAAAGTTGGGAGATGGGGGACCTCCCCAGACTCTTTGGACGTGGAGCCTCAGCCCTGGATGGTTCCTGGGTGAACCAGTGGCACAGTCTGTCTCGGGATAGACAGGCTGTCAAGAATGGGAGATGGGACTTTCATGAATGCTTGCTCTAGTGCTCAGGGGTGATGTTCTTCCTGCAGGTACATTCTAATCGACTGGCTGGTAGAAGTCGCCACCATGAAGGACTTCACAAGCCTGTGCCTTCACCTGACCGTGGAATGTGTGGACCGGTACCTACGGAGGAGGCTGGTGCCCCGGTACAGGCTCCAGCTGCTTGGCATCGCCTGCATGGTCATCTGTACCCGGTGAGAAGCCCCCTGCAGCCAGGCCCACAGGATGGCGCAGCGTGCTAGCCCTGCCCAAGTTCATGGGCTGGCTTTTCAGTGAAATGAGCCTTCAGTGTACTACCTCATTAGATGGTTTTAATTTTAGGGAGTGCCCAAGCTGCGTGGTCTTCCCCACACAGGGACGGCAGAGTGACCCTCAGCATGTGGGTGGCCACTCATCCCAGCACATGGTCTCAGGACCCAGAATGTGACCTTACTTGGGCAGGCTCAGGCTGGACCACTCTTCGCCTGGTCCCTGAGGGTGACTAGCGAGGAGGGAAGGTCATAATCAGCTGCCCTCCTCTGGGGTCCTCTACCCGAGATCATAGAAAGACTGCTTTTATGTGTTTCTCAATTATGTGTCATTGGAAGACCTGAGTTCGTGGGGCTCACGTCCTCACCCGAATCCCCGCAGACCCTTCCAACCACACGGACTGGGTGTGTCCTTGCACGGCAGCCTGCACCCCTGGAAGCTCAAGCCATACCATCTTATATTTTACCTAACTCTCTGTCCTTTAACAAATATGCGTCTGCCCCGGTTTTGCATTTGCAAGCAATGTGGATGGCAATTCCCACCATACATTTTGGTATTTGTTTTAATTTAATTTATTTTAATATTAGTTTCAGTTGCCACCATACGTTTTGATTTTCTGGTTTTCCTAAGCCAGCCATTCCCTGCATAGTCTGCTATTTCCCCCCGGACAGTGCTTTCCAGACCAACCGTCCTTGGGGTTGAGGAACAGGCTCACTGTACACAGTGGTGTGAACTACACAGAGATTGATTTCTTTTGCACATTAACTCAGAGATAGAGGGTCCAAGCTTATGTCATTGGGATGGATTTTCTGTTTCATGAGGCCACAGAGAAGCCCCAGTTCCCTTCTTACTCTCTGCCACCCCCCATGATCCCTCAGGTCAACATGTCCGCCTTTGCAACGAGCTCAGTCACGTGGCCACAATGAAACTGGAAAGTGGTCTCTTTGGGTGGTCGTGGAAGCAGGATCATAGGACTACAGGTGGAGGGAACGTGGGCTCAGGGTCAGGGAGCAGACTGCCACACATTGTCCAGGCACCTCTCAGCATTCCAGGTCTCCTCATCAGAGAGGGCTGAACAGATGGGGCCCCTTCCTCCGGGATCTAGACAACATAATTATATCCTTGCCATCAGAGACCGAGTTACTAGACCACAGACTGACTAGCAGTGAGATAATTGCTTTAAAAAATTGTCAAGGCTGAGATGCCCCTACTGCTGTTCTCAAAGCACTACCTGCAGCTTCTCCAAGTGCAGGGCTCTCAACCCCACTTGCATCTTATCCTTTCTTCCGGCACCTTTGGTCCCCATGCATCCCCTCCTCTGTCAGTAAAGACAACAACAAATATGGGAGCTGCTGTTTTCAGGACAGAGGGGCCATAGGCTTGGCCCGGGTCCACCCTTGCCAGGGGTGACACCCCCAGTAGACTGAGTACTGGAGCAGCGTGTTCCCTGATAGTTGGTGCTGGTGGAGAGTAAAGAACAGGGTGACCACCTGCCTAAGGGACAGTCAAGTTCCTGTGGCCAGAGTCCATGCTGTGTACAGACGTTTAAACAACCTTCAGTTTGGTTCTGTTGGCTCACCTGTGTCTTGGGTTTAAGACTTTTATACTCTGTAGGATCTGGCATAAGGCAGGGCAAACCCTCCCTCAATCGCTAAGAGGATTGACCGATCCCGTCATTGATGGGTGCCTTTTGCAGAAACATCTGTGTACGTGGTGGTCCAGCCATTCCCACTGGCCCGTGGCACTAATCCTTCCTCCTTTTCAGCCCCTTATGACAGTATCGTATAAGCTTTTCAGTTCTCAGTGGCCACGGGCAGTCAGGTTCCCTTTTTGACCCTCCTGTCACTGAAGCCTAAAGCGATCGCCCCACCAAAGGAAGTGGGCTCAACACTCAGACCCCTTCCTGACATTCCAGGTTCATTAGTAAAGAGATCCTGACGATCCGGGAGGCTGTCTGGCTCACAGACAACACGTACAAATACGAGGACCTGGTGAGGATGATGGGAGAGATCATCTCCGCCCTGGAAGGGAAGATTCGTGTAAGTGGCCATTTGTTTTGTCCTTGTCAATGGAAGTGGAGGTCATGTGAGGGGGCAGCAGAGCCAAGGGCATCCATGTAGTGTTGAGCTTTCCTGCTCTGGGAAGTCCTCCTTGACCCAGAGGGAATCTTGTCACCGCACACTTTGGTGTCCAGCCTGAACGTAGGTGGGGCCAGACCCCAAGTTGGGCCAGCCTCCCTGTTGAAGGGGTGGATGAGCCCTCTGTGCTGAGAACCCACGTCCGCCTCCCGGTTCTGTCTAGGTCCCCACTGTGGTTGATTACAAAGACATCCTGCTGACGCTGGTCCCTGTGACGCCAAGAACCCAGCACCTGTGCAGCTTCCTCTGCGAGCTCTCCCTGCTGCACACCAGCCTGGCCGCCTACTCCCCGGCTCACCTGGCTGCAGCCTCCCTGCTCCTGGCGAGGCTGACACATGGACAGAGTAAGGAGCCCTCCTCCAGGCTAGCCACTCAGAGCATGGGCTGAGCCAGGAGCCTAGGGGATTTCTGGGGTCAGGAGACAATGCTCAGATACAAAGGGGGAAGGGGGAGAAAAAGAAGCATGCCTGCCTCTCCTGGAGAAGGAAACACCAGAATGGACTAAAAGCTGTTCTCTGGGGGTGAGGCTAGGGATGGGTCTAGCTTGCGTATTTCCCACACTGTTGACAGTGAGCAGGCATGCTTTGAATATGGGGTCCTGGGCTCCGGGAAATGCCACCACAGAATCATCTGGGCTGTGGATATGAGTGGGCATCAGAACGGTCCCACCATTCCTGCTTTCCTCCCCAGCACAGCCCTGGACCACTCGGCTGTGGGACCTCACTGGGTTCTCCTGTGAAGACCTCATACCCTGTGTCTTGAGCCTTCATCAAAGGTGGTGAGTCTGTAAAAGGAAAGCAGTCCTCCCACCTGACCTCTGCCACAGAGGCGGTGTCCACAAGTAGAGGGGTAGGGCTCTCACGGGAGGACCATCAATCCCCATAGACCTTTCCTGCAGTGAGTTGTGTCTCAGAGTTGATATTTAAACATTCCAGGGCCATCTTCCTTATTTCACGTTTTTAACATGCGATGTGTGTGCAGCAGCTCTTCCCAACCCAAGTTAAATTCCACAGGCAGAAGAATGTAATAGAAAAAATGAGACCATCTCCCTGACTGGTGGCAATTTCAGTGTACAACATGTTGTGGTCTCGCTCAGGAGCTGGCAAACTTTGGCCCCCAGGCACATACCTGGCTGCTACCCATCTCAGCTCGGCTGCAGACTCTCCTCTCCCTCCTTGGCCCACTCATTCTAGTCCCCACTCCCCTCCTCACTCTGGGTATATCTGCTAAAGCCCCCATGACTTCCTCCTTTCTGCACCAGGCCGCGCTCCCTCAGTGTTCCCTTTCCCCCACCCAAGGGTGTGGGTAATTCCAGCTTTCTGCTTCTCAGATGTCCCTGGAAAATGTAACCACTTCCAAGATTCAGAAGACATCTATACTTCAAGCCCTAGCTGCCCCTGCCAGCTTATCCAAGCCAGAACCCCTCTCTTACCAGGGCCATTACTCTTCATAGATTGCATTTAGTGTTCTATATCAAAGGCCCCATCATCTTAGCAGAGACCTGGGGCCAGTCCATCTCTGCTTTTCTGCCCATGTCCCAGAGGCTCTCGAGGCCAACACACTTTCTTTGCACATCTGATCCCTTTGGCCTCCATAGCTGGCCCATGGTCATTCCCTCAGCCACCTCCTGGATTCCTACAGTGGCTGCCTCTGAGCGTATCACTTCTGTTTACACCTTCTGGGATGCGATTAGAATTCTCCAGCCAGGCCCCAAATCCCTATGACCAGCCCCTGATCTAACCCATCCGCTGCTGCTTTCCCCTCCCAGCTGTGATCCAGCCTCAGGGGGCCTGTCAGCATTTCCCGGGGGGTGGTGTGGGCTTCAGCCCGCTCTGTTTTCTGCTGTGATGCCCAGACCTTGTAGCTGATGTACAGGGAGTGCAGGTGACAGTCGATGAGTCAGCGTGTGTCTGACCCCACCGTTGCTCACACTAGGAATGCAAATAGTTATTACCTGGCTATCAAAAGTTATTGCTACGCCCCACCCATGAGATTTATGGGGTTTTTAAATTTTTTTCCAAACCAGATAAGTTGGAAACATTTATTTACAAACTAAACTTTTTAAGTGTACAATTCAACAGGTTCTTAGTATATTCAGAGTTGTGCAACCACCACCACAGTTGATTTTAGAATATTTTCACCACCGTCAAAAGAAACCCTGCACTCCTTACCTATCACCTCATACTTCCCCCTTTCCTTCCTGCCCTAAGGCAAACACTCATCTGTCTTCAGTCTGTATGGATTTGCTTGTTCTGTACATTTCCTAGAAATGGCATCATACAATGTGTGGCCTTTTGTGGCAGGCCTCTTCCGCCTACATGTTTTCCACTGTGATAAAATTTCACCGTGTGGAAGGACCTCATTGTGTTCATCATTTGTGCATTGATAGATGTTAAGGTTGTTCCTGCCTTTTGGTTATTATGAATCATGTTGCTGCAAGCATTCGCATACACGTTTCTGTGTAGATGTGTGCTCACATTTCTCTTGGGAGTGGAATTCCTGGGTCATAGGTGACTAGGTTTAACTTTTAGGAACCACCAGACTTTTCCACAGTGGGGCCCATTTTACCTCCCATCACTGGGCTGTGTTGTCCCCTCCATTGAGGGAGGCTAAAAACGGGAGTCCCGGTGTCAAGATGCTGATGATGCCTGCCTCAGAGCTCCATCTGCCGCCCACTGTCCTCATGTGTCCCTCTGTTTGCAGCTTCCATGATGATGTCCCCAAGGACTACAGGCAAGTCTCTCTGACAGCTGTGAAACAGCGATTTGAGGACAAGCGCTATGAAGAGATCAGCCGGGAAGAGGTGCCACTCTCCTCCCATCTCCCCATCGGTTGGGATGCAGGTGGGCCCTAGCCCACCCCTCGGGGCCTCTTCCCTCTCTCTGACCCTGGCTTTCTCTCAGGTGCTGAGCTATGGACAAGTGTGTGCAGCTCTAGGAGTGAAACAAGAGAGCCCAGAACCTGCGTCTTTCCTCAGCGCGGGGGACATTCATGCTTTCCTCAGCTCTCCCTCCGGGAGGAGAACCAAACGGTTAGTAAGCGTGTGAGGCAGTGTTGGCTCCTGCCTGCTGGGCTTGGGTTCCCTCATGAGTCCTGCAGCTGCCAGAGGGGCTCTGTTACCCGCTTTTACGCAGGGGGCTCCTAAGGCATAAGAGGGAGAAGCAGCAAATCCCACAGAAGTCAAAGTTGGGTTAAATCCAAGCTTCAGGTCCCTGGACCTGAGCTGCACTGTGCAGTGTCTGCAGCCTCCTTCCTCCAATGTATTGTCTCTCTTGCTTTCACTGGTGCCCTTTGAAGATGGGCAGGAGCACAGGTTGAGCCCGTCTCAGGCTCTGGCCTTGCCACGCACCCATCATATGTCACCCTGAGCTCTCTGCTCTAGTGTTGCTGGCACTCCCTGCACTCCAGCTGTGCCCTCATTTGTGTCTGTAGCACCTCTCTTGCTCCCCCTCATCTCCACCATAATCTGCATGTATCCCGTTTACCTCAGTCTTTCCCATCTCGATGTCCTGGCTGTATCACCTGGAATAACTTCCCCTCCCCACCTCACCCACCTGAAGAACTCTTATTGATCTTGCAAAGTCCAGATGAGCAGGTCTCTCCTCATGTGCTGCTGGCCCTGCCTCTGGGACTCTGAGGACATGCACTGGGTGGCTTTGTCATCCCTGTCACGGCACCCTGGGGCAGGGAAGGCAGGGGCCAAGGATCAGGCAGGGCCACCCAGTACTGCAGCCTGTGACTGGGTTCCTGGCTACCCCCCTCATAGGAAGCGAGAGAACAGCCTCCAGGAGGACAGAGGCAGCTTCGTCACCACGCCCACCGCGGAGCTGTCCAGCCAGGAGGAGACACTACTGGGCAGCTTCCTGGACTGGAGCCTGGACTACTGCTCCGGCTATGAGGGCGACCAGGAGAGCGAAGGCGAGAAGGAGGGTGATGGTGAGTCCCGCAGCCATAAAGCTGCCCAGGGGTTGCCCCAGAGGGACAGCGAGCAGAAGGGCAGCTCTTGTCGAGGGCCCCTGGCTTTACCTGCAGGAGAACATGTCCAGACACAGGTGAGAGAACAGAGCCCTTAGGACACCACAGCTGGGGGAGGGGGAAGAAGACTTAGGCCAAATGTGTGTCCAGTTCCAGCTAGGCCTGTGTTGATGGAAGGACCTCACCATGTCAGGGGAAGAGGAAGAGACCCTGTCTGGAGTCCACAATAAGATCCTTCTAGAACATTGTGTGAGATGTACCCCCCGCTCCCCACCACCTGTTGGGCTCTGTGCCTCACATACCCCTTCAGGGAAGGCTGTAGGAGGTTCCATCTCCATGTTCTCAGGCAGCCATCTGCACAGAAAACTAGATTCAAGCAGATTCTATCAATTTTCCAATTGCTTGCTTTTGTGTCCACTCGGGGTCAAGTAATTAGATGACCAGTCACTTCCTGCTGTCCCCCAAGTCCCATTGCGTGCCACCCCACGTCTGAAGGTGGCACTTCACCTTCAATTTCTTAACCCAGAGGAGATGAGTACAGGGGACTGCCTAGCGAGGTCCAGGACATGTAGCTGAGAGTCACACCTGTCCTGGCTGAGAGCTGGACCCTGGGCCACCAGAGTCTTGACTGGGCAGGGGGTCACCCCGATGCTCAGGCTGTGACCTGACCTCTCCCCCACCTTCTCCCGCAGTGACAGCTCCCAGCGGCATCCTTGATGTCACTGTGGTGTACCTGAACCCAGAACAGCACTGCTGCCAGGAATCAAGTGACGAGGAGGCCTACCTGGAGGATGTGGGATGCCAGGACCTGCACACCTTGGTGCCAAGCACCCAAATGCCTCTGGCCCCAGTGCCTGAGCCCCCTCTCTGCGGAAGCAGCGAGCTGGGCAAGGACATTACAACCTCAGGGTACTCCTCCGTCAGTAGCACAAGTCCCACAAATTCCGTGGACATCAGCCCTCCCCAATCTACCTCAGCACTGTCCCCAGGCAGTGACTCGAACACAAAGCCTTGCCACCATCACGCCAAAAAGTCATGTGTACAGTGTCGTCCCCCAAGTTCCCCAGAGAGCAGCATTCCCCAGCGACAGGTGAAAAGGCAAAACCTATCTGCCCTCAGCGAGGAAGAGGAGGAGTTCACACACCTGGGCTTCCTGAAGTTGTGAGTGTGTCAGAGTGTTTGCCACAGTGAATGTTTGCTGAGAGGGCCGCTGCTGCTCTCGTGAGGGGTGGGGGCACTGCAGATGGACAATTTTAGACCCCCCCTGGTGGCCTCGCATGGGGAACAGAGAGGAGAACTCAGCACACTAAGTGTCTTTCACCAGAGGAATCCCATTTGAGCCATCAGAATGTCTAAATCTGAACAAAAACTCAGCTCCTTCTCTTTGAAAACTAGCCTCAAAGCAATCATGCCACGGAAAGCCTATTTCTCTGTCCCCTCCTGTCTCTGTCCTGCTTTCTCTGGGAAGCTTCAGCCCATATCCTGATAATCCCAGCACCGCTGAACCCATCTCAGAAGCTGCCAGCTTTCACATTTCATGTGTGACCCAGGTAGCCTGGCACCGCTTACCCCTCCCCACATCTATGTGGTTTGGGGCTCTAGGGAGAGCTGAGAACTCTGATCACCAAGGTTCCCACACCCACCTTGGCCTGCCTGGGGCATCCACATGCTTCCTCACAGGGCAGAGGGTCCCATGGTGAGGGATCCCTGCCCTGTGCATTGTCATGGACTGCGTATGGCCACCAGGCATGAGGGCCCTGACTTTTTGCAGGCCAGAGCCTCGGTGTCTTGGTCATACGCCTAGGCTCCCTCCCTCCCGCACTCCCAGCTCATTTTAGAAATCTGTCCCTCCTGGAATGATCTGTGTCCCCAGTGGATGGTATCTGTATGAACATCTCACTTTGCACTGAATTTCTAGGCTATTTCTTTTCCTGTATTCCCATCCTTCATTCTTCTAAGTTGAAAAACAAAAGAAAAAATAGAAGGTATTAAATTTAAAAAAAAATGAGATTCTTAATGTTATTTAGACTCAACTAAAAAAAGAAAATCTGATTCAAACCCCTCAATTCTTTATGCAGAAAGAATTTTCCTAGAGAAGTTCACCAGAAAAAAAAAAAATTAAACATCATTTGTAATAACGGAGGTTAGCCAGATTCAAAAGAGCAAGATTCAGAGAACCTGCTGGGTGAGGCTGGGTCTGCTGTGGGTTCCTGAGAATAATGAGCCAAGAGACTCGGGATCCTCCATGGGGGCAGCAGCCAAAACACCTAAGGGATCTGCCCAAGACTGACCCTGACCTCTTTTCCCAGTTGGGTTGACCACTGACACACTCCCCCTACTACAATAGCTGTTGTTTCCTTTCAAAATGTCAGAAGGGACCACTTGGCCAGGAGTGTCTCCCAAATGCTCTTAAACCAAAACTATGAGACATGGAGATGCTGATTCAGTGGTGCTTTGTGTGTGTGTGTGTGTCTGTCTGTCTGTCCCAGTAGGACCTGTCTTTGCTACTGTAAGAGAATTCTGACCACTCCAGGTGGGGCGTGGTTGGGATGAGGGGACCCCAGCATTGGGATTGCAGACCTCTCCTGTTGACTGTGTGCCCCTGGGTATCTGTGAGCTTCAGTTTCCTCATCTGTAAGATGGGGCAATAATACCTACCTCACAGGGGTGTTGTGAGGATTAAATGTGATGAGGATTGTGGTAGCTGAGTGATGTGCATATCTGAACTGCTTTGTCACTTCCTACTGTCACCCAAGTCAAGTTGGGGCACTTGTCCATGGCCCCTTATCAGAATCCTAACTCTGGATGGACCCAGTTCTCTGCCTTCTCCCAGTCTACGCCTGAAGGAAAAAACCACTCCAGGGGAACCTGGGGGCCTAATACCGCCTGACCACAGTGTGGGGTCTCCCCAAGTGGTGTGGGTTCTCCCTGTGTCTTCCAAGTATTGACTGTAGCCTTTTCCCTTCCCCTCCTACCTCACAGAGACTCTCATTGGCAGGAATGGCATCGGCCTCCCCCCGTTATGCATGAAAGCGGGCCACTGCAGATAGTGGCCACCCTCAGCAGTCCCAGGGCTGCCTGGGTCCCAACCCCCTTCTTTCTTCCAGCCCCTTAACTCTCCTTCATGTCTGTCTCCTATGCTGCAGCTCCTCCCTCTTCTCCCACAAGTTTTGTCATCCTTCGGCTACCCCCGAGATCTCTATATTCTAGTTATCTACAATTATATTGGGCCTTGCCCACATACTCCTCCCAGCCAGCATCTGTCCCCACAATCCCCCCTAGGGTGTCCCCTTAGTCACTGAAGGCCTCATCCCCCATCCCGTGGACACGTTCCTGGTACAGCCTCCCACTGCTTTCACACCAGGCTCTGCTGTCCCTCTATCTCTGGGCTCCAGCTTTCCTTCTGTCATCCATCCCTCACCTGTCTCTGTCCTTAGCTTAAACCATCTTGCCCAGGCCCATTGCTCCATGTGCCACATAACCCGGGTCCTTGGGGCTTGGATGTCATCGCCAATACGTCCAAAAATGAACACTCCTTCCCCTCATCCCTGCTCCCAACACATACACATACACACACACGTGTCATCCGCACCTCTAGCGACTGTTCCTCCAGTAAATACCTATTGGACCCCCTCCACATGCCTCGCCCTGTGCTAGATGGCCCAGGGTAGGCAAGGCAGGTCGGTCCTGCTTTCCTGCTTTAGAGTGCCTTCAATAAGGACGAAGACGAAGCCAACCATTAAGCGATCACAGATGCTACCATCTACCCAGTTATCCAAACCAGAAACCTGAGCGTCACAAGAGATCCCGGGCGTAGCTCCGAAAGCGAGTCACAGCCAAGAGCGCAGCAGGGATTGGGGGGCTCGCTGGGGCAGGTCGAGGTCCGAGCTCTAGGCTCGAGATTGGGTAACTCGGCCGGAAGGAGGCGGTCGTATAGCCCGGAAGGGGCGGAGCTTTATGGAGGCGGCAAATCGTGAGAAGCAACTACAGCATTCATGCTACCTGCTAGCTGCTCGCGCCGGTAAACCAGTGGCGGAGGGGGCGGAGG
>NW_017731476.1:3699375-3709284 GCF_001890085.2 Hipposideros armiger
CCGAGCTGCAGGACGCCCTGGACTACTGCGCCGAGCGACAGCGGCAGCTGGAGCGGAGCATGCGCGTCTCCCGGCGGCTGCTGCAGGCCTGGTACGCGAACTCAGGAATCACCCGGCCAGGCCTCTCTCGGGCCTTCAGAACCCCTGTCACAGTTCCCAGGCTTGGAGGCCAGGCCCAGCGCCCACTTCCGAGTTGCCGGTTTTCGGTGCTTCCCTTTTCCCTGCAGGCTGTTAGGCGGGGGATTTGCTACGAGGCCAGGCGGCCCCGTGAAGGTCTGTTGGGTCCGGGCCCTGCCTCCTGGCTGTACTAAAGCTGCCCTGTGTCTTCGCAGGGAACCAGATGAAACTCCAGTTCCAGAGCCAACCCCAGGGCCAGAAACCAATGAAGAGGCCCCCTCTCCAGGTAAACCTCAGCCACCTACCTACAGGTGCTGCCCCTGGCATGTCTTCTGGCATGCAGCAGTGAGGAACCCCTCCTGGGGGACAGCGGTGAAAGACCACTACATGTCTCTACTTTCGCAGTTTGCACACCCAGCCCCCAAGACCTCAGGGAGCTGGAGCTTCTGACCAAGGCACTGGAGAAAGCTGTACGAGTGCGAAAAGGCATCTCAAAGGCTGGAGAAAGAGACAAGGCTGGGTCCGTTGCCACTTCTGCTAACACAGCCTCTGCCCCATCCCGGGCCTCAGAAACAAAACCCTCCAGGGGCATCTGCCAGACCACGGTGCCTGCCAAGGGCCCCCCTGAGCGCAGACCCCCGTCAGTGGAGGATCGGACCTGTATGGGGAGAGGAGCCCGAGCTGCCAAGCCTGGACCAGGCCTCAGGGACCAACAAATGGCTCCATTGGCAGTGCCTCGGGCCCCAGAAGCTTTCACACTCAAGGAGAAGGGGTAGGTTTCTCTAAAGCTCACTGGAGGAACCACTGTCTACCTGATCAGACCCTGGCCAGCAGCTGGATTCTGGGATTTGTGGTGACAGGGAAGGCAGAGCGTTGAGCCGAATATGGGTTCTGGGGTGCCACTCCATGAGACCCATGCCCTGAATCTGACAGAATGGAATAGCTGCCTGTGAAGGTGCCAGGTTTAAAGAGCTAGAACCTGTCCTACTCTCCTCTCCGGCTGTCCAGTGCCCTATTCTCTTATCCACCGAGCCTGGGGGCTCCAAATGGTCTTTACTCATAGTACCCTCTCTTCTCTCTGCCAGGGCATACCTGGACTGGGCTGGCTCCTATGGTCACTTTGGAAGCTCTCTCTGGAGGGTGGAGGGGGGAGCCTCACTCCTGATTGGCCTCTGAGCAGGGAGCGGGGTCTGTAGCCCCAGAATGAGGCGATGCTGCTCTGAGCACCGGCTTCCCTGACAGGACCCTGCTGCGGCTGCCCATGGCATTCCGGAAGGCGGCTTCCCAGAATTCCCGGTGAGTCTGAGCCTTTTGGCTGGGTGGGGACAGAGGGGAGTCGAGGGGAGTGTGGAGAACAGGGAGGCCAAGGCTTCGCACCAGCTCGGCCCCATGTTGGTAAGACTTTTCCAGCAGTTTCCTCTGCTTTCTATGCTGGATGGAGAAACTCTACATTAAGAGAGTCTGCTCAGCTAAGACTGCAATAGTCACCTTAGACCCAGTGGGCTTTGAGGCCCCCAGCTCAGCTTACAACCTGTAAGACTTTGGGCAAAGCACTTGGTGTCTTTGAATCCCAATGTCTTCCATGTGGAGGTAATAGTACTAGCTTAGTAGAGGTATTTGCACTGTGCCTGGTACAGAGCCAGCACCCAAAGCTCTTACCAGCCATCACAGTTACCAGTCACTGCCTGGTCCTCTCCCTTTCTTCCTCAAATTCTTTCCTAGTGTTCCCCAGAGTGGGTCAGCTCTCTGGATAGCGTCCTCTCAGTTCCCCAAGGTCTCCCAAGGCCCCTCCTGGCACTCAGCAGAGCCACACACCCCAGGCTGGGGCCCTTGCCTATTTCCCAAGGTCCAGCCCAGCTGGCTGGAATAATGATCCCTCTCTGGTTCCTGGGGTGCCCATGTGTGTATCCTAGCCTGTGGGCCCAGCTCAGCGCTGTACAGACCAGTGACTCCATCGATGCCGCTACGGCCTCCAAAACCCAATTCCTCCAGAAAATGCAGACAACCGTATCCTTGCTGAGCTTGCTGTAGTGGGGAATGGTGGTACCTGGCTCTGAACCTGGTGAGTTAGAGAAGCAACTCCAGGAAGGCCCAAACGCCATCCTTGGGGGAGAGAAGGGGCCTGATCACAGTGGAGTTTCCTTGACCCATGTCCAGTCAGGCTGCCCCAGCTCCAGGCTCAGTGCTGTAGAGGTGGAGGCAGAGGTGGGGAGACTGTGGAAGGGCTGCTCACTGCTGAGACAGCGAATGGAGGCAGAGCTCGCAGCAGGTCAGTGGGCCCTGATACAGGTTTCAGGTTGGGGTGGGAAGGACTGCAGGATGGCATGGACCCAGCCTGCCCTCCCTCACTCTTTTGTAGACATCACGGACTGCATGCAGGAGTACCGCTGCCTGCTCACCCTCGAGGGGCTGCAGGCCATTGTGGGGCAGTGTCTCCAGAGGCTGCAGGAGCTTCGAGCAGGTGAGACCCCCACCCCCCACCCCCACCTGTGCTGAATTCTGGTGGGGAGTCAAGGTCCTCTAACCACAGGGTAGCGTTGGGATTTGAACAGCAGCCCAGGAGCAGAGACAGGCAGGCCCTTCCCTACATCATCCCATTGCATTCTGAGTTCCCAGTTGTCCTGTGGGACAAGTCGGGACAGCTCCCCCACCCCATTCCCTCTCCAGACATACAGAGCCCTACCACTCTTAAGTAGTTTGCGTAGTTATCCATTCATTGAAAAGGTGGCCTGTGAGGGGCGGCTGGTTAGCTCAGGTGGTTAGAGCTTAAGCTCATAACAGCGGGGTTGCCGGTTCAATTCCCACATGGGCCAAGGACCTGCGCCCTCCATAACTAGATTGAAGACAACTACTTGACTTGGAGCTGATGGGTCCTGGAAAAACACACTGTTCCCCAATAAAATTTCATTAAAAAAAAAAGAAAGAAAAGGTGGCCTGTGAGAATCAGAGCGGTATTGGCAGATGACTCACCTGTCCTTGCAAGAGATGGTTGTTTGTGGGCAATAGGGCTTCATCCAGGAGGCAAAGGGAGACTTTGTACCACCTTAGAGGAAAGCGGGGAGGAGGTGCCGGGCTGCCACTCCATGAGGCCATATCCCCCTGTCCTCTCAGTGGTGGTGGAACAGCAGCTGGAGCTGTGGCCTGAGAGGAGACTCCCCAGAACCTCATTGGCCTGTGGAGGAGGAGCAGACCCCATCTGGAGCCCCCAGCTGCTTCTCTACTCCAGCACCCAGGAGCTGCAGACCCTGGCAGCCCTCAGGCTTCGAGTGGGCATGCTGAACCAGCAGATCCACCTGGAAAAGGTATTTCCAAAGTAGGGGGTGGGGAGTAGATGACTGAGTGCCAGGGGAGTGTGGGCTGTGGGAAGACTCAAGGTCTGGAACCTCATGAAGGCTCAAGAGCCTGTCTGCGCTCCTCCCCAGAGGACCCTCCAGGATGATGGGAGCCTCTAGGCTTGGGCAGTTGCCAGCACTGGCCAGGCCCAGAGGCAGCAGGAGAGAGCTGGGAGCTTTTGGAGGAGGAACAGGCTGGAGCATGGTGCCTCCAAGCCTGCCTTAGAATTGCCACACTCCCTGGTTCCACCAGTGGAGGCCCTGGGATAACTGCCCCGTTCAACCTTGGCCTTGTACATCCCTCCAGGTCCTGATGGCTGAACTCCTCCCCCTGGTGAGCACACAGGAACCACTGGGGTTGTGCCGGGCTGTACACAGCCTGCTCTGCGAGGGAGGGGAGCGCTTTCTCACCATCCTGCGAGATGAACCTGCTGACTGAGTCCTTCCTGCAGCCAGCCCCACTCCCAGACCTCAGGACCCTGGAGAGGGCAAGCTGGTTCCGATCCCAAGACTGTTGGGGAGAGCACCCCTTCTCTGGTCGAAGTTAAGTGAACAGGGATTGAGGGGATTTTCACAGGTTTGGTGGGCCTGGGCCAAGATGCCTGTACTACCCTGGGAAACCCGGTTTCCTGGGTGGGGCAGGGACAGCCTCCTGGCTTTCCTGAGGGACTCGGGTCCTTCTCACATGCGTTAAACCTCGTCAGGGCTTGGCTCGGCCTTCCACAGCTTGAGGAGACCAGGGGCCTGTGAGGGGCCTTTCTTAGCTACTTGTATTTTCTCCCACTTCAGACTTAAAAGCCACTGTGTGACATTAAAACTACTTTAGAAAGTATATGTATTTAAATCATACCAAGGTGGGATTTGGTGGTGTTTGTTTTGTTTTGGATTTTTGCCTACCAAGAGTATATCATGTATTTACCAAGAACACACATATCCCGTCTGTACTGTAGGAAGGGGTCAAGGCCACTCAAGGTGGGCTGCACGGGGGACTCACCTTCAGCATTGGCTCAACTTAGCCCTCACCCCCACCCCCATCTAGGTGCCTAGATCTTTACTAGGCTCATTGAAAGACACAAAAGCCTCAGGCCTCAATCAGAGTATGCTGGCACTGTGTCCCCACCTCTTCCTTGGCCGTTGGTGTTGCTGGTTTGGGCCCCCCCAGCAGAGAACAGGCCCTTTATCCATCACCCCTCACCTACGTCCCTATCACTTCTTCTGAGGCTCCTACCTGCGCTGTTGAAGGAATCATTGCTTTAGAAGACAGGAAGGTGTAGATGTTAAGGTCATGGCTTCTGGGTTTACAACAGTCACAGATTTGGGTTTATACTGACTTGTCTGCTGCTATGGGACTTCAGCAAAATTCTAAGGACTCTGAGCCTCACTTCCCAGTGTTGACCCCACTGTCATTACTGGTGGTAGTTAGTGGTTCTTAGCCTTGGGGCTAGGGTAAAGGTGAATAAGATGATGAGAGATGCTTCACAGCGCTGGGCCCTGGTGAGGCCTAGGAGGCTGTGGCACTCTTTTTTTTTTCCCCCCCCACCCCCACCTCCGAGCCGTTCATTGTTCTCAGTCTAGTTGTGGAAGATGCTGCTTCACTGGCCCATGTTGGTATTATGATTATTGTGCTCTTCCCGGCTGAGGCAGTCAGTCACCAGCCATTGGAAAGCCACTCACAGAGGTTTATGGCAGCTCTCGCCAGCTGCCAGTCACTCATGCTGGCTGCCGGCCACTCACACTGACTGCTGGCCACTCACACTTGCTACTGACCTTGGCTCACAGTAGCTCACTGCAGCTCACGCCATCTGCCGGCCACTCACGGCAACCCAGCTCCAGGTTGAGCCGTTGTTCACAATCTTAGCTGTAGAGGGCACAGCTTACTGGCCCATGTGGGAATCGAACACCAGCCGTGCTGTTCAGAGCTCGTGCTCTTACCAACTGAGCTAACTGGCTGCCCCTGGCATTCTTTAAATGAACTTTTACTGAACATCTACAAGGACCGAGCACAATGCTCAGAGCTGGCGCACTGACCCTTAGTGTAGACAGTGACTACAAGACGGAATAACACAAGCCTCTGCCCTGAGGGACCTAGGCCCAGGAGGCAGGTAACTCCTGGAGGCCAGGTCTTCTGAGAGCCAGAGGAAGTGTCTCAGGTATGAGGGATGAACTAGGTGATATTGAAACAGCATCAGGGTGACTCCAGGTTCCCTACAGGAGGCCCTACCTGTAAAGGGCCCCACAGTCCAGCAGGCTAGAAACCTTGGACATGGAATCCTGGGTCTTGAGGACTGCTGGGGACCAGATGGCAAAATAGAAAAGGAAAAACCAGGGACCTCATCACAGTGAGGGGCCTTCAGGGAGTGCAACAGCTTTGTCCACTGCCTAGGACAGGAATTGCAGAGGGGACAGATACCCTCCCACACACACACCCCAGCGCCTGGCTGCTGCATTGCTGCTGCCTCCAGAGCTTCTTTCTGCCCAGGTGCTCTCAGATATTGAGGAACCCCTAATACTCAGGGTGAATCTCACCACCACTCTGTTACCGGCCACCCCAAATTTCCATAGCAGGTGGCCACCAGAATTATTTCATCCACTGATTCACTTGGTTTATTGTGCACCTTCCCTACTGCACCTTTGCCTCACAAGGGCAAGGGTGCTGTCCAGTTGGATCCCTAGTCAGGCCCAGATGGGTGCCAAAAGACCCACCTATTCCAGGCCAGTCCTAGGCACTGGTGGTGTCCCACGAGTCGCTGGGGGTCTGGGCCTTCTTGGGCAGGGATAGCATGAGCCGGGTGGTCTGGGTAGACCCCAACACAAGGCGCTCAGAGCAGGAGAGGGAGATCCCTTCCACATTAGCGCCTGCCCACCCCATTCTACAGCCAACTCCTCCCTTCCACAGCACCCCCAGCCAATCTGCTCTGACGACACAGGAGAGTGAGTGAGAGAGAGAGAGAGAGAGAGAGAGTGAGTGTGTGTGTGTGTGTGTGTGTGTGTGTTCTGCACCGGCGCCCACATCAACCCAAGTCCCCGCCCGCGAAGCCCTGAGCCATATGCGCGATGCTCTTGGCTCTGGCGGCGTGAGGGGCTGGTAGTCGTGCTGCGTCATGCCCCTCAGCACTGTGGCCTTGGCGGGCGCCACCGCCCCAGCCATCAACTTTTCGCTGCGCAGACCACGCCTGGACCTGTTCCGGAGCGCATCGCTGGCCGCGTTCGACGCGGGCCTCGGGCTCCTTGCCGCCACGTTCCTGTGCTGGCCCGCTCGGTAGCGGTAGCGACGGTGGCGATGGGCCGGGCGTGGGGGGGGTGGGCGCCAGGGCCCTTTCCCCAACGATGTCGCAGCAAATCGGGCTCCTCCTTCCTCTGGACCTCGCCCGGCCGGCCGGCGGGCTCAGTGCGCACACGTCGCGGAAGCCCCCCTCCCCAAACCGTTCCTTTCCGAACCCTTGGGAGGCCCCGGGCGGAGGAGGGGTCTACGAGACTATTTCTCTCCCCTCCTCCGATAGGCTCTCCCCTTCTCGCACCCCTCTTCCGCCCAATGTTGCTTTTCAGCGTTTCGCTTGGCTCACAGAGCTGGTCAAGACCGCAGAGCGGGCCTGGCTGAGCTCGGGGCGGGCAGGAGTCTGCATGGCATGGGGGCCTTCTGGGTGTGCATGGCGGCGGCGAGCCGTGGACTTCGCGTGGGCACCCTTCTCGGAGCGAGGAGCAGCGTGCTGTGCCCCTGTCCCCCAGCCGTCTGTTTTCCCCATTGGATTGGAAGCTCCTCGAAGCATAATAGGCGCTCAATAAATAAATGTTTGTGCGATAGGTGAACGAGTGGTGGCTTGAAAGTGTCTTGCGGGGACAGTAGGTCCTGGATTACGCCGGGAGTGTTTGATCAGTCAGCCTTTTAAGGGAAAGACCCCAGCCTCCTGAAACCTCCAACTGTTAGACCCCCTGAGTCCCTTCCCCAGATAGGGACTCCGCAGGCTTCCAAGCCAGCAGCTATACACCAGAGTGGGGGGTAGGGGTGGGAAACCGTGCAGGGGCCTGAGTAGTTATAGATGGGGGCAGGGAGGTGGAGCCTCTTCTAAGGTACCAGGAGGGGGCAGGGCCATCCAAGAGGTGGGAGGTGTGAGAGGCCCCAGTCAGGGGCTGGGGACAGGTGGCCAAGCCCACTTAGGGCAATGAGCCTGGGCTGGGGGCTATGTGGAAGGCCCCCCCTAACTCCCATCACACCATCTGCCAGGGCTGCCCTGCGGGCCAGAAGAGAATGTGTATAGAAGGCCACTCCAGGGAAGAGGCCAGGCAGCCTGCCTGCAGCCTCCTCCCTGGGGAGCTGGTGGTACAACCCACAGGCCCAAGGCTGACCCCCATGAACACCCGGCAGCAGGCTGAGCCCCAGGGGCCTCCTTCCACCCACACCAGAAGCCACCAGATGTTCTGCAGACCCTAGCCCCAACTTACAAAGAGGCTGGGCTGCAGACAAAGCCTCCAGGCCGACAGGGGAGAGAGGCTGCTCCCCATGCTCCCTGCTTCCTCCCTACTGGCAAAAGTCCTGAAGTCCTGACAGCCAGGGTTTCTTTGGAGGCTTGTCTCAGGCCCTGTGGAACCCCTGTGTTGGGCCTAGGCATTTTTCCACACTGTGTCCAGCTGGTCACCTCCTTGCTTCTAATGGTTCCAGAAGGATCTATCACAGCATCCACTCTCCCATCAGGATTCTTCCCATCCCAGGTAGTGTTTGATAGGCTGTAATCAGAAAGGCCTTAAAGAGGGTGGTTGGGAAGGTGCTGTTTCTGAACTTGACCCATCCCGGAGCAGAGTGTGTGCCCCGCCAGCACCCTCATTCATGCACGGTGCACAGCTGTTTGTTGTAAGGGGCACTTTTTCTTTATTGGGAAGTTGAAGGACCGGCCTGTGGCACCTGCTCTGTGTGTGTGTGTGTGTGTGGTGGGGGGACCCACAGCCTTCCTGCTGCTGCCAGAGGTGAAGGGAGAGGCCAACAGCCCCTGTGGCCCTCCTGACTCAGTCCTCCCAAAGTCTCCCAGCATCTCATCAGTACCCCCCCACCCAACCCACACACACACCTGCATTTGTGCCAATCAGGCCTAGGAAAGGGCTGACCAGAGGATGTGCGTTATTCCAAGTGACCCCTCACCCTGTCTTCCTGCTTCTCCAAGGTCAAGCCCTCCTGCTCCCTCTTCTCCTTCAGTTTCCCCTGGGAGGTTTCAGTGTCCTGCCCCTCCTCTCCTAAACAGCACAAGGATTCTGCTGCTTTTCTCTGCACCTTTCCAACCACCCTCTTCAAGGCCCTTCTGGTCACTATCTTCTTGTGGATCCTTGCAGCATCTCAGACGCAGCAGAGAGTGGCAGCTCCACTTACACAGATATACACACACGTGGCATGGGCCTGGTTTGGAGTAAGCCTTCCTTGCTGAAACTTCAGGCCTCAAAGCTGTCCCAGGTGGGACATGTTCCCGTGTACCCTGCTCCCTTTGCATGAGGTCAACCCTTGCTGGGATGCTTGCCTGCCTCCCATCAAGGGCCTCAAGGTGGTTGGGAAAGGGTCTCTGTCCAGAGTGATTCCTGGCCCCTCTTGGCTGGGGCCACTTTCAGCTGCAGCTGCCCATCTCCAGCAAGTATTCAGGCTACCCAGCTGGGCTTGTGTCTCTGTTTCCCTGCTCAAACCTGCTGGTGTGTGGATCAGGCTGAGGTTCTGACACTGAGCAGTCTGTCACCAGGCCATCCCCATGGATCAACCCCCACTCCCTACCTCTTCACAGGTGACCAAGCCCCTGAAGCCCAATGGTCCCTGCCACCTAGTGTACTGTGCTCCCCAACATACACACTCACAGCTTCCACTTTCTCTGCGCCAGCTTGGAGGGCTGGGTCCATCATAGTGCTGCAACTAGACACTCAGAGACCCTGGGACAAGTACTTGGGGGTACCAGTTTCATCCCTTAGGTGAGCTCAGGCCAGTTCCAGGGGTGCAGCACTTCCTGAACATAAGGCAGAAGGGACTCAAGTCTGCTCATCAATTTCCCCCCTCCCCCTTCCCCCCACAGTTCCACAAGGTTGAATAACAGGCATGTGACCAAAGAGGAAACTGAGGCTTAGGCAGGTTAAGTACCTGAACCACATGGCTGGAAATTGGAGCAGCTTGGATTCAAAATCAGACCTGATCCCAATCCTGGGTTCTTTTTACTAGAGCAGATGGCTGCCTTGGGGACACCCTACAACCACCAACACGGTTGTGGCTCCCCATTCCTGAATATGCCCTGTACGGACATCAGGGAGCATCCGGGCTCCAGCCTTCAGACCCAGGGCTCGCCTGCCTGATGGACCTGAGGGAGGAGGCCGCCAGACCCCCGCCCAGAACGTGGCACAGCCCCAGGAGTAGTCAAGGCCTGGCTGCGGGCCGGGGACCCTGCTGGGTGGTCCCCCACGGGCTGCGTGGCTGAGCCGCCCCCTCCAGACCCCTCCCGCC
>NW_017731476.1:3709569-3744087 GCF_001890085.2 Hipposideros armiger
GAGAGGAGGCGGCGGCCCGGGCGCCCCAGGCCCCGCCCGCCCTCGGCCCTTCCCGGGAGGCCGGGAGACCTGCTCCACCCGGCCCTCGGTGGGTGAGTGCGAGCGGCGGGCGGCGGGTGGAGCCTCCGCGGGCGGAGGCGCCGGGAGCGGGGACGACGCCTGTCATCGCTCCAGGCCCAGCGTGAGGACGCGCCAATATCCCCGCTGCTGCGCTTGGCCCGGGGCGTGCCGGCGGCTGCTCCCACCTCTGGGCCCCGGCTGGGGCCGCCTGGGGGCGGTGGTTGCTCAGCATTGCGGGCCGGCCGGCAGATCCTCGGACCCGGGCTTTCTCCCCGCGAGGGCAGCGGCGTGAGGCCCCGGTCGGCTGGCTGACCCACAGCGGCTCCGGCCATGCCCAGCTGGCCCTGGGGGCTGCTGCTGACCGCTGGCACGCTCTCGGCCGCGCTGAGCCCCGGGCCGCCAGCGTCCGCCGACCCCTGCCATGACGAGGGGGGCGCGCCCCGCGGCTGCGTGCCAGGCTTGGTGAACGCGGCCTTGGGCCGCGAGGTGCTGGCGTCCAGCACGTGCGGACGGCCGCCCACGCGGGCCTGTGACGCTTCGGACCCGCGGCGGGCACACCCAGCAGCCCTTCTGACCTCCACAGGGGGCACCGCAAGCCCTGTTTGCTGGCATTCGGATTGGCTGACGCAGGTGCCCCTCAACGTGACCCTCACAGTACCCCTGGGCAAGGCTTTTGAGCTGGTGTTCGTGAGCTTGCGCTTCTGCTCCACGCCTCCCACCTCCGTGGCTTTGCTCAAGTCGCAGGATCACGGCCGCAGCTGGGCCCCACTGGGCTTCTTCTCCTCCCGTTGTGGCCTGGACTATGGCCGCCAGCCTGCCCCTGCGGATGGCCCAGCTGGCCCAGGGCCAGAAGCCCTGTGCTTTCCTGAGCCTCAGGCCCAGCCTGATGGTGGTGGCCTTCTGGCCTTCAGTGTACAGGACAGCAGCCCGCCAGGCCTAGATCTGGACAGCAGCCCGGTGCTCCAAGACTGGGTGACTGCCACGGACATTCGAGTAGTGCTCACAAGGCCTGCCATGCTGGGGAACACCAGGGACTCTCCAGCCATAGTCCCTTACTCCTACTCAGCCACTGAGCTTCAGGTGGGCGGGCGCTGCAAGTGCAATGGGCATGCCTCGCGGTGCTTGCTGGACACCCAGGGCCACTTGATCTGCGACTGCCAGCATGGCACAGAGGGCCCTGACTGTGGCCGCTGCAAGCCCTTCTACTGCGACAGGCCATGGCAGCGGGCCACAGCCCGGGAAGCCCACGCCTGCCTTGGTGAGGCCTTGGAGGGTGGCCTGGGGATCTTGGACCCAGCCAGCCTGCCCCTGACCCATCCCTTCCTGCAGCTTGCTCCTGCAATGGCCATGCCCGACGCTGTCGCTTCAACATGGAGCTGTACCGACTGTCTGGTCGCCGTAGTGGCGGTGTCTGCCTCAACTGCCGGCACAATACTGCTGGCCGCCACTGCCACTACTGCCGGGAGGGCTTCTATCGAGACCCAGGTCGTGCACCGAGTGACCGCCGCGCTTGCAGGGGTGAGCCCGCCACCAGCCACCTGAACACCCTCACCCTCTGGTTTCCCATAACTCCAGATGGGTTTCTGACCATCCCACCTCTGTCTTCAGCTTGTGACTGTCACCCTGTTGGCGCTGCTGGCAAAACCTGCAACCAGACCACAGGCCAGTGTCCCTGCAAGGATGGAGTCACCGGTCTCACCTGCAATCGCTGTGCCCCTGGCTTCCAGCAGAGCCGCTCTCCTGTGGCACCCTGCGTTAGTGAGTGACCCTGCCCCGCTTAGGCCACCCCAGCTCCCTACTGCTGCCTACCTGTCCCCAAGCCCTGCAGACCCCCTTGTCCCCCTCAAATGCAGGCCGTTCTCCCACCACCTTCTCTCCAGAGACCCCTGTTCCTGGACCCACTGAGGACAGCAGCCCTGTGGAGCCCCAGGGTAAGTGGATATAAATCAGGGTCCCAGATTAGCATGTCCGTGGAGGGAGGGAGCTATGGGTTTAAGGAGGGGAGAAGGCAGGGAAGGAGGTGGGGATCTGTGCCAGCCTCCCCGCTACCCTTCCCCACCAACCAGACTGCGACTTGCACTGCAAACCCGCCCGTGGCAGCTACCGCATTAGCCTGAAAAAGTTCTGCAGGAAGGACTACGGTAGGCAGCCCTCAGGCCTTCAATCTTTTGATCTTGCACTCCCCACTTTCCTTTTGGATACCCTGACCCTTGTTGGACCCCAAAGCCATCCTCCATCCCTCAGGTCCCCCACTGCCGCTGGCCCCACCCCGTCAGCCCCTGGTGGCCTGTGTCCCCCTCTGCGGTGTGTCCTCTCTGTGCCCTCCCTCCCGGGTCCAGTGGGTATCCTCTGTGTCCCTCCTCCGTCCTCCCTCTGGGGCGCGAACGCCCAGTCTTCCTTGGCGCGGGCCGCCCCCTCCCAGCCTGACCCCACCCCCCTCTCGCCCTCTCCGCAGCGGTGCAGGTGGCGGTGGGCGCGCGCGGCGAGGCGCGTGGCTCGTGGACGCGCTTCCCGGTGGCGGTGCTCGCCGTGTTCCGAAGCGGCGAGGAGCGTGCGCGACGCGGGAGCAGCGCGTTGTGGGTGCCCGCGCGGGATGCGGCCTGCGGCTGCCCACGCCTATTGCCCGGGCGCCGATATTTGCTGCTGGGGGGCGGGTCAGGGACCGCAGTCGCGGGTCCAGGGGGCCGAGGGCCTGGGCTCAGCGCCGCCCGTGGGAGCCTCGTGCTACCCTGGCGCGACGCGTGGACACGACGCCTTCGGAGGCTGCAGCGGCGCGAGCGGCGGGGGCGCTGCGGGGCGGCCTGAGCCCGCGGGCCGGGCTGCGGCCGGGCGGGGCGCTGCTCACACATCAAGGCGTACGTTCAACCAGTGCATCCGCCTGCCGAGGAGTCTTTGCTCGTATCGCGCGCGTCGCCATTTAGGCCCTCGCCCAACCCTGCCAAGCACCTCCCTCGGTGCTTTGTGCCCGTGCCCAGGAGGGGTGTGATGGACGCAGCGACACAGAAGGATGTGATAGCTCCAAGGAGCTGCTTCAAGGCTTCCTTTGGCAGTTGTCATCCCAGAGGACTCCTTGGTCCTCCACACCCTCGTGCTGTCTGCCCACTCTTAGTGCACAGTGATACCTCCGGAAGGCTGTGAACTTCCTTGTGGGGCCCAACACTCTGCGAACACCCCAAGGGCCGCTATGCCCGCCTCCCTGCGATGTCGTGGAGAGCGTTCTCACCTTTCCAAGAGGCACTGTGACATCCCCCAAACAGTTACAACCCCTCTTGTGAATCCAGAACCCATCATAGGTCTGAGAACATGCCAAGGGCCTCTGTGATTCCACCCCCCTCGGACTCTCTGATCCACCAGAGAGCGCTATGACTCACCGAGAGGCACTGTGGCCACCACAGACGCCCGTAGACCCCCCATGGGGCTCTGCGACACTGGTTTCCCCGCACCCTGTCAGGACCCGCAGAGGGCGCTGTGAGTTCTCCCCCCAGCCAGGCCGATGTCCTCTAGCCCCCGTCTATCCTGCCTGTCACCTATGCCTTGCCCAGTCTCTGCCGATTGGGCGTCCGTGTCCCTGTCTCCGCTGCGTCTCTGCCTGTGTTCGGCTTCTTTATTGGCCTGCTGTGTCCCTGTCTCTTGTCTCCGTCCGGCTGTCTCTCTCGGCCTCCGCCTCGTGGCTCCTCCGCTAAGGTCTCGCCCCGAGGACCCTCTACGTCCCTTCTCAGCCCGCTTGGGACCGGACGCAGTGCCCACGCGGACGCGCGTTCCCTGGTCTATATGTAGCCCGGTGGGGTGGCGACTCCGGCGGGCAGCCCTCCCGGCTCCCGATGCCCCCGGCCCTGCCCTCCGCAGGGCCCCGCAGTCCCCTGCCCACTCGGCTCCTGCACTAGCGAACCGCTAGTGAGCCCCTGCCCCTCTGCGCGGTGACCGCTCTTAGTCCGGCGCATGCTCTCGCCGCCGAGCCGCGGGCCGTCAGCGCGCATGCCCAGAGCCTGCTGCGGCCGAGACTCACGGCGCCCGGGGTGGGCAGCCCGCGGCGCGTGCTCGGCGGGGGCGGAGCCGCGCGCGCGCGTGCGCGCGTGCGCAGAAAAGCCGGTGCTCAGTAGCGCGGCGAGGTGAAGAGAAAGCGGTGCCGCACGGCGCGGTGGTGGAGGTGGGTACGCTGCCCGTCTGGCGGGCGGGGGGCGTGGCGGCCCGCCGCGGGGGCTACCAGGCCTCGAGGACTGCGGGGCCAGGTCGCGGGCTGTCACCGTGGGGGGGGGGCGTGTTGAGGGAGGGGGCGTGGGGGCCGGACTGCGGGGCCTCCGTCCGAGGTGAGGCGCGGGGGCCGGCCGCAGCGCGGGGGTCCGGGGCCCTCGGCCATCCTCCTGGCACCACTGCCCGCTTGCCCCCGCGGACCGAGCGCCGGGCGGGGCGTAACGCGGGGCCAGAGCCGACCTGGGTCCCGCCGCACACGCACCCCACGGGCAGGGCCGGTGCCCCTGACCAGCCGCGGTCTGTGTGCCGGCCAGCCCAGGGCGAGGCGTCAGTCGGAAGGAGCTGCCTCTGTGTCGCTCCTTCCTTGGGCCACTTTCAGTCTCTGCGGGGTAGGAAATCTTCTTTTGGGTTCGAATTTACAACATTCCCTGATAACGTTCTGCTGTCGAAGACTGACAACTGCTCCCCTTACAGCCCTCCGCTTGCCTCAGGATGAAATGCCCACCCAGCGTCTGAGCCCTGTCTGGCGGGTGCCCACTTGGCGTGACCGATTTGCCGGGAGACAGAAGCATTTCCACAGGGCCCCTGGGCACTGTGCTATCTGAGTTTTAAGTAAGCACAGCTGGAGATTGGGGATGGGCTGCACCTGTCCACCGTTTTCTCCCAGCAGGGTTAGGTGGCCTGGGCACAGGTTTTCATCTCTGACCTTACTCAGTGTGGGAACAGACATGCTGTGAGCGTCCTGGATTACCCACTCCCTGCCTGGGCTGACATTAAAGGCCAAAGGTTGTCTAAGGACCACCTGGGCTGTGCAGAGGCACAGATGGACTGTTAGATCAGTGGTGTGCTGGAGAGACACAGGCCTAGTGGCTGATGTGGCTGTGATGCTGGTGCTGTGGTCTTTCCCCAGATGCTTATTCCAAGTCATTAGTCTGTCTGCCTTTCCAGGGTCAACAGAAGCCCTTGAAGGTGGTTTTCCTTATTTCGTTGTATGTTTGCTCCAGAGTCAGCAGGGACTTCCAGGCAATGGCAAAAAAGACCATCCCATTATTCCGCAGACGTATGGCTATTTCCTGCACTTGAGGGTGAGAGCTCCATCTTCACTTTCTATCCTCAGCACATAATAGGCACCTGTAAATGTTTGCTTAATTGTCTTGAAGACAAGTATGCAGGTTTTTGTTTTTGTTTTTTTAAGGGATATAGGCTGTGATAAACAAACCCAGATAAGAAAAGATCAAGAAACCTCACAAAGGTGTTACAATTCACAGCAGTTTAAAGCCAGTGGATGACCCCCACATGGCTTCCCTTTATTGTGAACATTGGTCCTCATCTAATGTCAGCCCTCAGATAAAGCCTTTAATTGAAGTGCTTATCTGGTAATGAGTGCTCTGTTTAGAAGCTTGTCCTTCCTTGTGAACAGGGCTGGAGGCCCATTACATTCATCTTTGCTCCCTCATTACCTGACTTTGAATGGGCAGGGGTTATCTCTGAATGGTTGTTGAACCAAGGTGCTAAAACTAGTGTACTGGTTTTCACCTGGGAGTAAGGGTGACCTTCTGGAGATGTATAAGTAATCTAGTAATCTAGGCAGGCTTTTCATAACAATAATAAAATTTACCCCCTGGACCTGCAAGTTCACCAGCAGGTGGGCCTCATCAGCTCTTGACCACACCTGCCAGGACTGTCCAGAAGGTCAAGTGACCTTGGGCACGCATTGTTGCTTCTAATTCTTATTATAGTCTAAGCCAACTGCAGATGACATATTTAAGTGTTTGCTTTTAGAAGGTTTCTGGTTTAAAATACACAAGGACAACAAAGCAGGTTATAAAAAAATCACTTAACATTTACCCTGTTCAATGTTTTACCTGTTTGAGCATACCTTTTCTGTTATGACAACTCTGTACATGGAAGAAAGAAGCCTTTTTTTAACTCGGAGCAGCAATTTCAGTGGCTGTTTCAAGTGTCACTTTCCAAGTGGAGATAATATCAAGGAAACAAAAATCTCAGCTTTTTACTAAGAATCAACTTGAATTCATTATTCAAAGGTTTTGAAAATTTTATTCTGCACAAGTTTATTGAAATCACACTGCACTTGAGGAGGCCCTGTGGCTACAAAGTTGAGTGAGTCTGCCCATAAGGAGCTTATAGTGCAGTGAGGAGACGGGTCAGTGACCTGTGGCACTGTAGGAGGTGCTCCCATAGAGGTGGACAGAGCTTGCTTTGGGCACAGAGCGACATCCAGCTGGCCTTTGATGGAGGTTCCTGAGAAAGGCTTGAGCTAAATTTTGAAGAACAATAGGAATGACAAGATCATAAGAAAAGAGCCTTCCAGGCAAAGAGACAATGTGTGTGAAGTAACAAGGTCACGGCCCACTACCAGCTGTTGGGCGAAGTGCAGTGGGTAGCTTTGGTGGTTGGGGTAAAGAAAGAGAAAAGTTAAGGAGCTGGGCTGGCAGCAGATCTTGAGAGGCCTTGAGTACCAGGCCCGAGTTTGAATTTTACCCTGATAGCAGTGGGAAGCCACCAAGAGACCTTGGGTCTGCGAGTGACTGATCAGATTGTGTTCTCCACAGGTGACTGGGCAGTGGTGGCCAGGATGGGTTGATGAAGGGCTGCATTGAGTCAGGGGTGGTTAAGGGACCACTGTGGCACATCTAGTAAGATGTAAGCTTAGCCCAGCACCAAGGAAGGACAGTGGGATACAGAAAGGAGAGCAAAACTGTGAGACAAGTAGCTGTAGGGATGGGGGAAAGGCCAGGGAGAAAGGAAGACTTAAGGAATAGTCCAAGATTGGGTGACTGGCAACTGAGCCCATGCCACACACTTAGTATGCAGGAAGGGGACAGGCGTGGGGGCAGGTGATGACTTTTAGTTTGGACATGTAGAACTGAGGGTTGGTAAGACTTCCCAGCAGTAGGTGGATATGTGATGGTCTGGCACCAAGGAGAGACCATTTTGGAGACTCTTTCCTGTGTGGCAATGAAGCTGAGGGTGAAGTGGTCTTCCCAGGAGAGTGTATAGAGTGAGAAGACTGAACCCTGGAGGTATCTAATGTTTTATGTTTGTAAAACAAAGGTTAGATAAGCTAACAGAAGTCTGATTAATAACCCCTTACCTTTTTGGGGTATGGGGCAGGATGGTAGGCTTTTTATGTCTGTGACAAAGCCCTGTTTTGTTGGTTAGAGTAAACAGTGGGATGTAAGATGCTAAAGGTGTAAAATCACATGCTTGATTCCAGGGACCTTCCCGTCTCACGTGTTTATTTGCCTTTTGGGAAAGTTCCAGATTGTCATTCATCTCAAAGGACCGTATTTCACTCCAGACCAAGGGTTGGTCCTCTCAGAGCATTCTCACAATTAGGTCTCTGAAAAAAAGACCTTCTCAGACCCAGAGATAGATCCAAGGTTGCAGAATTCTCGGGGTCCCCTCCCTGTCCTTCCAGGACCCCAGTTTCTGTGTGGTACCTCAGTATTAGCAGCAGGTGGGACTTTGGAAAGACTACTGAGGCTACAGAGGCCAAGTGTGTGGTGGCTCCTCCCCACTCTTTCTCCCATGCTTAGGAGTGGTGGGGGGTAGAGGTGAGGAAAGGCCGATATTGCGAAAGGAGCCCCTATCTGTCCACAGGGCTGGCCCAGCTTCTAGATAAGTGCATAGGCCATTAGCAGTTATTTTTGTCTCTGATAACTATCTCCCTTAAGGGTTGTGAGATAAGATCTCATTCTGTCCTGTACAGTTATGTCTCCCTGCCTGATTGGGTACTGCTGGCAGGGGTCACATGTGAGCAGTCATGGTTTCTCCCTCCATCCCAACCAGGTGTGCTCTCTCTCTTTACAGGTGAGTGAGAACACACTGCACATGGCTTGGCCTGTTTCCCACAATCCGAAACTCTGTGTCTACCTAATTGTTACACAATTTTAATGGGGTACCACACGCATTGAGGGTTGTTTACCCAGCTGTAATTCTGTTACTAATCAGAGCCCTTCCCTGTGAAGTGTTCTAAATGTAGAATTAAAAGCTCCCCTCACCAATGTCCGTCCCTTCAGCTTTTCCTTGAATCATTTTGTCATGTTCCCTCATTCTCCTTTGTAATTCCTTTTCCAGCCAGGGACATTCCAGCCTTCATTTCTTGGTAAACCTGTGGGCCTCAAAAGGATGTCAGTGTATACATTAATCCTCCTGCTTCTGGCATCTTTCCCTGCCTTCATGGTCTGGCCCCTCCCCACTTCCCAGCACGAAGGAGTACTGGGCTTCCTTGGCAGCCCCGGGTACCCCAGGCCTCTCTGTCTCAGGTCCTTTGGCTTCTTAGAGCCCGTGAGGCTGGACTATAGAATTGTTTTGGGTTTTTTTGAGAATTGTCTTTTAATCTGAGCCACTGTGCTCTCTGAGGCCCTGTCCTGTGCCCACGCTGATCCTACTGCGTCCTGCCACCTCATCTTTCAGGACTCAGCCGAGGCAGGGCTGACTCAGGAAACCTTCCTGGTCCCTCTTTCCTCATGGGCTGGGGGCCCAGACACCCTCTTCTTTCCTCTCATAGCACCTGATTTGGCATGGCCAGTATACCCATGGCCCCACAGCCAGAAGCTCATTGACAATTGGGGCTGGGCCTTGCATCACTTGGTACACCAGCATTCAGGAAGTGTCTTGAATACCTATTAAAATGACTAAACCTGCAAGACTCCTCCTGACCTGGTTCTGTTGTCAAGTCTAAAAATACTTGTGGAGAACCTGCTAGGTGCCTGGTCTTCCGAGACACATCTGTTGAAGGCACCTTGCTTGGAACTCTGACCAGTCAAAATTCTAAGGCTGCTGACAGCCAAGTCCCTCTGATTCTCATTCTCTGCTGCTAGCTGGTTTATCTTGTGCCCTTGGGAGAGGGAGTAATGTTTTCCCAGACCTGCTGTTGGGAGGACCTTTTGAACTCAGAAGATAAAGATCCTGAGTTAGCAGAGCCCCATTCCAACCCAGCCCCTGCCTGTGGGTGGACCAAACCAGGCAGGGAAAAGTGTTCTGCCTGAGAAAGAGATGCAGGGAACTGTTTTGAGTGGCCAACAAGGTTGGGACTCTGCCCTGCCTGGGGCCCCATGCCAAAGGCTCAGGCGCCATTGGAAGACCTGCATTTGAACTTCTGAAAGGCGGCAGGCAGATGGACCAGCCAACCGGCCTGCAGGTGCTGTGACTAGTGCCTCCTGTTAATGGTTACACCCTTTGTACCTGGCACGTGCCCTCCATTGTATGCTACTAGCAAAGCCACTATCAAGTTCCCCAGTTCCCGGCTGCCTGATAGTCATTGTGGAATGCCAGTTGCCATTAATATTTGAAAAATCCCTGTGCTGTGCTTCAAGGCTGAAGCAGAGCATGGCCTGCCTTCCTGTCATGTGAAGATGCCTGCTGGGAAGGTCATATGCCTAGAACAAGTTGGTGAATGTTCCCTGTTGTTATTTTTGAGTATTAAATTTTCTTCTTGGGTACAGGTAGTTTGGGACTTTTCTGAGTCTGCATCTGTTTCCTTCATTTGTTTCCTCCTTGGGTACACTGGGTATGGTGTGAGACACCGAGGCACAAAAGTAGAGTAGAAGAGCTGGACTCATGAGCATGTCATCATAACGGCATGCCAAGAGTTAAAAAAGATTTGGACAAGGATGGGTAGAGCGCAGCCAGGGGTGCCCTCAGCCCTGCCCAGGGGTTGGGAAGGGCTGATGAAGGAGGGGGCATTTAAGCTGATGCTTGAAGCAAATTGGACTGAGAGGAGAAAGGAAAACAGGTGTGTCCTGCCTTTCTTCCTTCCCGACTGTGAAACTGTGAATGTGTCCCTGTGCATGTGGCATGGGGGCTGCAGTTGGCGCCCTATGCCCAATGCTTCGGAAGCTGCCTTTGGAAGGCAGAGAGGGCGGGGGACCAGGGAATGATTTCAGATAGAGAGTAGGGCAAAGTGCATTGGGAGCCAGAGCTGAACGTGTTGGAGTCACACGGAGTGTGCAAAGGATGGGAGACGTTCAGGAAAGCAGTTGGAGATATGAGACTTTAGTTCACAAGAAGATTTTAGGCTGAGAAGAGGATGGACTCCTATAAAAGGGACACTTAAGAGACAGGCAGAGGGACAGGAACAGCAGCAGCCAGAGAAGTGAGACAGACACGAGGGAGGGGTTTCAGGAGGCCCAGCGAGAGGAGCGCTGAGAGCACTGGGGTAGCTGTGTGTGCTTCAGGATGATAAGGGCCCAAAGGTGTCCGTTAAACGATCTGGCAGCTGGGCAGTAAAGGCGGGAGGGTGGGAGATCAGCTTAACTTGCTCTTGCCAGAAGGCTGGCTGGGAAGGAAAGGAGGAGGGGGGGGAGAGGAGGAGGAGGAGAAGAAGAGGCAGAGCTGGAATGGAATGTCAGGTTCTGTGGGTGGCTGTTTTGGGGCCTGTCTGTAACAGCAGAGAGGGAGCATTAAAGATGCAGGAGTGAGAACGGGACGGGAAGGAGGGACAGTAAGGGGCTCTGTTCTGGGTCTGAGGAGTTCCACATGGCAAAGAAAGGTACCTCCTCTCAGCAGGAGAATTGGAGTCCCCAGGAGGTGAGGTCCAGGACAAAAGGTGAGGGTACAGATCAAGGGCCAGGGTTAGAGAGGAGAGGAACCTCCTGCCTGGCACCCCATTCTCGGGAGAGAAGGAGGGCAAGGGGCCAGGTAAGCTTGTGCAGGGAATAGGAGAGGGTGCTGATGAGGTGTGCCAAGAAGGGCTGCCGGGTCTTGTGCAGGGCAGCGTGATTTTTCCCTCTGCAGTTGGTATGAGCACGGAGAAATACATTATCAGTCTGGCTTCTCTGGAGAGTTTTGCCGGTGGCTGAGACAGGAGCACAGGATGAGCTTGGTGGAACAGGTCTAGGCTGAGCAGGCAAAGATATAAAGCCACGAGGGGCTGGTGGATGAGGGAGATGGAGTCCCTCAGGTGGGAGGAGGGCAGAGAAGAGCTCCAGGAAGGGGTTAGAAGAGAGTGGAGTATTTGTGATATTTGATCTCTGGGTGGAGCGGTTTCTGGGGCTGACCAGGGTGTGGATAAAATGGTAGAGCTGTAAAGGCTTCTAAAGGTAAGGGGAGCTTTGCCTCAGGACTGCCTATGAACCCTCGAATGCCCTATAATGATGGTAGCCCAGGGAAGGAAGCCATGAGCTGGAATAAGAGGAGGCTAGGTCCTGGGAAGGTTCTGGAGAGGGGTGCAGGGTCCTGGGGAGAGCCCAGGTAGGGGTGGGCAGGGTCCTGGGGGAGAGCTGCCTGCTGTTTGGCCAGGAGGAAGAAGGGTGCATTGTGGGAAAGGATGAGATGGTGGAGGTTGTTTGCCACAGACAGGCTCCAGAGGAAGAAGAGAGGTGGGAAAGGGGTAAGTTGGGTAAAAAGCAGGGCAGCAAGGTAAGGGAATGTGGGGGATCAGTGACAGTGTCATGAGAGGCCATCTGTAGAATTGGGAGTCATCCTACAGCTGAGGCCTTGGGTGGGGAGATGAGGTTTCTTCATCCAGTGTTCTAGACGAAGTCCTGAAGCTGTGTCTCTGGGGGGCTACAGAAAATTCCTGGGGTGGGATTAGGCATTTCCCTGGCCTCTCCCCTGGGTAGGAGGGAGGACTGGGCCTCTCATTAGGAAATCAGACTTGACTCAGGCTTGAGAGGAAGCTTCCAGGATAACATAACAGGAGAGAGCGTTCATCACTGCCTTGGAGTGCGCCTTGCTCTAGGCCTGCTCTCACACCCAGGCCTGTCCCGCCTCTCTGGTTGTCCAAGGTGGATGGCTTCAGGACTATCCCCCTACCCCTCACCTCCCTCCACCTTCTCCTTCCCAGAAGCCCCTCCAGCTGTCCCTCTGGACCTACCCCCCTACCGGAATGCTATGCAAGCTGAGTTGCACTCAGCCACCCAGACATGCTCTCCCCTCCCACACACAGTCATCCCTTCCCTATCCTGCTGCCACATTCCCCACCTGGCCAGCTGCCTCATATCACAGGCACCCTGAGCATCTCATTATCAGGCGGTGAACATGTCTATGTGTGTCTTTCTCATCCCCAGACCTCGCACACCTGAGAGCTGGAGTGGGGTGCCATCACCTCTGCATGCCTGTCCCCTGATGCCAAGTAGGTGTCTAGGGCTTCAGTCATTCTGCTGTGTCTGGCTTGCTCCACTGTGCAAGCGCCACCTCACTGGGGATTGATGGTCTCTAAGGTAGAAGAACTGCCTAGGGAGCAAATGTTCTATAATAATTCCGCTCTGGGAAACTGAGAGGAGCGTGCATTTCTTTGTTATGTGGAACTCCTCAGGCCCAGAACAGAGCCCCTCACTGCCCTCCTTCCCGTCCTGTTCTCATCTGCCAGGCTGGAGCTGCAGCCTCCTTCCTCTTAGTTCTTTGTTTCCTGGTCCTGCTCTTGGGAAACGGATGTAGGATTACTCAGACTGGAGAGGAAGAACTGAGACATAGCAGCTGACACCAACAGCGCATCCACCCTGTCCTGTGGAACAGTGACTAAGGCCCAGCCAGGCTGAACCCTGGGTCCTTGGACTATAAGCTGTTCCTGAAGCCAAGGTGGGGTGGTAGTCAGGCCCCCGCTGGGTAGGGGGCAGTAGGAGTTGGTAGGAGTCCTGGTGAATGCTAACCTCCCTCTGCACAAGGATGCCTTTTCCCCTGATGGGACCACAGTTGGCCCTTTGGTAGCATCTGGATATATGAGGGGGGCATCTGTGAAGTTGAATGGGTGACAGAGAAGTTCAGGAGCCAACGTGGGCGTCTGGGCCAAGGGCTGGGTGTCTGGGCAGCACCTCGGCACAGCAGCCCAGGGTTCTGCTTCCAACCTGAGCTGCTCTGGCATTTGCCTGAGAGTCATCTATGTTATTACAGGCACTTTTAACTCCAAAATGTGGGGCTGCCTCTGCCCCACCCCTGAGCCAGAATTCTCTATTCATTGCTTGAGTACTGCCCCCCCCCACCATTGGTTACCTCATCTGGTGGACTCCAAACCATGGTCAGTCTCTGGGGTCCACCCCATCTTCTCCATCTTCCCTGACAAGCCTTGGCCCAGCCCTCCTCATGCCTCCTCTGCCAGGGGGATTTTTTTCTAAAATGCACATCACCTTCTGCTTAGACCCTCCTCCTGCTGCCCCCTGTGCAGGAGTGACGTCCAGTCTCCTAGTGCAGCTGGCATGCAAGGCCCTCGGACCCTCTCATCCCACCTCTAGCCTCTCAGTACCGCCTGCTGGAGGCTCCCCAGCCTGCTGTGCTCTCCCTCATGCACCGCAGTGGGCTGACTCCCCATCTTTATGGTCTCCAGGTACCATTGTTCCTTCTGCAGTGCTCATGTGGAGTCAGCGTCCTTCCTTGGTGGTCCCCCACAGCCCTGTCTGGTCTTACAGCACTTCTTGCTTGGGCCGTGCCCATTAGTCTCTTTCGAGAGTTGTGTTTTACTCTTTTATCCCCAGTGCCCTGCCCAGGACCCAGCACAGAAAGGCAACTCAATAGAAGTTTGTCAAATGAATAAAAGTTTAGGGCAAAGGGAGTTGTGATGGGGTACTGGGCCCCCTCAAGAAAGGTGGCCTGGACGGGAGGCGCAGCACAGGTGGTTAAGATGGAATCGCCAGGCATAATGTGAGGGTCTATGTCACATGAAAGTGAGTTTGTTTTCAATGCAGAGGTCTCATGACTCATCAGACTTGGGGTGGTGTTTTGGGACAGCAGCATAGCATTGAGAAGCCAGCCCTGAACTTGCGGAGGAGAGAGCAGGGGTGGGGCTGGCTGTCCTGTGTGGGAGAGGGCTCTCGGGCACTGTGGGGTTGCCATGAGCACTCTGGAGGCTGACAGACCAGTGATGGTTCTCTCTGTGCTTGGGGATCCCCAGGTACCTCGATGTATCCCAGCTTCCTCATCTATAAAGTGGAGCAAATCCCTGCACCATGAGGTTGTCCTCAGGATTAAAGGATATAGAAATGCGAAGCCAAGTCGCCTGAAGCTAGCAGCTGGGGGATTTATGTTCACTGGTCCCTAAGGATAAGGTTAGAGGGGGTCCTATTGAACCCCAGCTGCTTGGTCCTGTTGTCTCCTGCCCCACTGTCCACAGTGAGGTCTAGTCCTTCCTTCTGTATTTGCTTTCCCTCCCACTCTGCTCCTGCTCAGAAATCTTGAAGGGCTGCATGCAGAGCCAGCTGGTGCAGGGGGTCCTGGGCTCCTCCCACCCCGCTGGCCACCACCCTGTTTCCGTGTGCATACTTTGGGGGGTTCTCTGTGGTGCTGTGGGCCTGTAGCCGCTGAATGGGGCCCCTAATACATTGGGTCTCACCATGTAACCTTGGCAGACCCAGGATAGTGTACTTTGGCCATAGGGAGCATTGGTCATGAGCTGGACAGAGGTATCACTGACATAACAAGATAATATTTTGGGGAAGTAGAGGTCACTCATTTCCACTTAATGTTATTCTTTTTAAGAAATAGTTGCTTCCTATTGGGTAACCTGAACTCTCAAAACAGGTACAGTATTTGTAAAGAAAAGGGATGTGGGGGTCACCGGAAAGGGCTTACTGGGTGGGAAGCAGCATTATAGCAGGGAAGGAGAAACAGATCTGTCAGAGAGGCCAGTTGGAGGGACCACCCCTGAGAGAGAGCAGGAGACCTGCGTGGGCCTGGGGGAGAACCTTGGTGGCAGCCTCCTGTGGCTGCACCTCTCCCATGAGGAGGGGGCATGCTTAGGCCCTTCTATAGGTCTGATCAGGCGTTGACCCATTGGAACCCTGTCACTCCCCAGATATCTCTGAGCCAGTGCCATCCTCAGGGACCCCCAAGGAGCAGTAACAGTGAGAGGTCCTCGGGACACCTGAGCTGCCCTGGCATGCCAGGCTAGGCTGAGTGCTTTCTGTAAACAGTCACAGTTAATCCTAACAACAATTGGCTTTTAAACACATCCGTTGGATCACATCCATTCGCTGCTTCCCACTGAGCTTAGAATAAAACCCAAACCTCTCCCTGTGCACGATCCAGGCCGTGGGTCTCTGCTGCTCTTGCCCTCGCTCACTGTGCTCTGGCCACACTGGTGCCCTTCTCTTTCTGGAGCACATTGGGCCTGTTCCTGCCTCAAGGCCTTTGCACCTGCTCCTCTCCAGTGTGACCTTTCCTCATCTCTCTGGCTGCTTAAATTGGGTGAGAGCCATCGTGACGACCCTAGCTAAAGTAGCCCCCACCCTCCAGACGCACTCTGTGGTGTTCCCACTACCTGAAATGATCACTGTCTGCAATTCCTGTGAGTCTAACAGGATGTTGAGTGGCATTTTTCCTTTCTCCCCAGAATTGCAGGCTAGGCCCAAAGCTGAGGACAAAAGACACAAAGTACAGTTGACCCTTGAACAACATGGGGACTAAGGGGCACTCCTGAAGAGAAATCAGGGGACACCCCACCACCACCCACCCACACAGTCGAAAATCCACGTATGTAGCTTTTGACTCCCCAAAAACTTTATCTGATGACAACTAAAGACAAGAATCATTTTCATTCCTTAAAGTATAAGCTTTGTTATCTCCTGTTTATGATTCTTCCCTAAGCTGTTTCTTCAAAAAAAAACCCAAAAAACTTTACTAATAGCCTACTGTTGACTGAAAGCCTTACCAATAACATAAATAGTCGATTGACACATATTTTGTATGGTATATATATTTACATGCTGTATTCTTACAATAAAGTAAGCTAGAGAAAATAAAATGTTATTAAGAAAATCATAAGGAAGAGAAAATACATTTACAGTACTGAAAAAAAATCCTTGTATAAGTGGACTTGTTGTTCACTCAAACCTGTGTTGTTCAAGGGTCACCATTTCAAATTCAGGGAGCTGCAGAGAGGTGGGGCCAACCCCCTCCCACAGGGCTGATGGAGAGGTGCCACCTCAGAGAACCAGCCTCAGAGAACCAGCTTGGCTCCCCTCCCCCCCCCCATTCCTTGACAGTGAACTTGGGGAGGGGTGGCCTTTAGGTGAGTGCAGTGTTTGTGGTGAGAAATCATTCCCTCCCTCCCACTCCCGAGGCTGAGGGAAAGTGGTTTTCCCAGGCACCTGCTGGCAGGGCTCTGGCTGGCCACCTGCTCTGGGCTGCTTGATCTGGGGTGAGCGCGAGTGAGAGGGAGTGGGAAGTCACCCACATCCCAGCCAGTGATCCTAGAGGAAGAGCTCAGCCCTCCAGTGTTGCATTAACGCTGGGTGAAATGGACTGGGTTTGTCAGCTCTGTTTTACAGACACACCTGCCATTTGAGGAAGAGCCATGGCTTGTCTGAGGTTCAGGCAAACGAGCAGTGGAGCTGGACTTTGAAGCTAGGCCTGCCTGACTTGAAACTGGATCATTTCCCACATTAGCTCCTGCCTCCATTCTCTCCCCTGACCTTTGTGGGGAACAGGGGAAACCTTGTTTCATGTGTGGGGACAGGTGGTGTAGACAATGTTGTAGGATGGCCGCACACTGCAGGTGGAATAACCAGGAGAGAGCATCACTTTAACTCTAAAACTTACCTCCAGGGTGTGAACACCCAACCTGGATGATTTTTGGTTTTGACCTGTTTCCCGCCTCCCTTCCCAGTAGCCAGCCTTAACTATCTATCTCAGCTGTGAATGTGTAAATGTAAGAAAAGGCTTTGCAGTTTATGCACTAACATATGAGCAGTGATTGATTATCTGAGGTGGAAGAAGGAGTAGGACTGAAGGGATAACGTAAACAGGATTTTACATTTTTACTCTGTAATTGTGTATTCTTTGACATTTGTGTAAAAAGTAACCTAAGGGAACCACCCTGGACCTGGTTTTGTAGATGCCTGAGGAGGTCATTGCAAGACTGTTTGCCCTGCCTGAGGAATGCCATACTCTCTTTTTGGATGGGGGCTTGGAAAGGAGGCCTGAAGGTCCAGGGGCTCCTTCAGGGTCTCCTGCACGTGTCCTTGCCTTGGCGTCCCTCTGAATCCAGCGGATTCCTGGGCAGCTTGCTGCAATAAACAACACCTTGAAGGAGCTTTGCAAAGTATAATAATTGCTTTTGGAGTTTCCAGTTTAATATTCAACCCGAATTTGATGCCAGTTGAGTGAGGGTTGGCGCTATCCTGCCCTGCTCTTGTTCTGTTTATAAACACATTTATTGCCCTGAAAAGGATCTGGTTCTTTTTACACAAACAGGATGGACCTGGGGTCCCTCCAGAGGTTAGTGGGCTCAGATCCTAGAATGAAAGATTTAAACTCTGTAGGTAATTTGCACATGGAAGATTGTGGAGTATGGCCTAGGCATGGCTGCGGGGATGTGAGTGGGCCTGTCGGCCGGCCTTCAGAACCTGGGAAAGAAGGGAATCCTCACTGCTTTCCCTCCCAGGATACAGCTAACAAATTGACTCCCATGAGGGTTTTTTTCTTCTGAGGAAGAAGGTTTCAGCACTGGCAGCAGGCCTGGTTCTGCTGTGGGCAAGGCTTTTCCAGTGGGACACATTAAATGGATGTTGTTGGAAAACCTTATTTTATTTTAATTAAGGTTTTCTATGGGGAAGCCCCTATAAAAACAGAATCAATGGAAATACTGTATATCCAAAGGAACTGGAAGCAGGGACCCGAACAGATACTTGTTCGCGGCAGCAGCATTCACAATAGCCAAACAGTGAAAACAATCCAAATGCCCATTGACAAGTAAATGGATAAATAAATTGTGTTCTGTTCATACAATGTAATATTATTTAGCCATAAAAAGGAATGGAATTCTGATAAATGGAGACGGTCGGGGGTGAATAGTTGGAACAGAGGATTTTTTAGGACTCACTCTATATGATACTGCAGTGCAAATACATATCATTTTATATTTGGCTAAACACATAGAATGTACAACACCAAGAGTGAACTCTCATTAATCTGTAGATTATGGACAATTATGATGTGTCAGTGTAGGTTCATAAATTGTAACAAATGTATCACTCATGGTGGGGAATGTTGATAATGGGAAAGGCTATGTATATGTGGGGGCATGTGGGAAATCTCTGTATCTTCCTCTCAATTTTGCTGTGACCCTAAAACGCTCTAAAAAATAAAGTCTTAAATTTTTAAAAAGGACATTATGACCTTTTTATAAGCCATACACACAAACGGACAAATATTGTATGATTCCACTAATATGAGGTACTTAGAGTAGTCAGATTCTTAGAGACAGAAAGTAGAATGGTGGTTGCCAGGGTGGAGGGGGAATGGGGAGTTAGTGTTTAATGGGCACAGAGTTTCAGTTTGGGAAGATGAAAATGTCCTGGAGATGTCTGGTGGTGATGGCTGCACAACAACGTGAATGTACTTAATGCCACTGTATAGTTAAAATGATTCAAATGGTAAATTTGTTATGTATATTTTACCATAATAAAAAACCCCCACCATATCGAAGTGCTTTCTCAAGACATCTCACAATACAGGTTTTACACTATAATTCTTTCTCCTCAATGTTCTTAAGGTCTTTGCTTTCTGTATTTTCAGATGGATGTTCTAGACTCAAGAGAAACTGGAATGATCTGGTCATTTACCAAAGCTCACTGAAGCAGACCTTTGTGACATCTCCAGACACTTGTACCAACCATCCCAGATGGAAAGATTAGTTTGAGGTGCGTGGGAAGGCTATTGTACTTTTATGCAGAGGACAGTAGCTTTTAGCAAAAACAGATGTTAAATTGTGGTATCCTGAACAGTAGAATTCTAGCTTGCTGTCCACCTGCAGTGACAGAGGGCCTTAAACAGCACATTTTATTGTTTTTTTAATATCTGCCTGAATTTCAGTAGTTGCCCCTAATGGGGAAGCAGCACCAAGTTCCCCAGTATTTCTGACTCGTTTGGACCCAGAAATGTCTAATTTTGAAGCTGAGGCAGCTTCACTTATTTCTCAGCCCTCATGTCTACTCTCCACCTGTGATCCTCCCCTGGAGTGCCGGCCTGAAACCTAGCTGGCATTTTTAGAAAGCTAAGAGCTGACTTCTGAATTCTTACCTGGGGACGTTGGGTCAGAATAGGTGTGTGTCTTCCTCATGATACACAGCTGGTAAAGGCTTAACGCCTTCGTGAACTGAAACAAAGCATCTCTTGACTTAAATGGGTCTTTGTAACCAGCAGTCCCTTCTCAGAAGGCTCATAGGCTACAGGGTGGTGCTGTGTGGGAGCCTGATGGGCATAGAGTTGTGTTCAGCAGGGTCAGGCTCTTGAAGCCCTCCCGGGAGCTCATTTCTAGTCACTCATTACTCATAATCTGTGTGACCTACTCCAGTTACTTTTTTTTATTATTTTATTATTTTTTTAAAGCTTTTGTTGGGGAATTGGGGGAGGGGAACAGCGCTGGGGAATCGGGAGGGGAACAGACAAGTTGCTGTCCTTTTGTTCTTCAGTCTAGTTGTGGAGGACATTGCTTCACTGGCCCATGTTGGTATTATTATTGTGCTCTTCCTGGGTGAGGCAGATCGGTCGCCGGCCTCTGAACAGCCGCTCACAACAGCTCTTGGCCGCTCACACCAGCTGCCAGCCACTCACGCTGGCTGCTGGCCACACACAGTAGCTTATGGCAGCCCACTGCAGCAGGGGCTGCAGCCTACGCAGTTGCCGGTGACTCATGGCAGCCCAGCTCCAAGTCAAGCTGTTGTTCACCATCTTAGCTGTAGAGGGCGTAGCGTCACTGGTCCTCATGTGTGATCTGAACCGGGGCCCTGCTGCTCAGAGCTGACGTCCCAAGCCAGCTTTTAACCAACGTGCCACTCAGCGAGCCCTCCAGTTACTTTATAAGCCCCAGGAAAAGAAGTTAGACTCCAGGCCAGCCGAGTGGTGCATTGGTTAAGAACTGGCTCGGGACGCCAGAGGACCCTGGTTCGGATCCCACATATGAGGGCCAGTGACACTGCCCTCTACAGCTAAGATGCTGAACAACAGCTCAACCTGGAGCTGGGCTGCTGTGAGTCGCAGGCGATGGCATAGGCTGCAGCCCTTGCTGCAGTGTGTTGCCATGGGCTACTGTGTGTAGCCAGCAGCCAGAGTGAGCGGCCAGCAGTCGCAGTGAGCGGCCGTCCAGAAGCCGGCAACTAATCTGCCTCGCCCAGGAAGAGCGCAATGATGGTGCCAACTTGGGCCAGTGAAGCAACATCCTCCACAACTAGACTGAAGAACAAAAAGGACAACTTCTCTGTTCCCCATCCCCCAATTCCCCAATAAAAATCTTTAAAAAAAATTTGTGTCCAAAAAAACAAAGTTAGACTCCAAACGAGAATAGAGAATAGAAAATTCTCCGAATATCCATTTATCTTCATTGGAACCCCTTATAATACTTTATAGAAAGATTCAAACAAAAACATGTTCTTAAAATTTGAAACTTCATACACGTGTATTAAGTATGTTTTTTAATCCTACAGAGTATGGGATGGCAAACATGTTAGCAGAAAAGCCTCGGAGAGGGGGCTGGAGGATTTAGCTGCTCTTTGCCCCCTCCTGGCAGCCCAGGGTCCTCTGCCTGGGCACACCCTGCACTATGGACTCCCTGGGGTACAACTGCTTTGTGGACAGAGACAAGATGAACACTGCCATCCAGGACCTGGGGCCCAAGGAGCTGAGCTGCACCGAACTGCAGGAGCTGAAGCAGCTGGCACGCCAGGGCTACTGGGCCCACAGCCATGCCTTGCGAGGGAAGGTGTACCAGCGCCTGATCCGGGATATCCCCTGCCGTACGGTCACGCCCGATGCCAGTGTGTACAGTGATATCGTGGGCAAGATCGTGGGCAAGCACAGCAGCAGCAGCCTACCCTTGCCCGAGTTTGTGGACAACACGCAGGTGCCCAGCTACTGCCTAAATGCACGGGGTGAGGATGCCGTGCGGAAGATCCTGCTCTGCATTGCCAATCAGTTCCCTGACATCTCCTTCTGTCCCGCCCTGCCCGCAGTCGTGGCCCTGCTGCTGCACTACAGCATCGATGAGGCTGAGTGCTTCGAGAAGGCTTGCCGCATCCTGGCCTGCAACGACCCCAGCAAGAAACTGATCGACCAGAGCTTTCTGGCCTTTGAGTCCTCCTGCATGACATTTGGCGACCTGGTGAACAAGTACTGCCAGGCAGCCCACAAGCTGATGGTGGCCGTGTCGGAGGACGTCCTGCAGGTCTACGCGGACTGGCAGCGATGGCTGTTTGGGGAGCTGCCCCTCAACTACTTCGCTCGAGTCTTTGATGTCTTCCTGGTGGAAGGTTACAAGGTGTTGTACCGCGTTGCACTGGCAATCCTCAAGTTCTTTCACAAGGTGCGAGCCGGGCAGCCGCTTGAGTCAGACAATGTGAAGCAGGACATCCGCACCTTTGTCAAGGACATTGCCAAGACCGTGTCTCCTGAGAAGCTGCTGGAGAAAGCATTCGCTATCCGCCTCTTCTCTCGGAAGGAGATCCAGCTCCTGCAGATGGCCAACGAGAAAGCTCTGAAGCAGAAGGGCATCACCGTCAAGCAAAAGAGGTAGGCAGGCCCCCGGGCTGCAGCGTAGCTGGCCTCTGCGCAGGATGCCAGGGGCCCTCGTAGGGTGGTGCGTTAGTGGAATACATCCTGGGGGCTTGCGACAGCGGCTTGTCCTGCCAGCCTCTTGGTCTGCCTGCTGCCAGCCAGCCATCTGTGAGTGGCTAGAAAACCACGGGAAAGAGAGAGGGCCTTCCTGGCTCCAGCCGCAGGCTGCTGAAGCAGCTGTGGGCACAGAATGTGCTGGCTCCTGTCCTCAGGCCCCAGGCCCATGGCAGAGATGAAAGCTGGGTGTTGACTCTGGGGACAGAAGATCCTGCAGTGAGCTGGGCAGGCTGCGTTATTTCACTACAGCCCCTGCTCTGCCCCTGCAGCTCTGGGATCCTTCGCTGGCCATTCTTGTGGCTGCTGGGCATGGCCCCACTGGCCTGAGCACAGCACACTGGGTAGCAGGGGTGCAAAGGGCCCACAGTATCCTGAGACCATCTCGGCAGCAAACGCTGACTGTAGGCGTGCAGGCCTTTGTTCTGGGCCAAAGGCAGGCGCGTCCTGGACATCAGTACTTGCCACTAACCTCTTCTTGTCTGTTTTATTTTTCTTCTTCTCCATGTCCATTGCTTCCTCCTGTTTTTCAGTGTTTCACTTTCTAAAAGGTAGGTCTGGAAACCACGTCTCCATGCCTGGCTTCTCTCTGTCTTCTGGCCTGGCTATCCCGGGGCCTGGCTGCTTGTGCTGGCTCTCAGGGCTGACTTCAGCTGTGCTGCCTCAGAGCCTAGCTGATGTTCAGGCACCATCTGTCTGTCCTTCTGTCTGTCTGTCTGCTCGGCTGCCTCAGTTGTGCTCTCTGCTGGTGCTTGGCTGGCCCTGAACCATTGTCTTGCCAGAGCTGACTCATTTTCTGTCCCCATTTCCCAGAGAAAAAGTGCTTTTTTGACCCTACCTGGGCTGGGCGCTCTCCCCTCTTAGTAATGGGATGGGAGTGGGGCCCCAGGGAACAGCTCCACCATTTCTTCCTGAGGGTACCTAGGACCAGGCTCTAACGTGGCTGAATAGATGAGACGTTTCCTCCAGGCCTAGCTCCCGGGGTGGGGGGTGTGGTCAGGGCTGGGGTTGCAGCTGCTCTGAACCTCTCCCTGCTTTCCCCAGGCAGTTTGTGCACCTGGCTGTCCACGCAGAGAACTTCCACTCAGAAATTGTCAGTGTGAAGGAGATGAGAGACATCTGGTCATGGATCCCTGAGCGGTTCGCCCTCTGTCAGCCCCTCCTGCTCTTCTCCTCATTGCAGCACGGGTACAGCCTGACCAGGTAATGCCCAGGAGGCCAAGGGAGGCTGGGCCTGCCTCCCTGAGGCCCTGAGGCATGGTCTCCGAGGGCCAGATGGTGAAGGAGGGGCAGAGGGAGCCATGAAGTTGCCCAGCTTCTCACCCTGCCAGGAGTGCTTCCAGGAGGTCATGCTGGAAATGGGACTTTGAACCCGGGCACCTGGATGATGCCCTGCCTCTTCCGGGAGTTCCTTTTCTGGGCTTCTTTCTCACTCCCAGGTGACCCAAATTCAGGGGTCATTGCCATACACGCCACAGCGCCAGGTCTCCATGTAGGCGTTGTGATGACATGGGAGGCAGAGTTTCCACCAGGAGCTTACATAAGTGTAGCAAACGATGACTCGAGGCAACAGATTGTGGTTCTCTACCCCCCGCCCCACATTCTGTCAGTCCACAGAGAGAACAGGTCAGCCCTCTGGAGCTGGGGCTGTGCCAGGTTTCCCCAGGGCACATTGCCTCTCTGGCAGCTTTGTTAGGTGCCGCCTCCCCTGGAGCCTCAGATGGCAGGTGGCTTCAGAAGCTCTGGCTTGAATCACAGGTGACCTGGCAGAACTGACACAGGCAGAGCTGGCCCAGCCCACAGGGCACGTACCAGCTGAAGCCCCATGAACGTTATGACACAGCTGGAGCTGCTTTCACCCAGCCCCCACCTCTATGGGGGTGTCCACTAAGTGATGGCCAAGCAGAGTTGTTGAGGCCATCAGCCAAGCCCTGGGCACCTGACACCACCACAATGGCAGCCTCAGACCTCACTTGCTTCCTTCTGCCACCTGGCTCCCACGTGCTGGGACTCAAGAGGATGTTCCAAGCTTTCCTAGAGCAGGGACCTGTTCCTCTGTTTCTTCTCTGAAGTACCTGGCATGTGGCTCTGCCTGCTGGAGGCTATTTGCCATGCTTCTTCTCTCCCGCCTCATACCAGAGCAGATAGTCCTGGGGCAGCTGACCGCTCAGCCTCCAGGCTGCCTGGCTGGAGCTCCATCTTGGCTTAGAAGAGTGCTCAAGGCCAGTGTCACCAGGTCCTTGACCATCATGCCTGGTCCCCAGGAGATAAGGAAACGCAGTTCCCAGGCCCATCCACCCCTAGACAGCCTGGGTTGCTCAGACGCTGTGGGCGTTGCTCAGCGGAGGCTGGCTCGAGGTGGTGTGGGGAAGGGGTGCAGGATAACTGCTGCCATTAGGACTGGCAGTGTGATCTTTTCTGCCAGGTTCTATTTCCAGTGTGAAGGACACGAGCCCACCCTCCTGCTCATCAAGACCACACAAAAGGAGGTGAGTAGGGACCAGAGGGAGCCTGGAGTCCTGGCCTCTGAGTTCTGGGGAGTCTGCTGCTCTTGTGCCCCAGGAAAGGTGGGTACCCTGGCAGCCTCCACCAGCCTTTCTGCACCTAGGGGCACAGAGCAGAGCTGCCCTCCACAGAGAAGTGAATCCAGCCTCTCCATCTGACCCCCAAGTACCCAGGGCCTCCCTCTTTCCCCTGGGGATTGAGGCCCTCCTGAAATAGCCTGGCTGCTTAGAGGAGCTTAGAGGAGCTTTGCAGAAATGCCTAGTGAGCAAGGCCCCGCCTCCTCCTGCCACAGTGGGCCAGTGCCAGGTGAGTCAGCTTCCTTTACCTGCCTCTACCCCCTGACAGGTAGTTCTCAGGTCCTTGCTCTCTGCAGTAGCTGTCCCCTGAAAAGTCCCCTGAGACATCTAGGGAGGTTGGAGCTCATGCACCCCATCCTGGGGTCTTCTGCATGTGGTAGAGGCTTCCTGTTCAGTGGCTCCCAAACCTGCACCATGGCAGTTTTAGGTTCCTCACCCCATTACAGAATCAGTGTCTGGGTCTCCAGGAGGAATCTGGGCATCTGTGTCATAGCAGGTCACTCTGGTTGTCAGGCACTTTGGGCAAACCCTGCAGCCACTACAGGGTCTTGATTCTAATGATGAAATCAAGCACTTTACTGGCTGACAGGGTGTTGGGGAATGTTGTTGAGTAGCCATACCTCCTGGAAGCTTCCATTTGAGGGGCCTCCTGAGGCTGATGCCCAAAATCAGAGTGTGGACATGTGGCTTGTTCCCATGTTTGAGGGCCAAGGAGGGAAATGAAAGGAAAATATCCCAAACGAGATGATGACGGCCTGGGAAGCCCTCTTACTCCCACCCCCAAACCCTCGCAAACTGCCACTGCCAGTCTTATGCACTCCAAACTCTGTCTCCCCACACCTCAGTCCACCTCCAGCCCTTGCCCTCAAGTCGGGGTGGGGAGTGCTGCAAACCACCACCACCCACCCCTGCCAGCTTTGACCGTACCACAGCCCTTCAGCAGGCCCTGAACGAGGGGACACTCCTTCAGGCCCGCAGGGCACAGCCTCACTCTGGGCCTTTCCCCCCAGGTGTGTGGAGCTTACCTGTCAACAGACTGGAGCGAGAGAAATAAGTTTGGAGGCAAACTGGGCTTCTTTGGGACTGGAGAGTGCTTTGTGTTTAGGGTGAGTAGGTCTACCTACAGGAGCTCTGAGGTCACCAGGCCCAGCACCCCCATCACCTCCGCTCACGTGACTCTGTTTACTGTCGTCATTGCAGTTACCCTACAGGATAACCTCCCGTTTCCTTCTGGTTTGTAATCATTAGACCATGAGCTCCATGAGAGCAGACAGGCTCTTACTTGCCCTGTGTGGCCCTGTCTCCCCAGCCCAGCACAGGGCCTCACACACAGAGGGCTCCAGTGAAGCTTTGTGGGAGGAAAGTGGGGAAAAGGGGCCTTGTGGGGTGCCATGGACCAGTTTCTCATGCTGCCCTTTTGCCCTCAGCTGCAGCCCGAGGTCCAGCGTTACGAGTGGGTGGTCATTAAACACCCGGAGCTGACCAAGCCAGTGTCCTTGGAGACCACTACCTCTCCATCCCTGCTCGGCCGCTCCATGTCCTTGTCCTCGTCCTCATCCTCAGACCCTGCTGACCGCCTCTCACCATTCCTGGCCACTCGGCACTTCAACCTGCCTTCCAAGACTGAGTCCATGTTCATGGCTGGGGGCAATGACTGCCTCATCATAGGTGGGCACCTCTCTCCGCCTCAGGCTGTGCTCAGTTAACCTGAGAGAAGGGTACAGGGTCATGGATGGCCAGCATTGCTGACCCAAGTGGCATGTGCCTCACTCAGGCAGAGCCCTTGTGATGGCAGAGGAAGTAGGCATGAGGGGTGGGAGTAGGGATGGGCATACTGGGTAAACAAGCTGGGAAGAGGGTTCTAGCCAGGAGCTTGGACCCTGGCCGAGGGCTGGTGGGCTTTGAAAGGTCAAAGCTGTGGTTTTAGAGAGGCCTCTGGTAGGTCCATGGCAGGGACAGTGGAAATGCTTAGGGCGGGAGGAAAGCGCCTCGGGGGCGGTGCCAGACAGAGGGGCAGCCACTGACTGAACATCCTGCAGGTGGAGGGGGCGGCCAGGCGCTCTACATTGACGGGGACCTGAACCGGGGTCGCACGGGCCACTGCGACACTTTCAACAACCAACCCCTCTGCTCTGAGAACTTCCTCATCGCTGCCGTGGAGGCCTGGGGCTTCCAGGATCCTGACACCCAGTGACAGGCCTGCACTGATGGTGACTGAGCTGCCGCTGTGGGGTGGGTGGTGGGGCGGTGGCCAGGCCCCCTCTTCAGGGAGGAGATAGTGAGTGAAGACCCCCTCCACATGCATGGACAGCGTTGGGGTGCAGCTGGGGCTCTGGTGCTGGGCAGAAGTGCCAGGGCCTCAGCTGGCCCTGCCTGTCCCTCCTGGCCCTGCTAGGACCTGCTCAGACTTGCCACTGCTTCCACCTTGGACTAGGGCCCTGGCTGCCCTCTGTGGGGGTATCCTGTGCCTAAGGCCTGGAAAGGGCTTCTCATGCAGCCCCTGAGCCTTCCTCCTTTGGGGATTGAGACAGTAGAAAGGCAGAAGGAGCCTGCTGCCAAGTGTGGGTATATAGCACCCCCTGCTGGTGCCTCTTAGCATGGTTCCCATGGAGGGCCAGGCAGCCCCCTGCCTGACCTGCTGCTGTGTGTTGGTCTGGAGAAGAGAAAGGTGCCCTGGGGACTGTTCCTTGGCAGGAGCATCAGCCTGGGGCTTCTGACCCAGTTCCCTCCTCCCCACACTGGCCTCCTGGGGCTGCCTCTTGGACAGTAACCACAAGGTGAAAGAGGGTGAAGAGAAGGACAAGATCTGTGCTGAGCTCTGGGCCCTTCCCAAGGGAGGGCCAAGGGCCAGTGGGATGAAGGGCCAAAAGGGACATCATGTGTCCTTGTGTTTCTGCAGAGCCGGAAGCTTCTGTGGGGCCTCATTGTGTATCCACACTTGGAGAGGCCACCCAGGATGGCCAGGGGAGGGCCCTCTGCGACCCACCCCAAATCAGCCAACTCCATTTCCAGGTGCTTGCCTGGAGAAGCCTGGACCCATGGACCCTTCTCCAGCCCTTTTTCTCTCCAGACGGAGCCTCCTACAGTCTCTGCATTGGCCCCATTTCTTCTCTATGTCGCTGCAGTGACCTGGGCCCCAGGATCCCCTTAGAGTGGTGTTCTGGTCTTACCCAGCCCTACCCACCTCCTCTTCATTGGGCCCCACACTCCTGTGTACCAGGACTGCATCCTCCCCAGCTCCCTGCCCACATGACACCTTTCCCACACGCCCCTTCGCATGGCATGTGTCTTCCCTCTGCATCCCTCTCAGCTCTGGTCGGCCACATAGCATGGTTTTCTTGTGCTGCCACCTCTCCCCTTTTGCCCTGCCTGGCCCTGCACCGGACTGGGCCCCTGCACAGTAGGTGCCCTGTGACCTCCCTCAGCTGGTTCTGAGGGCCTGGGCACCCTGGAGAGCAGAGGAGAGAAGCAGACACCCAAGCATGTGTGCTGTGGCAGCCTGGGCTACAGGTGCCAGGAGGTCCTGCCCCTAACCCAACCCCACTTGGTTCCAGACAGCCCCCTCAGTGCCCCTATATGCCGTGCCCCTGTCCATTTATGCACTGTGCTTCCTGTGTGGTGTTCATCCTCCCTCTACCCACCCACTCAAGCCTCAGCCAGGCCACAGTGGTGCTGAAGGAAGGAGCAGGAACCCTGTGTGGCCTTGGCCAAGCCAATGAACCTGTTTGGAGCTCAGTTTCCCCAACTGTAAAATGACACCAGCCATCCTCTGCTGTCCTCATGGGACTGTTGAGAGGCTGTGAGGGGAGAGATGCTGTCACCACTCACCCCCTCTCACAGACCACTGCAGCCCTTACCACATCCCCTTTCTCTGAACCTCGCCTGTGTTTTGGTGTTCATTAAACACTGTCTCATTACATGAACTCCAAGGGTCCAAGTTTGATCTCTTCATCCAGAGGGGCTTCCAGGGGTTATGCCCCCCTGCTGCACCAGTCGTGTCACCAAATGGGGCCCAAGAGACTGCATCCCACAATACTTGGCAATGCTTTATCACTGGACCATTAAAGGCCTTTTAAAAATATAGCCTCTTAGAAGCAGCTGAAGGTATATTTGAACACTATTTGCATGGCTTCCTCTGCAAACTTCCTGAACCCCAGTTCAGGGATGCTTTCCGGTAAGTAAGTCCCGAGGATTGTCTGTGGCTGCCCTAAGGGCTCCATGAGCCTTCTCAGAGATCCAGCCCAGGGAGGGCAATTGCTACTTAGTCATGATTTCTATATCATGAGATCTTTGTGTGTGCATACAAAATAGTCCCTTTCTTTGAATTTCTTCTTCCAAATTTAGCTAAACTAAAAGTATTCTCTATTATTCTTGATTATTTATTATTAGCTTTTGATAAAAATTAGCCAAAGTTTTATAGAATTGCATAATGAATTATCATTTATTTTTCTAGAAATGTTTAAAAGTTTATTTTAAAAACAAAATTCAATATAGTTTAGTTTATTCAATAATTCGTTTAAATGGACTGCATTCCTTTCAGGCTTCAGAAAATCAGTTTTTCAAAAATAATTTTTAATACAAGAGTAAGTTTATATTTTATTAAATTTTCAATTTTAATTATTGAATTAAAATTAGCATTTAAATTTTCCTATTTTTATAAGCTGTATGCTTAATTTTTTAGTTTTTCAGGGCAACTTGTTTTAGAACATTTTAGAATATTTCTGAAGGCCTTCATGTTTTTTTTATCCATTTCCTGAAGCCATGAAGCCTGTATAGTCTCCTTAAGGATTTTATATTTAATAGATTGTTTTTGTAACTTTTTATTTTGAAATCATTTTAGATTTACAGAGGAGTTGCAAGGATGGCACAGAGTTCCCATATACTTTTCCCCCAGCTTTCCCCAGTGTTAATATCATATGTTTATCAAAACAAAGTAATTAACATTGCAATAATGCTATTAACTTAAACTACAGTCTTTTTTTTTCTCTGAGTTTTTCTATAGTCCTTTTTCTGTTTCAGGAATAGATTTCATTTTTACAGATATTTACTTTCCCACATGTTTATTAAACTTAGAATGTCATCAAATTCACAAGACTAATACTGGTCAAAAACAAAAAGTCACTGATTAGGCAGTTCAGTGACTGTCTCAATCATGTAGCCATATAGCTTGAGTGTTCTCATCTTCAGCCTAAATGTCTTGTTTGCACAGAGAAGTTACCAAATGGAGCAGTGGTACCAAGCATACCTCATGATGCTTCCCCCAGCAACACCTAAATTAGGCAGAAAAAGGTGCTGGCCGAGTGGCTCATTGGTTAAGAGCTCGCTTGGGAGTGCAAACTCTGAGTGGCAGGGCCGCCAGTTCAGATCCCACATGGGCCAGTGACGCTGCGCCCTCTACAGCTAAGATGGTGAACAACAGCTCAACCTGGAGCTGGGCTGCTATGAGTCACCGGCAACGGTGTAGGCTGCAGTGGGCTGCTGTAAGCTACCGTGAGTGGCCGGCAGCCAGCGTGAGCGGCCGGCAGCTGGTGTGAGCTGCTGTGAGCCATCATAAGTGGCCATCCAATGGCCGGTGACCGGTCTGCCTCAGCTGGAGTGAGCGCAATGATCACAATACCAACATGGGCCAGTGAAGCAGTGTCCTCCACAACTAGACTGAAGAACAAAACGACAGCAACTTGTCTGTTCCCCTTCCCTGATTCCCCAATGCTGTTCCCTCCCCCAATTCCCCAATAAAAGCTTAAAAAAATTAGGCAGAAAAAAAAGCATAGAGATTTTTAAAAATAAGCTGCTGTAAAAAAAAAAAATGACCTTCATTATATTAGTGTCAAATTGTACCTAACTGAAGTTAGGTACAGCGGCCTATGATTTGTTGTCAGAGATGAAATGCCTTACACACTTGCAGACATGCTCATTCTACCCAACCATGTAGAATTTGTCAATACTGCTCTTGGGACTGAGGAAGCAATGTCAGTGGACACACTGACTCTGTGACATGACAGCGACACACCAACCAACAAAACCCTCACTTCTGATTGCTGAGTCCACAGGTATATTATTATCTGGCTGCTTGGTTAGTTTCACAAGTGAGAAAGCCATTTTATTGGCAAGAGGTGACCCAGCCACAGGGAGCACACAGGTCTGATCTGGTCCAGCGAGGCTATTGACAGTTAAGCTCATGGAGTCCAAGCAGTCCAGGCCCGTTTTTATCTTCATGGTGACAAATAGGAGCAGACCCCTGCTCTATTTCATACTGAATGGCATTGACTGGCGAAGGACACATTTTGTCAAAAGCTTACAAGCTAAAGACTAAAAAGAGTTGTGTGAATAATTTACCTTTCCATTCCAGTGTAGGCTGAAAAACCAATAACTGGACTGACACCTTGGAACACCTGAATGTGATAAAAATAAAAACTGTGAGGACTGTAAACATAAACTAATGTGTAGTGAGTGAATGTGTGGCTTTGCAGCAAAATCCAACTTTGGAAAAGTGAAAATAGTGATATAGTAATATGTTTGGTCAGTATTAATTTGAATCCTAAACAAAGTTCACGAGAAAAAATACAACAACATCGCCACCAGATTTTTTTTTTAAAGATTTTATTGGGGAATTGGGAGAGGGGAACAGACAAGTTACTGTCTTTTTTTTTTTTCAGATTTTTTAAATTGGGGAATTGGGGGGAAGAGAACAGCGTTGGGGAATCGGGGAAGGGGAACAGACAGGTAGACAAATTGTTGTTTTTGTTCTTCAGCTTTGTTGTGGAGGACATTGCTTCACTGGCCCATGTTGGTATTATCATTGCGCTCTTCTCGGGTGAGGCAATTGGTCGTCGGTCATTGGTCGGCCGCTCACAGCGGCTCCCGGCAGCTCACGCGGGCTGCCGGCCACTCACGTAGCTCACAGCAGCCCACTGCAGCCCCGCTGCAGCCTACGCCGTCACTGGCAACTCACAGCAGCCCAGTTCCAGGTCAAACTGCTGTTCACCATCTTAGCTGTAGAGGGCAGTGTCACTGGCCCTCATGTGGGATCCCAACCGGGGCCCTGCTGCTCAGAGCTGGCGTCCGAAGCCAGCTCTTAACCAATGCGCCACTCGGCCAGCCCGCTGCCAGATATTTGATACAAAAATGTTTCAATGTGATGGGGTGTCCTGGGCACCCCATCTTCAAGACTGGCAACATCCATGGAGGAGAAGGAAACACCAGACTGAAGGAGCATTGCTGCCTTGAGGAAGAATTTAAAAGATTGCGTTAGCCAATGGAACAGTGAGGAAAGTTTCCCTCCATTAGAGACAGACACTGCTCCATTTGCTGCCACAGCCAGTGTGAACCAAGTCCTTCCCGGATTTTGTTTTGTCTTCTCTTGTTCATAGCACTTGTCGCGCTCCATAAATAAGAATTGAAAGGAGTGGCCACCAGGAATCCAGATTCAAATTTCTCAAGAATTGTTCGGATCCCTGTCACATGGAAAACCAGTATCAAATAGTCATGCTTAGGCCGGACGAATGGCGCGTTGGTTAAGAACTGGCTTGGGATGCCAGAGGGCCCCGGTTTGGATCCCACAGAGGGCAGTGACACTGCCCTCCGCAGCTAAGATGCTGAACAACAGCTCAACCTGGAGCTGGGCTGCCATGAGTTGCCAGGGATGGCTAGACTGCAGCCCCTGCTGCAGTGGGTTGCCATGGGCTACCGTGTGTAGCCGGCAGCCAGCGTGAGCGGCCAGCAGCCGCAGTGAGCAGCCAGCCGTCCAGAGGCCGGCGACTGATCTGCCTCGCCCGGGAAGAGTGCAGTGATGGTGCCAGCTTGGGCCAGTGAAGCAACGTCCTCCACAACTAGACTGAAGAACAAAACGACAGCAACTTGTCTGTTCCCCTCCCCCAATTCCCCAATGAAATCTTAAAAAAAAAAAAAAAAAGCCATGCTCATCAAAATGAGAATATTGTATCTGGAAGTTTCTAAGTCAATATTAATGTCTTTTCTAATACTTGGCATCTTAATTGGGTGTACCTATATAATATAAAGGAAAACACCTTTTTTCTCCTCCTGCCTGGCTCCTGCCAGCTCCTTCCCTTCCTGTAGCTGCCGTGGGAGCTTTGCCCGCCTCTGCTGTGAAACAGCTGCTTCTCTTGCTCTTTCCTTCCATTCCTCTTCCCCACACTGTCTCACAGTGTGGACACGCCACACTTTCCTTCCCCTCTCTTCCTTTGATGCTGCCTTGAAGTCATGAAGTCATGTGCTCCCTGTCAGCACCCCTGCTGCTGCCCTGGCGGGTCGGGACCTGGCCTTGGTTTGAGAAGTCCTGGTCCGGTAGTAGTAGATGAATGGAGGCTTGGTGCCAGCTGGTTTTCAGTTCCTCCTCTGAACCAAGAGTCTGTCTCTGGGCCTTTACAGGGACCATTTCCCACCCTTCAGTCGTCTGTAGTGCCCTGCCCCAGGACACTTTTTTTGAGGCCCCAGGAAGCAATGCTGTTTGCCAAAACTGGCAAACAGCATTGCCTCCATCCCCATGGAGGGATGACAGTCTCCCCATCCCTCCTCTGCAGACTGTCAGCCCCTGAGAGCAGGAGCCTGCCTCCATGTGGTCCTGCCTGTGCCACTCTGGTGTTGTCCGGGACCTTCTGAGAGAGACGGGCGTGCATTTCTGGAGCCTGTGGTTGGGGGATGCCACCATTCCCTGCAGTAACAGCTTCATACCATAAGCGTGCTTAGAATCATCTTGTGATTGACATTAAGACACTGTGACACAGGCCAGAATTGTCCCTGGTTGAGGAGTGCCCTGGCCCGGGGAGGCAGGGGTGCAGAGCTGTATCGCTGATGTTTCAGAAGCCTGTCTGCCTCAGGCCGACAGGTTGGTGTGGGTGGCCACAGTGTCTGCTGGGAGCTCGACCAGGTGGGGCCACCCTCTCCTCTCCTGCTCCCACCAACACCTCACATGGAATGCTTTTCGGGCCCAGTCCATGGTAATTGTGTCCCAACTGGTATCCCCATCTCTAGCCAGCCATGGAAGTGCATTATTTTATTGTCTTTTTTAAGATTAACTTTAACCATTTTAAAGGGAATGATTCAATAGCATTTAGTGCATTTGCATTGGCCTCCAATCACCACCTCTAGTTTCACATTTTCATGCCCCGAAAGGAACCCCTTGCCCACTAAGCACTTGTTACCCCACTCCTTGTCTTATGGTTTTTGAAAAGGTAAAGTGTGCACCTAGTAAAAAAATCAATGCATATGGGAATACCCACAGTGGGAAGTCTCCTCCCCTGCTGGGTCCCCAGGGAACACCATCATTCAGGTACTGGACCTGTGCACTTGTCACTTAACTGTCTCTCAGAGATCTTTCACTTGTTTCCGTTTCATAAACAGCTGCCCAGTGTTCTGTGAATGGGATGGTCTGTAATTTATATACAAACTGGACCGTGTCTCTCCTCTGCTCAAAACCCTCTTCCTCTTTTAAGAATTTATTCAGAGATCACTGCCCTGGAGGCTGCCCAAGCCGCCCCAGCCCCTCTCTCCTTTGTATCCCATCTCTGTCTAGTAACTGCTTTTCCGGTTTAGCATCTGGACATCATTGTCCAGCTTCCCTGACTGTGAGCTCATGGAGAGTAGGAGCTCTTTTCCTCAGTTTTGTATTCCCAGAGCCTAGCTCGGTGTCTGCACACAGTGGAGGCTCACTAAATGTCAGATGAGTGGCTTAGGGTGGAAGACAGACAGGGCCCAGAGGTTGTGAACCTTGACTAGTAGAGGTCAGGAGGTCGTGCTGGCCTCCAGGGTGCTGAACCCAGACCAGACAGAAGGGTCCTGGGCTGACAGTGCCTCTTGTAGCACCCTATCTGAGAACCTGCTGCTTGTGCCGGGCTGGGTGCCAGGCCTGGGTTTACTGTAAATGGGCAGGATCCTTCCCTCCCTCCTTCTCTTCCTCCCTCCCTCCCTCTCTCCTAGGGAGAGAGCTGCACACTGCCCCCTGGTGGTCAGGGCACCCTCTACCAGTGACAGCGGTGGGTGTCAGGTCCTGCTTGTACCATGCTGTATTTGCCTATAGACATTTTTTATAAAAATATAACTTGTATCATTTTATAAACCCTATTTTGTAAATTATACCCAAAAAATCGCCTTTATTCACCCCCCC
>NW_017731476.1:3744143-3775456 GCF_001890085.2 Hipposideros armiger
AACTGCCTTTTCTGGGAGGGCTGGTATAAACGTCCAGCCCCTTTCGTTAGGTCCACCCTCCCACCCCACCCCCTGCCACTAGCACAAGTGTTTTTTGTTCTATCTTCTCCCAGACTTTCCTGGGCCACACGTAGCTCTTATCTAGCCAGGGCAAGAGAGCATGGGGCCATGTCTCAGTGTTATGCCCCCTCTAGCATGTCATCACAGTGACTTGGAAGAATGCAACTGTCCACAGGGAGAAGGCACCCTGCCTGGGATGCTCTGTTTTCTGCAATTTCCTGATGTTCTTGATAAGGCCCTGTGTCAGGCTGCCCTACTCTCTCCTTTATTCTTTGAAATGGCTTCCTTGAATAAGTTCATCTTTCCAATCATCTGAGGCTATTTGGAATCTTATCCTTGGTCTTCTTCTCCCCAGCCATCCCCCTTCCTTCCCTTAGGTCCTACAAAGTGCCATTGGACTTCTCGCTGCCACAGTATTTTTTTTTAAAGATTTTTATTGGGGAATTGGGGGATGGGAACAGCACTGGGGAATTGGGGGAAGGGTAACAGACAAGTTACTGTCGTTTTGTTCTTCAGTATAGTTGTGGAGGACGTTGCTTCACTGGCCCAAGTTGGCACCATCATTGTGCTCTTCCTGGGTGAGGCAGATCAGTCGTCGGCCTCTGGACAGCCGCTCACTGCAGCTTCTGGCTGCTCACACTGGCTGCTGGCTACACACGGTAGCCTATGGCAACCCACTGCAGCAGGGGCTGCAGCCTACGCGGTTGCCGGCGACTCACAGCAGCCCAGCTCCAAGTTGAGCTGTTGTTCAGCATCTTAGCTGTAGAGCTTAGTGTCACTGGCCCTCATATGTGGGATCCGAACTGGGGCCCTCTGGCATCCCAAGCCAGCTCTTAACCAATGCACCACTCGGCTAGCCCTGCCACAGTCTTTTAGTGGGGACAGCCGGCTCTTTTGTCCCCAGAAAAAACCCTCAGAAGAGTCAGGATCCACAGCTCTCTGTATCTCCCTATCAAGGTCTCTGATGTGCGTCTCCCAAAGCCCCTCCTTCTTTATTCTTGGAAATCCCCACCTGCACCATGACAGGCCAGCGGCTCATGACGCTGTGGTTTCAAGCTGGAAACTTAGCTATGAGGAAGAAGGCAGTAGTGTGTGTCCCTGGCCATTCCCGTCCATAGCTCCAGCCCAACCCATCCCAGGACGCTGCTTAGTACTGGGAAGCTGATGGGGAGGTGACCTTAGACTCTCCTGGTCCCGTCACTGGTCACTGGACACTCCCTGGACCCCGTTGTAGGAGGCAGGTGGCACAGTGAGCCACATGAACCAGACCCAGACTGTGGAGCCAGTTTCAATTCCCTCACTCGCTAGCTGCCTGACCCTGGGCAAGGCAGTTAACCTTCCTAGTCCTGTTTCCTTTTTCACAAAACGAGGGTAATGGTGATATCTTCCTCAGAGGGTCACTGTGAGGATTAACTAATACCCCAAGAATGCTCAGGACAGGCCTGGCACACACTTGGTGATCAGTAAATATTAGCTGTATACACCAGGCACCCTACCAGGGGTCTGGGATACAGAAAAAGAGGCACAGAGACTCTCAGTGGGGAAAGTAGTGAGTGAAAAAAAGTAGTAATGGAGTGCAAGGGATGAAGGAGGGGCCTGAGGAAGAGGAAGAGAGGTCAGGAGGGCTTCCTGGAGGGGGTGGTGTTCTAAAGACTGAGCAGGATTCCCTAAATAAGAAGGGAGGAAGGGTAGTTGGTGCAGAGAGCCACAGGCTCAAGGACACAGGTGAGGAAGGGGGCATCTCAAGGGGAAGAGATGGGGAGGGCCTGATAGGAGACCACCAGGGGTCTAGCTAGCCCAGGGGTCGGCAAACTTTTGAGACAGAAGAGTCACCAGGGGTCGGCAAACTGCGGCTCGCGAGCCACAGGCTCTGAAGTAAAATTGAAAATGAAAATAACACTATCATAGTTTCATTTGTAAATATTTTTTTTAAAGATTTCTTTATTGGGGAATTGGGGGGATGGGAACAGCGCTAGGGAATTGGGGGAAGGGAAACAGACAAGTTGCTGTCGTTTTGTTCTTCAGTATAGTTGTGGAGGACGTTGCTTCATTGGCCCAAGTTGGCACCATCATTGTGCTCTTCCCGGGTGAGGCAGATCAGTCGCTGGCTTCTGGACGGCCACTCACTGTGGCTGCTGGCCGCTCACGCTGGCTGCTGGCTACATACGGTAGCCCATGGCAACCCACTGCCACAGGGGCTGCAGCCTACGCCGTCGCCGGCGACTCACGGCAGCCCAGCTCCAGGTTGAGCTGTTGTTCAGCATCTTAGCTGTGGAGGGCAGTGTCACTGGCCCTCATATGTGGGATCCGAACCGGGGCCTTCTGGTGTCCCAAACTAGTTCTTAACCATCGCGCCACTCGGCCGGCCCTCATTTGTAAAGTTTTTAAAAAATATTATTCACATAATGGTGATTATGTAAAAATATATTTATGGCTCTCGAGTAATTTTTATTTATTTAAAAAACATTTTTTTAAGACTTTATTGGGGAATCGGGGAAGGGGAACAGACAAGTTACTGTCCTTTGTTCTTCAGTCTAGTTGTGGAGGACATCGTGTCACTCGCCTATGTTGGTATTATCATTGCGTTCTTCGCAGGTGAGGCAGATCGGTTGCCAGCCACTGGACGCCGCTCCCGGTGGTTCTTAGCAGCCCACGCCAGCTGCCAGCCACTCACAGTATCTTATGGGAGCCCACTGCAGCTCCACTGCAGCCTACATCTTCACCGGCAACTCATGGCAGCCCAGCTCCAGGTTGAGCTGTTATTCACCATCTTAGCTGTAGAGGGCACAGCGTCACTGGCCCTAATGTGGGATCTGAACTGCGGCCCTGCTGTTCAGAGCTGGCATCCCAAGTCAACTCTTAACCAACGCGCTACTCGGCCGGCCCTCGAATAATTTTTAAATTGTTGTGAGGGACAGGATTGGCTCTTCCAGGGGTCTGCAAACTTTTGAGACGGAACGTACCCAAAGAGCCGCATGTGGCTTGCGAGCTGCAGTTTGCCAACCTCTAGGCTAGCCTGTGTCAGGAGGATGGTGAAGGATTCTAGCAGGGGAATAACTGGTTAGATGTGCCAGTTAGAAAGAGCTTGTGGCTTTAAGATGAAGAATGGGTTGGTGGCAGGGGCAGGGGTGGGGGTGGGGGAGGAGTAAGACAGAAGGCTGCCTATGTAGAGGTGGTAAAAAGAACCAGGCCAGAAATGAAGGCCTACCCAAGGGGCAGGGGGTGGCGGGTGGGGGCAGAGCTGAGCGCTGGAAAGCAGAGGAACCTCAGGGCTAGTGAGTAATGAAGAGTGAGCAGTGGCGTGACTGGAAGGCTGCCGGTGCAAGCAGCTGGATGGATGGTTGTGTCTCTTGCCCAAAATGGAAAGAACCTAATGGTAGCTTGTGGTGATGGGGGTTGGGGTGAGCTCAGTTTGAGATATGCTGGTTTGAGGTGTCAGCAGCCCCACTGGAGACCCAGTGTGACATCTCATACCAGAACTTGGGCAGAAAATGAGAGGACAGAGAGCAAAGCTGACCTCCTTCATTACCCTGATGAGGGAACTGTCTCCTGACTTCCCAGTCTCAGGATTTCAGTCATTCTGGGGTTATGTGCGTTTTGCCCACTGCTGTGCTCCTAACTGCTGCGAACTGTCCTGCCACTCCTTTCCTTGGCCTGAATTTTCCCCTTGCACACAGCTTCCCTGGCCCCCCAGCCAGCTCTAGCTCCCTGGCCTGGGCTCCCATAGCTCTGGACCCTGAGTGCCTGGAGTTATGGAGGGTGGGCTGGAAAGGTGTAGATGAAGGACTAGATTGCCCAGGAACAGGCACGGTGTGGTGGGAATGGGGGTGGAGGGGAAGTCCTGGGAACCATCCCAAGGCTCGGGCCTGTCCTTGTTCCTCCTTGTGACTCCAGAAAGAAATAAAGGTGTCAGGGCTGTAGGAGATGAGCTGGAAAGAGTGGAGAGGGTGTGGGTGGGAACCGGGCTGCAGCAGCAGAGAGGCCCATTCAGACAGCCTGACAAATGTCCCTCAGCTTACAGAAATGGTGGCTACCAGTGACCATGGCAAGGTCAAGGAGCTGGGGAGGGAAGGAGGAGGGCAGGTGAGGTGGAGACACAGACTTAAGATCCTTCTTTCTAGAAGTCAGAGTCTAGGGCAAGGAAGAGGGTGGCAGAGGGCGGTGGGGAGGGCTCTAGCCATCTGGTGGCCTCCTCTCTTTTGAAACAGGACAGACCTGGCACTTCTGTGGGTTGCAAGTTCAGAGGATGGCAGAATCGGCCTCACCAAGAAGAGGGTGGGAGGGAGTTTCCTATTGTAGAAGGTGGAGCTAAGAGTCCAGCTAGTCAGCCAGGCCAGGGGACCTCACAGTCCACGTGGGGTTGATGACAGCTGCCACCCAGGATGTTCAGGGAGAGTGCTTTAATGATGAGACTGGAGCTTGGAGCTCAAGGGAGATCCAGAAGGCAGTCACCCAAGGCTCCTGAAAGGGAGGGGACAAAAGGGCAGAGGGAACCAGACCTGGTGGGTAGATAAGGGGGTCAGTTGGGGTGCTGGCCCGCTACATAGGATCAGCAGGGCAGTGTCAGTCCCAGGCCAGGCAGTGAGCTGGGCTGGAACCACTGGCCGCTGCTCCAGAAATAAGGGCAGCCTTCCAGGTACAGTCTTTGCTGGAGATAGGCAGGACAAGGACCCCAGAACGTGCAGAAATCCTGGGGAGCCTCCACAGGTCGCAACACTGACGGGCTTCAAACCAGTCATGCCTACATCTTCAGGGGCAGAGACACACCTTCCCCTGCTGAAGTTTGGGTTCCTGATGCAAAAGGGGACAGATGCGGGGAAGGGGGTTCTTTTTCCTAGGAAGCAAGGGGAGAAGTCACCATTTGCTAGGTCGGGGGCTGGTGGGTCTGGGTCTGGAGGAGACTGGGGACGGGATCGGGTGGGGCGACCAAGGAACACAGGTGTGCTGCAGGCAGAGGCCAGGGCTTCATAGGTGGGTAGGACTTTTGGGGGAGTGCAGCAGAACAGATTGGCGACCGGGACTTGGGGTTTTGGCTCTGTCTTCTCGGACCCTCAGATCGTTCCAAGAGGTGTGAGGACGCACGAGGGAATACAGTGGTCCTGGGTCACTGAGTGTAAGGCGGTGAGAACTCGGCCGCCAGGCCCCACGCTGCAAAAGCAAAGGAAAGCAATCCACTGAACGATACACCAGCTGGCGCTGGGGCAGCCGCAGGGGAGGCGGGGCACCTCCACGTCCTGCCCCGTATGCTAATATAGCGCGCCATCGCCCCGCCCCGGCCGGGGAACCGGACGGGTTCGGCGCCGAGGGTTCGAGAGACTCGCGGCGTTCGGCAGCGCACCCGCAGAAGCCGAGGTGGGGCGGAACGCCGGAGTCGGGCCAGCGGGCGGCGGCACAGTGCGGGGGAGGTCAGCTGGCCGTTAAGGAGTCCTGGAGCTGTGGCGCCCCCAGTCGGTGCCAAGTGGTATGGCCCGCGGGGGCGGGGCCCGGGTCATGTGACGCGGCCGCGGCCGCCATTTTGTTCTGCGGTTCTGGTATTTAGAGCGCAGCGGCTGACAGGCGGATCGCCTTCGCAGCCGTCAGACAGCTCGCCTCGCACTCGCCGCCCGCCGCCCGCCGCCCGCCAGCCCGCAGTCTGCCCGCCGCGTTCGGCCCGTCGTCGCCCCCGCCTTTGCCCGCTGAGCTCGCTCTCTCCCCACCGCAGACATGTCCGAGACCAAGAGCGGACCCGAGTACGCCTCCTTTTTCGCAGTCATGGGCGCCTCGGCCGCCATGGTCTTCAGCGGTGAGCGCCGCAGCAGGAGGGACCCGGGAAGCGGGGGGCGTGCGGGGCTTGTGCCCGCAGCTCGCCAGGGTTCGGTGTGTGACGTCACTCTGACGTAATTCCGAGCTGTTCGGGGTCCCGGGCCTCACGTGACCGCGGGCGGGGGTCCGGGCCCAGAGAGCTGCAGGGTCCGTCGGGTGTCTGGGAGTGTAGAGCATGTGGGGTGGGCCGGGATCCGGCTTCCAGGGGGCTCCCGGTCGGCGTTGGTGCGGGGGTGGGGCGGCGGCCCTGCTGCCATCTTAGCCCCAAGAGAGACTAGAGGCTGGGGTGGGGGCGCGCTGTCCTGCGCCTGCTCGGCATTCGTCCCCCCAGTCCTGCGGGCAGGTGTGACATCACACCTCGGAAAGCCACCCCGACGCGGGGCCGGCCCTTATCGGGGGCCGGGGGTGGGGGATCCGGCCCTAGCCCTTCCCGCAGAGGTCCACAGCCCTCGCCCTTGGCGGCTTGGGCCGGCGCGGGTCAGGTGGGACTGTACCCAGAGGCAGGTGCTTCCGGTTAGGGCTTGTCACTGTTTCCCAATAGCCTTGTGTGGGTTGGTTGGATAAACTGGGCTGAGCAGGGTTGGCCCTGAGAGCAGGGACCCGAGGGTGGGAGTGTGTGGAATTGAGGGGAAGGGGAGGGTCAGACAGGCTGAGGATGAAGGATGAATGTCTGGAAGTTAGGCCAGCATCAGCGCTGTGTTGTGTGGACGATTGCCGAGAGTCTGCTTTGGGGTGGGTGAGATGGTCGCACTAGAGCCTCAGAGTTGAGGGGGTTGGGTCTTTGCCCTTAGGAGAGCTTTTCATTCAGTGCCTGCCGCAATGAATGAGAATGAATGAATGAATGAGTGAATGACCTTCCTCCCCTTTCCTGAGGCCCAGACTTGGGAAGGACTGTCCTAGGCATAGAGAAGGGGCTTCCTAGGGTTCTTTATGGCACCCTGCTTTTGAATTGGGTCTTGACAGTCCTAGGTGTCAAATTTAGTGAAAATTGGTCTACTTGGGGAGAGAGCCCTTTAGGCCAGGCCCAGAAATGTGGAACCCAGGGAGGTGAGTCCTGGCCCAGCTGCAGCCCCCAAGGACTGGTCTGGCCTGGTCTGGGTCTGGTTTTGGGCTTTGATGACAAAGCCCTGCCCCGCCTTGCCTGGTGGATTGGGAGGCTCCCTGTGCAGGTTTGTGGAGGGTTTGAACTCCAAACAGTCTCTGCTGACTGTAAACACTTGTGGGGTAGGGGCTTGGGGGCTCTGCTCTCCTGGGGGCCTGCCTCTGCTTGGGCCTGCCTGGGCCTGCCTTCCAGTCACGAGCTGCTGAGTGAGCTCTGCCCTTCCCATCATGTGCAAGTAAAGAATCATTTGTGGTGGAAGAAGTGGTCTAGACTTCCCCTTCCCACTGGGACAACGCCTGCTGTTTCCACATCTTCAGAGGCTGATTGCTTTCCAGTGTCTCCCAGCAGCCTTCCATGCCCCATCCCCCCAATCTTTTCTGCTTTGCCTGGCCATCTGTGGGGTGCTGCTTGTGGCTGTCATTCATTCATTCAACAAGTCTTGATTGAGCTCCTATATGCCAAGCACAGGAGATGGAGACATCAGTGAATAAAACAAGATCCCTGCCCACATGGGATTCTGGCTGTCACTGCTGGCTCCTGAAATCCTAAGTTTACTCCCAATCCCTTTTTCTGTACCCAGCTCCTGGCCTCCTTCTGGTTACCAGGTGCTTCTCTTCTTCTCCTTGTAGAACCTGGTACTTTTGGACAGAGCCTGATCAGCAGGTCTCCAAAAGTTAACAGAACAGGATAGCACTGGTCCAGGGCTTTTCTGCTTGCCCTAGGCTCCTGGGGGCTGGGGCCATGCATTCCTGTTGGCCTAAATGAAGCTCCACTCCTGCACCCCTCCCCACATGGGGCTTATGTGGTCCTACTGTAGTCAACTTCTTACTTCATTTTTCCCTCTAAACATGCCGTTTTCTCCAAGGCTTGTCTTAATCTGTTTCCTTGTGCCTGCCTTAACTGAACAAGCTTCTCAATTCTCGGGTGTCGCAGCCCGGCTGACTCCAAGCTCTGTCCCCAGCTCCTGGCCTAGATTGCCCCTGGCCTGCCTAGTGCTTGGCTGATTGGTCTTTTTACAATCAAACAAGGCCCATGCACTCTCAGGCCTTCCCCCAGTCCCCATCTCAGCTTCCCCTTTTTTCTTGTGACAAAATTCCCTTCAATTCTTTCTTCATCATGTCTTCCACAAAACTGTCAGTTGTTCCTTTTCCGTATTTTCTCTGACTTCCTCCCTGCTCATGAGTACCCTGTATTTGGTGCTGTGTTCCCGGTACTGCCATCTGATCCCAGTCTTTCTGTTTCCCACTCCACCTGGAACACCGTCAGGCTTGACCTCCCGAGCTAATGTCCAGGACCTCCCCGGATAACTACCACTGCGGGCCAGACTGCCTTTCCCTCCTGATGGTCATCCCTGCTTCTTTCTTTTGTTCCTCTTGTTTTCTCCCCACCCCCAGCCACATGATCTCCCTGCTGCCCTCTGAGAGAAGGGCCCAGCTCAATTCCCACTTCTGGCATGCCATGCCACTGCCTGCCATACTGAGTTCCCTGTAAATGTTTTCCCATCCAGTGCCACACAGCAGCCTGTTCCCTTCTCCTTGAGTGATGAGCCGTGGTGCTGGCCCTTGCACATGTGACACAGCCTTACATGTTGGGTCTGTAGTAGGAGTCCAAAGAATGCACTGCAATCAGGAGAGTTCCAGGAAAGGCTTCACGAAGACTGATCCTGAGCCCCAGGCTGAATGTCTAAGCATGGCAGTGTTGAGGTGCCTCTGGGACCATGTGGAGGAGGCAGTGCAGGTCTCTCTGTCCCAAACCCTGCTTCCTCCCTCTAGTTGCTCCCCATCTGGTGCCATCTTGGTTGGTGTCTTCATTCATGCTGTTTGGAATTTTCCTGCTCATTATTACCCCTCCTCTCAGATGTCACTTCTTCTTTGAAGCCCTTCCCAGACTGCCCTCCCCCCCCACACACACACACTTTCCTGGAACATGACGCTGTGCTTGGAGGTGACACATCTGTCTCTTCACCAGGCTTAGAACCCTGGGAAGGCAGTGCCCCTGACCTCACCCCTGCTTGGTGGTGAGCAGAGCGACCCAAATAGGTGAATAAAATGCCCAAGTTGGTGAATAAAATGTGCAGAGGAATGGGGATCATCCTGGTCCCTTTCATCTCTGACCCATGTCATCCTCTGGTCAAGAAGCACTGGGACCCTGGAGAGCAGGTGGCAGAATTGCTGCTTGGGTCCCGTGTAACCCTGTTCTGTGAAAGGGTTACTGGACTTCAAAGACAGAGGCGAGGAGAGGGGAACTTTCAGGAAGGCAGCATACCCTAGGAAGAGGGAGGAGGACAGCCCTAGAGCCTCCCACCCCCATTACTTGAGGCCTTGGGTAGAAGCTAGGCTTCTGGGAGGTCTGCCAAGGCTACACAGTTGGGCTGGGTGATGGCTCCACAGCCCTGCCATTTTCCTGTGCCCTGTCCTCTCCTTGGCTCGCCCTTTCTGGTTATTAAGAAAGGATTCTCCAAATTTGAGGTGTGCTCAGCCCATTGACAGATGCAAGCCCTCCCAGCAGTATGTTCCAAGGCCAGGAGTGATGGGGAGTTCACCAGGCAGGGTGGGGAGTCGGGGAAGCTTTGGCCTGAGAGGATAGGACTTGCCAGGCCAATTCCCCGGAACAGTGGTCAGACCCTTTGTGCAGTGGGGCTCTTAACAGCATGTCCCTGGGCGTAGCCCCAGGTCTAGCCGACTGACCACGACATCTGGGCTACTGAGATGCAGTGCTTTCATGCTTTTCCAGGCCTTTTCTGACCTGAGTGCCTGGGACTTTAGGTGGGACAAAAGGTGTCCAGAATCTCCAATAGGGTTTCAGAGGCCCAGTTGTCTGCTCCCCCATGTGACTGGGCTGCCGGCCTGTCAGAGCTCCACCTTTTGGGTTGTGGGCAGCTGAGCTAAGGTGCTTTGGCAGCATGGGGTCTGTATAGCAGACTTAGGGAGTGCTGGAGAGCATGGTTCGGGGATTTCTAGCAGAGCAGGAGGCCAGATAGGCCCTGCAGCCATAAGGGCCTCTGGTAGAGGAAGGAAACAGCTACCTGGGTTCCTTGAGTGCGGGGCTGTGACTTATCCCTGAGGGCCACCTCCTGGCCCTGGCTGGGTGCCACCTTCATCTCCCCCTGCCTGTTATAACATGAGGTGGCCCTCAACTGTGCCAGAGCTAACCCCAGTGTCCTGGCCCCAGATGCTCTGGGCTCACTTCACCTCTTCTCTCCCCATCCCCAGCCCTGGGCGCTGCCTATGGTACAGCCAAGAGTGGCACCGGTATCGCAGCCATGTCAGTCATGCGGCCAGAGCTGATCATGAAGTCCATTATCCCAGTGGTCATGGCTGGTATCATTGCCATCTATGGCCTGGTGGTAGCAGTCCTCATCGCCAACTCCCTGACTGAAGGCATCAGTCTCTACAAGTGAGTACGTGGTTCCTTTCCTCATACCCTGCCCTGCCCCTGGTCAAGCCACTGGGAGGTCTGGGGAGCGGGCATTTGGCTGGTAGCCAGTGATGACCCATGCCCATCATCTCTCCCAGCAGGCACTAACGTCCATCTTGTGTCATTTCTCCCCCAGGAGTTTCCTCCAACTGGGCGCTGGTCTGAGTGTGGGCCTGAGTGGGCTGGCAGCTGGCTTTGCCATTGGCATTGTGGGGGACGCTGGTGTGCGGGGCACTGCCCAGCAGCCCCGACTATTCGTGGGCATGATCCTGATTCTCATCTTTGCGGAGGTGCTGGGCCTCTACGGTCTCATCGTCGCCCTCATCCTTTCCACAAAGTAGCCCCTCTCCAAGCCTACCAGCCACAGAATATGATGTAAAGACCACCCCCTCCTCATTCCAGAATGAACAGCCTGACACACATGCACGGGGCAGCTGCCCCCCCCCCCCCCCGTAGTTGGTCTTGTAAATGCGCAGTGTCCTAGTGCCCATTGTCTGTTGCCCCCACCCGCCCCGTGCCGTGGACATCTGGGCCCACTCATCACCCACCCAGGCCCCTCTGACCAGTGAGTTTGCAGGCCTCTGGCCGCCCCCACCCATCTACCTGCCCTAGAGTGCTCTGTGTATAAGGATGAATTAGAGTTGTCATTTTCTCTTCACTGGATGTTTATTTATAAAGATTTGACCTGTTCACACGTCTGTGGAGCAGCCCTCCGTCTCCCAGTTATATAGTATTCTTAAGTAGAGTGTCGCCTTGTGGGGTTACCGTGTGCCCTGAGACTTCTTGGATGGAACCACCGTCCTTCTGCTCCCGCTGTGGGGCCGTGTGCTGGGCCTGTCAGGCCCCGAGTCGTGTCCAATAAAGTTCTCGGATGTGACTGGACGCCTGTGTGCAGCGCTTGTGTGGACTGGGGGAGGGGAGAGAAGGCCGCCTGTTGGGCCGCCGCGTCACTGCAGACCACGGGTCACATGGGTGCGCCGGTCACGTGGCACGCACCTTAGTCAGCTGAGGGTCACATGATTGCGGCCGCGCTCCGGGTTGGGATTCTGCGCGGCGGGATTCGGCCACCGGGCTGCCGGCGCCCCCAGCTTGGCTGGGCTTACGCGGCTCAAGATGCGCAACGGGAAGGGCGCGGCATGGGCTCCGGTACTGCAGTTCACCAACTGTCGCATCCTGCGTGGCCGGAGGCTGCTCAGGTGGGGCGTAGGGCCACCAAGTGTGGAGCCGGGTGTTACTCGGGTGGGCGCCGGGGCCTGCGGGGGCCCGTGGGTGCAGGGCCAGGCCCTGCTGGGTGTGAGGCCAGCGTGGCGCAGGGCCCGGCAGTGCTGGGGTCGGCGCGAGAGCGGGCGGCAGCCGGTTGAGGGGAGGGGTATAGCGCCTGCGACCCGAGACCCCGCCCCTCTCTATCCGTAGGGAGGACTTGTGGGTGCGTGGGGGTCGCATTCTGGACCCAGAGAGGCTGTTCTTTGAAGAGAGGCTGGTAGCCGACGAGCAGCGGGACTGCGGGGGCTGCATCCTAGCGCCTGGTTTCATTGATGTGCAGATCAACGGTACGGTCCAGGGCCTGAGGGTGGAGACCCAGGAGAGGAGTTCAGAGCATCGTACGAACCCCTCTTTTCTGTGGCTGCAGGAGGATTTGGCGTTGACTTCTCACAGGCCACAGCGGATGTGGGTTCGGGAGTCGCCCTGGTAGCCCGTAAGATCCTATCGCATGGAGTCACCTCCTTCTGTCCCACCTTAGTCACCTCACCACCGGAGGTTTATCACAAGGTGAGGTCAGGCTCAGACCTCAAGCAAAAAGGGCCGAGAAGTAGCCAACCCTTTAATTTTCAAAATTCATCTCCTCTCCCCACAGATGCCCCTTGGCACTTGGGTCTGGCCTCATCTGCCGGCCTCCCTGCGCCTGGTCCTGGGGTCCTGCTCTCTGGGCTTTCTCATTCACTTGTCCCTCTGCCTGCCTCCCTAGATCCCCCTGCCATTGCCCGGCTGACTGCCTCTGCAGGTGTCCCCATAGGCCTCCACATTTGTTGCCTCAGCACCTTCATCTGCCCTATGCCCTCCCGACCCTGCAATGTGGCCACCTCCAGGCTCCAGAAAGGCCTCCTGGATGGAGGCTGCTGGGGACCTTCCGATTGCCACATCCTTAGCCGCTTCTCAGGCTCTTCCCCCCTAACCTGTCTGGTATGTGACTCCTATAAACACACCTTGCAGAGAGAAGCGCCATTGTACTCCAGGCTTCCTCTGGTGCTCTCGCCTACATCCCACACCTTCCCACTTTCCTTCCTAGCTGCAAGTCCTGCCACTCAGGTGTCACGGGTCCTTTATCCTTGAAGACATTTTATATTTTTGTGCAGGTTCTCCACTTTATTCTTTGCCACATTTTATTATTTGGTCTTGTTCTCTCTCTGTGTATGTTGTTCTTTTTTTCTGAGTTGTTTGAGAGTAAGTTGTATACATCATACCTCTTTACTCCTTAACATTTAACTATTTCTGAAAAACATGGGTATTCTGTTCAAACACAATAGTTATTGACTTTAGGAAATTAACACTTACTGTTTAATCTACCATTTTTGTTCCAGTTTTGTAGTTTTTTTCTTCCATTACACCGATTGCATTGTCCTCAGTGGGGTGTGTGGACACAGTCAGAGCCGGGAGCTGTGTGAGGTGGGGTGTGGGCCCCTGACATCTGTCAGCTGGGAGACTGGGACAATCCTTATTCTTTTCTGAGCTTCTGTTTCCTCAAACTTAAAGTGAGAGTAATCATGGTGTCCATCTCTTAGGGTCATGGGGTGTTCCCCAGCTCTCCCATCATAGAGTCAAATGTTAAAAGACAAGCTCACCTTCCTGCTGCAAACTGGTACCTGGTTCTGTGTTTTCTCTCCTGTTCATCATTCCATGATTTACCCTGCCAGGAATCTGGGAACATGCCCGCTCTCTTGTCCTCCTTGTTCTTTGTCCTCCCCCTTCATGGTCCCCACCAGTGAGGCTTAGAAACTGCTCTTAGTTTTCTGAAGAGTCGCCTCCCCTCCCTCCTTATCTGCAGGCTAAACCCCACCCTCCTGAACTTTCCCTCCCTACCTGCCAAGCCTCTGCTCTCTCCCCAGGCACATTCCAGCAGGTCCAGGCAGTTGATTGCCTGTCCCCCAGCCTTCTACCTGAAGGCCTGTGCATTGCTGTGTCTGCTGCACCAGCTGGCCCACATGCCGCCCCAAGCACATTCCCCTATTGCAATACAGACTACAAGGTCTTTTTCCTTAGAAGGAGTTTCTGGCCACTAGGACTTAACATTTACTTACCAGCACTCATCACCCTCCCATAAACACTTACAGGATGAAGACCTTGGGAGGCAGAATAGTAAACTGATGTATAGTGGAAATCATGGAGGGCTTTGAATATGAAAAACTTAATACGGGTATCATCTTGGAAACTATAGGTCTGCTCACTTGGATATCTCTGTTGTACCCCCCCACCTTCTACCCCCACCTTCCTCCAGGGTCCATTCTCACTGGGCAGAACTGAATTGCCACGTTGTCAGAAGTTACCCATGTCCTTCGTCATCATGTTGTGGTCCACTGAGACCACCTGCTCTTTTTCTGGGGTCTCATCGAAAGATCTGCTTGCATTGTTCTCTGCTCAGGTCCATTTCTGCTGAGCCAAGATCAGCCACCTGGTCAGGGTGGCAGCCAGCCCTCTGGTCCCCCACGCCCTCTACACTTTGACCTTTCCCACTGCTTTCCTGCCTTGAAGGCACCTCATTCCCTTCACCGTCCGACTGTCTTTTATTCTGTTCTCTCTACTTAGTGCTCTCTCACTTTCCCTCTTAAAAACACTATTCTGGAAAAACTGAGCCGTTGCCTTATCTTTTTTTTTTTTTTCCTTTAATCTTTAGTGAACTTATATATGTCACATAGCTTGTTAGGGAAAACAGCAGCCCTTTGCCCCCATCAGTTCCCACCGAGGGACAATCACTTTCAACCCAGTTGACCCTTTGGAATTTGCCCTCATATATGCTTTGACTCCTGCTCGACTTTTCAGTTTAGGGCAGTATGCATTTCCTTCTCATCAGGAAAGATAATAATTGGCTCGCTGTGGCCCCTGAGCCCTCTTTCATGCCCTTCCAACCCCGCATCGTCTCCAAAGAGTTTCTTATAATTTTGGTTAGATAAGTCCTCAGGGCTGTGTAAAGGGGACTTGTAGCACATTTATATTTTCTTACCTATCAACTCTGTTTTCCTTGGAGTTAATACTCTATTTGCTTAGTTTTTTAATCTACTGACTCAATTCCTGGCTTTCTGCCAGTTGTCTCACTCTTTTTGGGGGATATTTAGACACACTAAGGGTTCCATCTTCCTATGAAAGGCTTTGGGACCTGCTCTAACAGAACTGGCTGCTGGCCTCACTGGCCGAGCTGTCCTGGAAGCCCCCTTGCCCTCACCTGGGGGTCTCCTGGCCTCTTTCTGCTGGATCTCTGTCCAGTATTAACATTGGTCAGAATTAACATCACCATGCTATGTTATCTGCACCAACAGAAACGCCTTCTTTCTGTTGATGTGATTGTGCCCCTTCCCTTTGTCATAAATTCCTGTTGCCTTTGTCTCTAAATCAGAACACTATTTGGGCTTCTGTCTGAATCAATACCTCCTGAATATCTTTGATTTCAAATACATGCATTTGTCTCTCACTTTAAAAGACCTTTTTATTCTTTGGTGTCTTCATTGCTGGTTTATGCCTTTGCTTGGTGGAACGAACACATCCTGAGTCATGAGAGGTAACGGTTTGAGATCTCGAAGGTCCGAAAATGTCTTTATTCGTTTGATTGATTCTAGGATAGGATCATTTCCTTTAGAATTTTAAACGTACTGCTGTATTGTCTTTGAATTTCCAGGGTTGCTGATGCGAAATTGGAAGCCATGTGCCCCCTGATGTTTTGTGCATGACTTGTTTCTTCCCTCTGGATTCTTGTGGGATCTTCCCTTTGTCTCCGGGTTCTAAAGTCTCAGGGTGACATTCGGGGGGACTCGTGGGAATTCATTCACTGTGCTGGCCCTGTCAACCTGGAAGTTCAATTTTTTTTGTTTTTTTTTGTTGTTGCTTTTCTTGAGTTATTTCTTTGATGATTTTTCTCCGTCATTCCACTGTCTTTTCCTTCTGGAAGTCATTATTCCCTTGTTGGGGCTCCTGGACAGCTTCTCTCATTTTTTTCTCCTTTCTGCCTCTTCAACTCTGTTTTCTGGACATTTCCTTAGCTTTTTTTATCTTCTAGTTCCCTTAGGTTTTTCGCTTTAGTGCATACTTCTGTTAACCCAAAAATAAAAAGGCCTTTTAAAATGAGAGGCAAACAAGCATTTATTTGAGATCAAAGATATTCAGGAGGTATTGATTCAGACAGAAGCCCAAATAGTGTTCCGATTTAGAGAGAAAGGCAATAGAAATTTATGACAAGAGGAAGGGGAGCAATCACATCAACAGAAAGAAGGCGTTTCTGTTGGTGCAGATAACATAGCATAGCGATGTTAATTCTGAACAATGTTTTTAATTTTCAGTTGGGTAGTCACCAGTCCAGTAGTCAGAATCACTGCGTTCTTGTTATCCTTGCAAACAGTTCTTTGGGACACAATGTTGCTTAGGCCCAGCCCAAAGGTTATTTTGCCCTAACATTCCAAAGATTTGAGATATAAGGCGTGCAAGGCATTTCCTCTGGGATGGCAGCTCCGGCTCCATCTTATAGTGGCTCCATTTGTTGTTGTTTTTTTTTTGGGGGGGGGCACTTTTAACGTGGAAGCTCTTGCTTTCCCCCTGGAGCGTTCCTTTTTCTAACATCCCATTCTTGTTTCACGGGTGTGAGTCCTCTCTTTGGGTTTCTGCTCCCCGGCCAGCTCTGTCTTGTCTTTAGTTGTGCTTTCCATGTATCCTTTCAGAGGCTTTCCCACGCTGGTAGGCCTTGGTCGTTTGCTTCGACTGAGAACAGGTCCCAGCTGTCCACCCAGAGCACCAAGCTGGGGTGGGAGGATTGGGCTCCTAAGGGCACCCTTAGGTCAAAATCCCTGATTCCTTTTCTCCTGGGCTAGGGGAATTGGGCCTGACTGGCAACCTTCCGGGAGCAAAGAATATAAACTTCATTTATTTGTACCATTTTCTGCTTTGACCCACCTCTCGCCTGGAACCTGTCTGATTTACTTCTCCAGGCACTTGGCGGGGCACACTCAGGGACTCAGCTGCTCTTTAACAAGGCCCCTAGTGTCACTTCCCCAACTTCTCAAGACACCAGATGCTGCCAAGGCCCGATCCCATGAGAGCTGTGGAGCCATATTTGCTTCTTGTCCCCACCACGTGCATCTGCCCACATCTGCCTAGCTTCTGCTTGTCAGGCTCCCAAATTGGCCTGCCCTTCCCCCCTCCTCCCTGTCACACTGGGTTTAAGCCTCTTAAAAGTCTCTGTACTTACTTTGGGCTGGGGACATGGCCGTCCACTAGGCTCGCCCCCGGCACTCTGCATGGTTCCCGTTCCATGTTCTTCCTCACCTTGAAGGAGGAAGGTGTGGGCTGGGATGCCTGGGTGCCTGCCCACCTCTGAGATATTTAACGTTGTGTGAGCACCTGTCACACACAAGTGACCCTCCCAGCTATGTCCAGCTCCAGGCACAGCTGGTGCCTGAGCCCCCACTTCTGCGCCTGGCTCTGCCTGGATTGCATTCCTTCCTCTTGCTCTGGCCCTCCGGGAGGCCAGGCCCTGACTGTGTCCCAGCTGCTGCCTGGATTGGGACCGCCTTCAGGGCCAGGACAGGCGAAGTTCCTGGTGCCCGTGCACCTGACCCCTGCCTGGGGACTTCTTGTCTCCTGGTCCTCGCTGGCAGGCCAGTCTTACATCCCGTGGCCTGTCATTTTTTGGTGCTTCTGACCCTGTGTCCTGCTGGTTCTGGGTGCCGTGCTTTCCCTGACCATTCCTGGGAGCCTTCTGCCATCTCGTAATACCTGACAGAAGGCCAGGGGACACTGGGCCGAGCTCCGAGTTCAGACCTGGGCTGGGTGGTGACCTCTGGGTGCTGGGCCTTGGGGGGGCAGGGCTTTAACAGCTGGTTCCTCCCAGGTCCTTCCTCAGATCCCCGTGAAGAGTGGTGGTCCCCATGGGGCAGGGATCCTCGGTGAGTGGCTGACCCCTCTTCCTGCCCCCACCCTGGGAGGCTCCTTGGGGACCTGTTGGCAGCCCCTCCCCTTCCAGATGCCTAACTGGGGTGGGAGTGTGGGATGGCAAGAGGGGCCAGGGTGGGGGGCCAGGCTGGAGCCTTCTTATCCCCTCCACCTAGGGGTGCACCTGGAGGGCCCTTTCATCAGCCGGGAAAAGCGAGGTGCACACCCTGAGGCCCACCTGCGCTCCTTTGAAGCCAACGCTTTCCACGATGTGTTGGCCACATATGGGCCCCTAGACAATGTCCGCATCGTGACACTGGCTCCGGAGCTGGATCGCAGCCATGAGGTGATCCAGGCACTAACAGCCCGTGGCATCTGTGTGTCCCTAGGTGAGGGGGTATGTCCCCAACTGAGGGGGTGGGTCCACCCAGGGGTCCTGGGCTGGGTGCAGAGTCGAGTCCGGGTCCCTATGCAGGGCACTCAGTGGCCGACCTGCAGGCCGCGGAGGAAGCCGTGCAGAGCGGGGCCACCTTCATCACCCACCTCTTCAATGCCATGCTGCCTGTGAGTGCTGCCCCAGCTCTGGGGACGGCGGGCGGGCGTGGGGGCTCCTGCTGTGGCTCAGCTGCCCCCCTCCTGGCTCTGCCCAGTTCCACCACCGTGACCCGGGCATTGTGGGGCTCCTGACCAGTGACCGGCTGCCCCCAGGCCGCCACATCTTCTACGGAATGATCTCTGATGGTACACACACCAACCCTGCTGCCCTGCGCATCGCCCACCGGGCCCATCCCCAGGGTAAGCAGCTGGGCGGGGCAGGGGCAGGTAGGAGGACCAGGCGTAGCAGGTCCTGAGGCCTCTCCCCTCCACGCCCCTAGGGCTGGTGTTGGTCACCGACGCAGTCCCTGCCCTGGGTTTGGGCAATGGCCGTCACACGCTGGGGCAGCAGGAGGTGGAGGTGAATGGGCTGACGGCCTACGTGGCAGGTGAGTGACCCCATCCCCACTGAGTGCCCATGTGAGAAGAGCCCTTCAATCCCTCTGGTGCAATGCAAGAACCTGGGTGTCCCCTGCCAACCCACTTGTCCCCCCACCCCCCTACCCAATGTGCTTGGCGGCCTCTGGCCCCTGCAGAATCTACTCTCCGCTTTCAAGGTACCAAGACACTGAGTGGCAGCATAGCCCCAATGGATGTCTGCGTCCGGCATTTCCTGCAGGCCACAGGTCAGCGAGGTTGGGGGGTGGAGGCTGCATCTGGGAGAGGATGGAGGGAAGAGTGGGGACCACAAGGGTCCTGCACCCACATCCCTCATCTGTCATGTCTGGTAGGGTTCCCAAGGGATGGGCACCGGGAATGTAGTCAAGGCCCCACCCGCAGGGAGTTCACAGCAGGGGGAGAGGACGGCAAGCAAGCAGATGGCTGCAACCCAGGGTGACAGGCACTGAAGCCACGACACCCAAGAGAAGGGCCTTCACCCCAAATGAGGGTAGGGCCTGTGGGATGGCAGGACTTGGCAGGTGCAGAGCTGTGGGGAGGCGAGGGGGGCCAGAGCAGCAATCTAAGCTCTGGGGTCAGGCTGTGCGGGACCCTCTCTGGGGGGTCTGTATGTTCTAGGGGAGGTGGGTGGGGCTGTCTGGTAGAAGCTGTGGTTGGTGAGGCCCCCTGGGACTCTTGGCAGTATACCAGGGCTGGGATGTTGCGCTGGGGGTTGGGGGGCACCAGGGTCCAAGGTGCTGTTTAGAGCAGCAAGGAGACAGACTGGGAGGCAGAAGATGGCTGTGGCCTGGCCTGGGGGGTGATGCAAGAGACAGAAAGAATTGGATTTGGTCATTTGACTTCTTGGTAGGAGGCAGAGGCAGAGACCTGAGTACCAGGTGGCCTCATGGATGCCCTGGGTACTACTTTCTTCTGGGGTGCTCTCCCTGGAACTCAGGAAGAGGAGGGGGCCATGGAAATTTGGGTCCAGAGGGTCCCTGCAGGGCCTGGATGGGTGAGTGGCCAGGAAGAGTGGAAATGGGGGCAAGGGGAGGCCTTGTCAGCCTGCTGCAGAGTCCTAGGGTGTGTTCTCTCTGCCTGCACTCCATGCCTAGGACCTGGAGCTCTGGGGCCATGGGGGTGGGGCGAGGATGGTGCTGGCAGAGCCAGCTAGGGGTTAAAGATGGTCACCCAGCTGTGTCCCCTGAGCAGGCTGCAGTGTGGAGGCAGCCTTGGAGGCTGCATCTCTGCACCCCGCCCAGCTGCTGGGACTGGAGAAGCGCAAGGGGACCCTGGACTTCGGGGCTGATGCAGGTCAGGGTCTGAATTGGGGGCGCCCAGGCAGCCTGAAGACTCGAGAGTTCTTGGGGGGCCTGGGACAGGGTCAGGATGGGCACATGGGTAGGATCTTCCCCACACCCAGGCGGCCTTACCTGGCCACCAGCCTCAGCCTAGCCCCGCGTTCCCATCACGCCAGGCTCCCTGGCATCTGAGACAAAGCCAGGCAAGGGGCTGCTGGGACCTTTGTTCTTTGTCTCCTATTGCCAAGAGTCTTATTTCCAGGGCCTCAGTTAATCTGGGCTGGGTCGGGACATTCTACACAAGTGTGCCCGAGGCCTTGGTTTCCCCACCAGCCTGAGGGTGGGGGTGAGCTTGGGGGCAGCCCCGCCCCTGCCTCCTGCTCACAGCCCACCTCTGACCCAGACTTCGTGGTGCTCGATGACTCCCTCCACGTCCAGGCCACCTACATCTCAGGCGAGTTGGTGTGGCAGGCAGAGGAGGCCAAGCAGTGACCAAGGACCACACCTGGAGAGGATGCATAGACCCACCTGGACACTGTCAGGGCTGGGCCATCAAGGAGCTGGTCTCTGGGAGCCCTGTCCCAGGCGGACAGCCTTGACCCCAGAGGCAGCCAGCTTAGATAAACCGTGTGCCCTGCCCAGGACTGCCCTGGTCTCCGAGTTTTGCTTCAAAGCAGACATGTGCTGTTTCTACCATAACCCTGGTGGCCCTCCTGGGGGTGGGGGATATGTGTGCCTTAAGGTTGACAGTGGCTGGACTCCAGCTCAGCCAGGCCTTGCCAGGCTTTGTGGGGTCCAGTGGAGGCGACGATAGGGCCACTTTCTGTTAGGATGCAGACCCACAGGCAAATGTGCCTTTTGGATACAAATGGAGAGCAGGAGGGGGGAAGCCACAGACTGTAGGTTGGAAAGCCAAAGCCGGCAAAGGGGTTGGTTTAGGGACAGTTAGTGTAGATGACTTCAGGAGTTTGCCTGTCGAGGCTGAGGGAAAGGATACACTCTGAAATTTTAAACAAGAGAGAATTGATCGTGGAGACAAGATGGGCAGGGAAGGACCTCAGGTGGGCACTGCAGAGGTTTGGTGTCCTTGCTCTCTGCACCCCTGAGTTGTGCAGGACCTAGGCACAGCGCCTGGCACTCTGCTCTGACCTTCGGGAGAAGCCACATTGGTCTCGGGACCCCAGGTTGCCCAGCTCTGAGTGCAGGAGGCAGTGGTGGGAGGGCCCCTGAGCTGTCCCCAGCCGCTGTCCGTGGCCTGCCCGACCTGCCCAGCCCTAATCCCACCTCTGAATTCTTGGGATCATCAAGGCTCCATTTCTTCTAGTGTCTTTTCCGAACAGCCCATCTCCTGACTCTACTCCCAGGGGGTCACAATGAACCCTCCTGCACTCCAGTGTTTGCATGGCTGTAGGTGACCCTGCCTGGTGCTGTTGAGCAGTTCGTGGTCACGAGTGTCCTGTACCCTGCAGCTGGGCCCTACCTTCCGAGTTTCCTTGGCCCTGGTAAAGGTCCCTGGGAGGGGGCAGATGAGCTGGGCTAATAGGTTAGAAGCTGAGCAGAGATTGGCAGGCCTTGTCCTCGTGCCCTACGGGTGTTTCCTTCCATTCACCTGCCAAAAATCCAAAGGGTGTCCTGTGTATTACCCATATTTCTCAGATGCAGAAACTGGGGCACTAAGTCCCAGAGCTGATGAGCACCAGGGCCGGCATCTGGCCTGGCCAATCCCTGCAGCCTCCTTAGAGCTGTCACCAAGGCCTCTCTGGGTGGAGACTCCTGGAGAGTCTAGTGAGATGGTAGCCAGCCAGGTGACACAAGAGTTAACCTGAGCCAGCACTGACTTTAAAGAAAGCACTTCAGGTGAAGGGACCCGCCCCACAAAGGCCAGGGCAGGGCTTAGTGTGTTGGAGGAACAGATCCAATGGCCACTGGGAATGGAGGATGGGCGCTGCGCCCTGTAGCTGTGGTGCAAGTTTGGATTTTATTTGAGGTGTGGGGTCAGTGACTGGAGGGTCTTCTTTTATCAATTGTGATAAAACACACGTAATAGTCACAGTGTTTTACAATTTTAAAGTGTACAGGTCGGTGACATTAAGTGCATTCACCTTGTGCAACCATCGCCACCATCTCCAGAACATTTTCATCACCCCAAACTGAAACTGCACCCCATGAAACACTAACCCACACTTCCCCTCTACACTTCTCCCAGCCCTGGCACTGGCCTGTCCACATTGTTTCTGAGTCTGAGGCTGCCATTTTAAGTGTGCCTTTGGGTTGCTAGGGGGTAGCAAGGACACCCTGAGGGGCTTGCTGTGGGGTGGCAGTCGTGCCAAAGCCAAGTGAAGTGAGGGGACAGGCTTACCTTAGTGTGGGTGTGGACTGGGGGGCAGGGGAGGTGACTTTCACTGAGATGGAAAGGCTGGGGAGGTGACCTGGCATGCTCCCAGCATTTCCATGGCATGTTTAGTATTGTGCATGAGTAGGAGGACTTGAGGGCCTAATATTAGTCAGACTCTGGCACAGGGACAGGTTGTGGCCTCAGGAACAATGCGTCACAACTCCAGGTTGGGCCAGGGCTACCTGGGAGCTAGGAGGCTTCCACGTAGCTCGACATGCTGGTTCCGCTCCCAGCGCTGGAGCGCGGTTGGGGGCGTGTCCCTTCGAAGCCTCGGGCTCCTAACCTACAATAGATGAAGGACCTCGTAGGCTCCTAGCGCACCGGGGACATTGCGGGGGAAGATGCAGTCATTCCCGGAGAGGTTCTGGGTGGCCCAGGCCAGAGAAGCCGGCCTGAGAATGGGGGACAGATGGTATCAACCACACAGAGACTTCAACAGCGACCACGCCCCAAACGAGCTGGGCTCGAGCAGCGGGCCATTTGCAATGAATCCCGTCTGACCTGCTTCGCTGCACCCCCTGCCTGCGCCCAGGGGCCGGGTCTACGCGGACCGGCACGTCAGGGATGGGGTGCCCCAGTCAAAATGAAGCGGAGCTCTGCCAGGGCCAATCAGGATCCCTATGCAGAGGGATGCGCTGCGGTAAAACAGTAGGGGCTTGCGTCACCCTCTGACCTCGGTTAAGTGCAGACCAGCAGCCAGGAGCCCGAGACTGCATGGAGGCTTGGGAGAGGCGCAGGCCCAATACGCGTGCCACCGTGCCCTGCAGACCCCACAGCGCCTAGCGGCCCTGCCCCACCGAAACCCTGAGAACCCCCCTGCGCCTCAACCCTCTCTGTGCCCCTCTGTGCCACTCTTCCTTCCCTGGCTCCCAACTCCACTACTATTAATAGCTTGATGTGGGTCCTTCCAACCGGATCCAGCACTTTTTCCCACAATTTGTCTTGGCTTGTTTTATAAACTGAGATGGCACTTTTGATGTTGTTTCCCCATTTATTATTTCTCAGTTGAACAACATGAAGTGGAGAGCTTCCCAGGTGGGGACACATGGGTCTGTCTCACTATTTTAACAAGGCGCCCAGTATTATCTAAGATGGGTGTTCCTAACTTAATAACCGCTTCCCACTACACACAGTTAGGTTCCTCCCACCCCTACCCCAGCTGCTACTGGGTTCCCCACCCACAGGAACCATGAGATAATGTTTTATGCCTTTAAGTTTTGTGATAACGTGCTACACAGTGCTAGATAACTAATAACACTAGCTGTGTGACATTAGGCAAATCCCAAAGCCTCTGAACCCCGTTTCTGCCCTTGTGCCATGAAGGTTATAGAAGTGACTGAGAAAGAGCTCAGGCCAGGTGCAAGCTATGAGGCTGGTTTACAGAGAGTACTCCACACACATAGGCCGTGTATGTAAGGCAGCCTTCCAGCCCNCAGCTTGGGCCAGTGAAGCAACATCCTCCACAACTAGACTGAAGAACAAAACAACAGCAACTTGTCTGTTCCCCTTCCCCCAATTCCCCAATAAAATATATTTTTTAAAAAAAAGAAAATCCTAAAGCTGTTCTGTGGGATTCATAGAATGTGGCAGAGGAGTTGCTGTATCGCTTCTGAGGTTAGGTGTTAAGTCTCCGCAGCTTCCATCTTGGGTATGCTCTTTCTCTTGAAACATTAACTCTGGAAAAAGCCAGCACTATGACATGAAGACAGCCAGACAGCCCTGTGGAGAGGCCAACCTGGTGAGGAACTGAGGCCTCCACTAAAAGCTGAGTAAATCAACCATCTTGGAAGTGGATCCTCCAGCTCCAGTAAAGCAGTTAGATGGCTCAGTCCTGGCCACCATCTTGACTGCAACCTCATGAGAGTCCTTGGGCCAGAACTGTCCTAACTGTTCCTGGATTCCTGACACACAGGGACCATGGGATAATAAATGTTTTACGCCTTTACGTTTTGTGATAACATTGTACACAGTGCTAGATAACTAATAACACTAGCTGTGTGACATTAGGCAAATCCCAAAGCCTCTGAACCCCATTTCCACCCTTGTGCCATGAAGGTTATAGAAGTGACTAAGAAAGAGCTCAGGCCAGGTGCAAGCTCAGAGGCTGGTTTGCAGAGAGTACTCCACACACATAGGCCGTGTATGTAAGGCAGCCTTCCAGCCCATCCCAGGGTAGCAATGGTCATACTTCGGCCCCTCCCTGGGCGGAACGTGACCTCACAATGTCAGGCCAAGCCATTGCACTGTTGGCTTGAGATCACCCTTCTGCCAGGGACAGAGGCTCTGGGCACAAAGGCACAGAGAAGAGCTGGGGGCTGTCCTCTTTCCTCCAGCCAGGGTACCAAAGAACTGTGCTGGGCTAGGTGAGTCCATCACCCCTCCTGCCCACTGTCCTGGGAGGGGCAGCCAGATCCAATCCATGGAGCGGGTGCCCTGCTTCTCCACAAAGGAGAAGAGCTACCCAGCCTGGCCTGGCTTGGGCTTTGCACACTGGTTGCCACTAAGGCCCGGTGAGAACTGAGAACTGTCCTTCCTCTTTCATCTGCCCCTCCCTGCCCTGCCCCTGCTGCCTGCTCAGCTGTCTTCTTCAGGTCCACAGCTCCCCCCTCTCCCTTCACCCTTACCCTGAGGCTACCTGAGACCCAGTTGTCTCCACGTGTGGCTCCAGGGAGCTCTAACGTTCACCATGTTCATTTTCCTCAAGTTTTTTGCCCTCCTTGTTCTCTTTGACTTACTCAAGCACTACATGTCTCTGCTTTGATGTAATAGACTAACTAAAAAAAGTTAAAGAACCCAGTTCATATTCTGCAATTTGCTGCTTTGCCTTCACTCTCCTCTGTAAGCTTTGCCCTATTCTTTTCAGTAGAATTCTCCAGCACGGATGTACCAGAATTTATTTTACCATTCTCGTTGATAAATATTTTGGTGGTTTCTTTTTTCTTTTTGTGTCACATTAAAGCTGTGCTGTCACAAAGATCCTTGCACAGCTTCACATTCATGAGTGAGAGCTTCTTAGAATTTCTACAAAGAAGATATACTCATTTTATTAATTTACTTGCATCAATGGTGAAGAGGCCAAATAGTTCTAAAAAGGCTTGTAATGAAAAATAGTGGCCCCTGCCTCATCTTTCCCTATTGATACCCCTCTTACTACTGGTTTCAGTGTTCTTCCTGTGATTTATGTCCATCTTTCTAAATAATATCTTTCTACTCTAGGTTGGCTCATCACTTGTAGTCATTATGATTACCTTTCCGTTAAAAGAGGTGAGGATTCAGCTCTCTCATACCCTCCTCCCTCCCTGAGTCCTGCTGAGGTGGAGTATAATTACTGATTGAATCAGTGCATCTGTATTATGACTGTAAATATGACTCAGCTGAGATGAGTGAGATGCCTAGTGAACTGTGTTTGTGCTTCCTTCGTGGTATGGCTGGTTTTTACAGGTTTTCCTCATTTCTGTCAGCTTCTTAATTCAATTTTTTATGTGGTGAAACCCACCAGAGAATCTACCATTTTCAGTATTTTTCTGGAGCCCTCTGAAGCCTGATCCCCTTGGGCCTGTGTCCTCCCCATTCTTATCGTGGGATTTCTCCTCATTAACCATTTAAAATTGCACCTCCTTGCCTGGCTGGCACTCTTGAATTCCCACTTACCTGATTTTCGTTCGCTCCCACAGCACTTATTACCTTCTAACACCCATAAGGTTTGTTTACTTTGCTTACCATTCCCCATACCTCAACCAACACTCAGTGGGATCGGAGTTCCACCAGGGCAGAGATTTTTGTGTTTTGTCACCAATGAATCGCCAATGTCTAGCATAGTGCTTAGCATGGAGGGGAGGCTCAATACGTATTTGTGGATGGACAAATCCTGGGACTTCCCTTCATCACCTTCCTGTGTGTTCTGTTTCTTACGGTTTCCTGGGGTCCCATCACTTCTCTCTTGGTTTATTTCCTCATTTGGTGGAGCACATCTTTCATTAACTTTCTGAGAAAAGGTGCTTTTGAGATATATATTTTTAGACTATAGCTACGTATATATTTACACTATAGCTATGTATATATGTACACTTGCATTTAGTGTACAGGCAGGCAGATTTCTTCACATGTAAGATGGTAATCAATATTGAGTATTTCATAAGGTTGTAATGAGAAGATAAATCATACAAAGTGGTTAGCATTCTTTGAGGACAGATTATTATTACTTTGCAAGGACTAAAATAAATATAAAATAAGGATTGTTGGGAGGGAGTTGAGTACAGTGGCCAAGAGAAGGGTATCATCAGCCTTGGTCAGGGCTGGTTTGGAGTCCTGTGCTCTGTGACCTAGTAACTGTATGGCTGAGAGTAGTTAAGTCACTGAAGCCTCAGTTCCTCATGTAAACAATGGAAATGGTCATAGTACCTACTCTTTATACATAGCAGGGGTTATTAAGGTAGGTTAATGTTCCCCAATGTCGGATGCTGCTTGGTATGGTGGCAAGAGCTCATATGTTCCTTGAGCTTGACTTTGTGTCCATAGAAGGTGAGAGTGTCTGGAGTGGGGCAATGGGCGATTGGCAGCATGTATCAAAAGTCCTGAGAGGGACACCTGCTCTTAGACCCTGCAGTTCCATCTGCTAAGAATGTATCTTAAGGAAATAAGTAAGGGTGCACCTGGATTTAAGTGCAGGGCCTTGTTTATGGGGAAAATTTCCAGGAAACACTTCAGTATCAGTTAGGAGGGAGCTGGACCAATACAAGGACCTAAAAACTATAGGCTTCCTCCAGTGGAGTCCTCTGTGCCCTTACAAGGTGCCTGATGACAATCAGATGTCAGGAGAGCATACAGGATACACAACAATACATTGTTAAGTGAAAAAAGTGAGTATCAAAGCAGCATGAACCCTTTTGGGGGACAGAGATTACTCTTGCCTTTTTATTGTTTTTAAAGGTAAGTAAATGTGCAGAGGAGTGGAAGGCTGGAGTGTCAACCTTCCTCTATAGCCTAATGGTCCAAGTACAGCCTCTGGAATGTGGGTATGGAGATCCTGGTTCTGGCACGGACAAGACCCAGGACAAGTTACAGAACTGTGCTAGGTTTCAGCTTCCTCATCTGAAAAGTTGGGCAACAATAGCTGAGATGCTTGTTGAGAGTAAGTGAGATTAGGCAGGAAAATTCCATACCAAGAGCAAGTGCTGAGTAAATGGTAGGGGCTATCACTGCTATCTGACAATTAAGTGTGGCGAGTGGGAGAAACAGTTCATTTATTTTATTGCTACTTTTTAAAAAAATTTTTATTGGGGAATTGGGGGAGGGGAACAGCGTTGGGGAGTCCGGGGAGGGGAAGAGACAAGTTACTGTCCTTTTGTTCTTCAGTCTAGTTGTGGAGGACATGGTATCCACTGGCCCATGTTGGTATTATCATTGCACTCTTCCCGGGTGAGGCAGTTGCTCGCCGGAAATTGAACAGCTGTTCACAGTGGCTCAGGGCAGCTCACTCCCACTGCCGGCCATCCCCACTGCAGCCCAGCTCCAGGTCGAGCTGTTGTTCACCATCTTAGTTGTAGAGGGAGCAGCAGTGTCACTGGCCCTCATGTGGGATCCGAACTGGGGCCCTGCTGCTCAGAGCTGGCGTCCCAAGCCAACTCCTAACCAATGCGCCACTTGGCCGGCCCTACTGCTACTTCTTTATTGTCTAAATTGTTATTGTTAAACATAAATATTTCTGTTCAAAATAGAATAAAAAGTTATTTAAAAGTAGCAAACCTTCAGGTAACAAAGATGATTCTAGTTTTGTCTAAAAAAAAAAAAATCAGCACAACAAAAATGTACTTAATGCCACTATAGGGGTTAAGGTGGTAAATTCTGTGTATTTTACCAGAATTAAAAACCCAACACCACCACTATCACAATCAACAACAACTACCAAAAAAATTCAACATCATCATCATCAAATGCAAAAAAAAAAAAAAAAAAAAAGTTGTGGAGGTGTCCCTGAGACTATTAGGCGGGGATGAGATGGGAATGTTTTCTGCCCTATAAATAAGACTTGATACCTTAAATTTCTTACCGTGAACACTTCTTAGTTTTGTAACTAATAAAGCTTGGTCTCTAGGTGTTCACGTTCACCAGTTCCCAGTTCGAGCGGCGGTCCAAGCGGCAGGTTGGAGCCTAGCACCTTCTGCTTCGGGTGTGACCTTGGTCGGCCTCCGGCCACTGCGTGCCTCAGTTTCCCGGTTAGGGAACCTGGGATGACAGCTCACACCCTCTACCGCCCGGCCCCGCCCGGCGGCCCTAGGATTGGCTCTCAAGAGGACTCCAACACACAGTCGGAGGGCTCCAACCGTGGGACCCCAGCCCGGAAATGCCGCTTGAGAGCGCTCGCGGTATCACAGTGCGTGGTAGAGCGACGGCGCATTCGGCCAATGGGAGAGGGCGGTGGCGGGAGCGCGGCGGAAGTCCCGACCTGCGTCGGACAGGAGCTGGATGACGCCAGACTGCGACCGGCGGGGCGGGCGCAGGAAGAAGGCGGCCGCCGCTGGGGCTCCGCCGCCGGGAAGGCTCTGAAGAGTTGCAGAGGCGCGAAACGCTGCGGAGGAGATGCCTTGAGCCGAAGCGGGGACGGTGGCCAGGACCACCAGGCAGCTGGCAAATGCGCGACGGCCACAGGAGCGTGCCAGCCCCTCAGCCATCCGAGTGCGACAGCAGCAGGCGCCCGGCGAGGCGGAACGGCCCCGGCGGCGCCTCACTTGTGGCCGGGCGGCCAGGGCGAGGACCGCAAGCGCGGTGCGGACCCGGTATGGTGGGCTCGGCCCGGCGGGGTCGCTGACAGGCGCGCGGAGGACCGGGAAGGCTGGGGAGGTGTCACCGGCATGTGGCGGTGGAAATGTTTGGAAAGTTTGTTGGCGCAGCGCGGCCTGGAGCGGAGCCACCGGGGTTACCTTTCGTTCTGTTTACGGAGGAACCTCCCTGAGCCTTCACCTGTAACCGTGTCCCTATGCCTCCGCCCGCAGCAAAGCCGGCGGTTCCAGCTGTTGCTCAAAGCACCTGATGCTCCCGGCCCTTCGAATTCCCGATTAGCGTGGAGTCTGAGACACTCCTTTCCCGACCCCGGCGGTGCTTTTCCCGCCTTGAGGCTCCGATGGGGCACAGGCGTCTGTGTTATGGGAAGCCCCTGGGAGGCTGAGGGAAAAGGGAGCGTGACAGGGAGGAGAGATTTTAGGAGAAAGGAAAGAAAGAAAAGCACTTGTTTCGTTAAATATTTTGCTAAAAGTATCGCTATTGTTTTTATGTTTTTCCTCAGTTAAGTTCTGGACTTTTGGGAAGACACCTTGTAAGGGAATGTGAAATAGGTGATAGAAGCTTGCAAAGTTTGGTTCAAAAGTCAAATCCCTTCAATGAAGGAAGAACCATGAAATATACTTGACGGCATTATTTTGGGGGGCGTCATGAGCCCCTTTGAGAATCTGATGGAAGGTATGAATCCTCTCCTGAGAATAATGCACAGCTACACCGAATCGAACCTTCTGCATCTCACCTGTGAACTTCACGTTAAGAACTCAGTTTGTAGAGATGGATGATAATCAAAGTCTAAGAGGAGGAAGACCTGTTCAATTGAGAAGAATGGTGAAAGGCAAAAGGAATGTCATTGTCTACTGCGACATGTGTGACTGTACCCTGGGGTGCCCGGGCTGATACGCAAAAACACGAATTAGGAGGCTTGGCGAACATCAGTGGAGGCTTAAGCTCACGATAATCCTGGATGTTTGTAAAATGAACTTTCGCACAGAGACGCTTTTGCAATGCAAGGTGTGTACTTTGATGGCATCCATTGGAAGAGGAAAAGAGCACGCTTTCTCATGGTCTTGGTGGTTCCACATGATGGACATTTGACATCTGGAATTTACTTTGCATGAGGCAGCTATTTAGTGCAAAAACACTGGACTCCAATGAGAAAAAACGAATTATAGACTAAAGGTTAGACCTCCCGTCAGGAAGTGAGGGAAACGAGGTTTGTGTGTCTTGAGCTAATTTCCTCCACATATATGCGTGTGAGAATATGCCACATTTCCCATCAATAATGGCAGAGATGCTCCCAATATTGGGTTTTTCACCTGAGGACAGATAGATTTGCAAGGGAGTTTGCGTTTCAAGTCTGGGATTATACAGTGGCACTGGATGAAAATTCCCAGTCCCAATGCTTAATGTCCCCATGTCTTCAAGTGTGTACAGCCAACAGGGGGCAGTAGGAGCTGTGAAGTCTGGAATTGGCTAGCCCAGCTCCCCACTCAGGTGGGCCAGAGGCTGTAGTACCACTGATTGAGCACTGCCTTCAGGCAGTCGCTTGGCTAGATAGCTCCCACTTGTTCCTTGGCTTCTGTCAACAGTGTTGTAAGTGTTCCTATTTGACAGGTGTGGAAACAGGTGCAGAGAGACTAAGTACCTGCTTGGTAGAGTGCATGTGAGTGATGGCGGAGTCCTGGGTGCCACCCTGCCCCTCACAGGAGCAATGCCCGGAGGGAGGGTCTTCTGGGCAGCTTCTTGCAGACTGGGTTTAAGGAAGTCCTGGGTGTCACTGCCCAGGACGTCTTCCCGGGGGTTGCGCCTGAAAGTCCTGACTGTGTTGGAGGCAGGAGGGCCGTGTTCCCATGGACGGACAGCACGCTTATTTATTTCTTTGGGCAGATGGCTGAACTCTGTGACCCCTGGAGCCTGTTTGAGCCTCACGCTGTCAGAAAGCAGCTGTTTGGAAAGAGGCGCTGGTTCATCCTGATTCGAGGGCTGACATCCTGAATGGGTGAGGCTTGAATCCTCCCTTTGGAGAACAGAACTGTGCAATGATTTTGTTAAGGGTAAAATTGGCGATTAGGCAGAGTGGCTCCCTGCAACTTGAGCGTGGCCATGTGTTTGCAAAGGTGGCTGGCTCCACATGCTGGAAGGGGGTGGGGAAGGTGGAGAACATGGAAAGAAGGGGGTTCTGATTTTCGCTGTCCCTTAGGGTAGCTCCTCCTCATGTGGCCTCGTGTAGCGTGATGTATTTCTGTCCCCGTGTCTCCCCTACAGCAGTTACTGAGCTGAGTTCAGAGCTGGCGAGGTGAGGTCCCCAAGCTTGGAGCTGGAAGTGTAGGTTTGTTCTCTGCTTTGACATGGCTTTCAC
>NW_017731476.1:3779336-3784690 GCF_001890085.2 Hipposideros armiger
ATTCATGGCAGCCCAGCTCCGGGTTGAGCTGTTGTTCAGCATCTTAGCTGTGGAGGGCAGTGTCACTGGCCCTCATATGTGGGATCCGAACCAGGGCTCTCTGGCGTCCCAAGCCAGCTCTTAACCAACGCGCCACTTGGCCAGCCCGGCCCTGATTTGATCTTGATTCCTCCGCTGGTGCGTTAGGGAGCTCAGCCTTCCTATATTGTTTTGTCTGCCTCACAGTTAGAATTGGGCCTCCTGAAAGAGTATGTATTTAATTCAGCTTTACTCACAGATGAATAAACACATTTGGAAACGGATTGAAGGACTTATTTTATGCTGTGATGGCCTCTGGGTGGAGAAACTTTTTGTTTGTATCTTCTGTGTTATTTAATTGTAAAAGTGCTCCTAGCAAGCTCCCTCCCAGTCAGTCAGCTTGAGTGTTTTGTGTAGATTAACTCATTAAAGGCTGGGACTTCCGGTTCTTATCCATGACTATGAGGTAAAGGGTCTGAGCCAGAGAAGTGACAACTTGTCTAAGGTCAGATGGCTAGCCAGGAGTCCAGTGCTTGTTGTAACAGTTCCATGATGACCCTTCTCTACTTGTACCTGTAACTGTACTTGTCTGTCCAAGGCCCTGTCACTAGTTCACACGCAAAGGATTTACACAGTTTAATAAGTAATGATTAAGCTTTTGGATCTATTTATTCTTGTCATATCCTGGCATTAGATTCTTCCTCAGCAGGTTTTTAGGAATTATTGGGTTGTCGGAAAAGTCATGACGTATTTTTTCTGTTTTTAGTTGCAAAAATGCATCATGACTTTTGTGACAACCCAATAGAAAAAAGCCTCTTTAAGAGCCAAGGCATGTGTAAAGAATCCAGTAGTGATTGCTGAAATCGGGGGTGTGTAAGCCCCCCAGATTTGAATCCTTGGTCCTGGTGCAGATCCATGGGCTCGCTCTCAGGATGAAAGACTGTCACTCACAGCACCAACCCTGACCTGGCTTCAAACTCCCCAGAAATAAAGATATAGAGACAGATCCAGAGGGATCTGAGGAACACCAGGAAACACTCTTACCCCAAATTCAACTTCTTGGCCTCCTGGCGCTGACTCAGGTGCTGTCTGCTCTTCTAGTCCCCAGGGCTTAGGCAGGATGGGGCTTTCGGTAGGTGCTCAGTGACTGTTAGCAGCATGAATGGATCAGTCACTTGTCAAGTGTTTTGAACTACATTTCAAAAGAGGAGAAACCGTGTGTCTCCCCTCCTAATACAAGCCCTCCAAAGCACTGTGGAGAAGAAAGCTCCTCCTCAGCTGGGCCCCATCCCATGTAGACACAGGAGCCCTGGTAAGCTCCTCCTGGCCCCCTGCTGTGGACTCCGCCCTCCCCCAGACCCTTCTAGGTGTCTCCTGAACCCTGAGTGAGCTGCCTCACCTGTCCACTTCCTCATGGGTCCAGTGCAGCACTGTCCTGCGCCAGGTAATGAGGGACAGGAAGGTGTGCTTTACAAACACTGGGCTCCGTATTTTCAAAAACAGCTTCTCTCTACCTGGCAGTGAATCTCCTAAGGGTCAGGGAAGTTTTGGAGGAGGCGAGGTGTCTGCTATGTGACCCTTGATGGATGTGGGAAAAGAAATCCATGGGTCATTTGTTTCCTTTTCCCCCCAATTCATTTTACTATATTTTTNTTCTGGAGGTCCATGTCCTCTGCATGTTTGTGGAGCTGGTGGCAGGCCTGCCCACGTGGAGAGAGCTGATGAGAGGCTGTGTGCAGACGGCTGTGTATGTGTGTGTGTCGGCAGTATTTCAGTCAGAATTCATCCAGCTGAAAGCTTAGCTTTCACAATGAATTCATTGTTAACCTCTCATTCTCCAACCTGTTTTTCTCTTTTGGGATTAATTTTACTGCAGCAGGAGTTGACTCTTAAAGTGACAGCCGTGTATTGGATGCTGTCAGAGAAGGCTGATAAGATTGGCAGGGAAGCTCGAAGCCTCAGTGGTTTCATCAAGTGCTCGACCTGTAGTGGAAACACGTGGAACAAAGGGCTGGGAGTTCTTTTCTGTTCTCCCTCCCTGTTTCTGGGAGTTTGGGAGGACAGGGCGTGTAGGGACCTGGGAACTCTGCCCCAAGCCGTGGAAGGAAGCTGGACCTCGCAGACCTTGCTCTTGGAGCCCATCTCAAGTGCGGTGTGTGTGCTGGGTTGTAGCAGGGCTGTGGATGCTCTCCTGCAGTGACGGGAGTAGTTCCATCTGGAGGGGTCGGCCCCGCTGCGTTCTCATCAGCACTCTGGCCTGGTGGGGCTGAAGAACATTGATGTAGGCTCTTCCTAGTTCCCCCTTTCCTGGTGAGGGAGGAAGTGAGGGCTTGCTGGCGGGTGCCCAGGTTCCAGCACTGCTGTGACTTTCCGCCACCTCTCCTGGCCTGTCCCTTTGCTTCTCCGTGGTGAGGGTCCCTCCTCAGACGCCCCTGCCATGTGGCCTCTCTTCCCAGCCTGCAGAGCCCAGGGCAGTGTCCAGGATGCTCTGGGCTGTCAGGCTCCCTGCTTGAGGCCCTTCCTCTTGGCCTGAAGAAATCGCCCTCTGTGGAAACCTCCTTGTGGCTGGGAAGCCTTTTCTGACCAATCAGCTTCTTCGTCCTGTTCCCATGTCCATCCCTGTCTTGGTCTGCACCTGGTTCTGTTGTCTATTCAATGTTCTGTTTCTCTAAAACAGGTTTTGCACCTTGTTTTGTCCTTATCTCTTAACCCTCTGTCGTGCCCAGCTGATCTCACAGATTCATTGCATACCAATTTTCAAATACGAAATACGTCTTTACTGTACTAAATCACAGACACGACTGGCAATAGGTTATGTAGAGGGGGAAGATACGGAAGCAATGAGTCACAATACTTAAGTTAACTGTTAGATATTTGAAAATTTGTGTGCAGTGAATCTGTGAGATCAGTTGCGCCCGACAGAGGGTTAAACCTTGAGTCCAGATGGCTTCTGTGACTCTTGCACGTTTTCTCCTCCTAGCCCTGTACCTGGGCTTCCTGTGGTGTATTGTCACACGCCTGTGTGTCTTATCCTTTTTGCTGTTTATTAACAAAACCCTGTCTGCATCCTGCATGTACGTTCTGACTCCCCTGCATTCAGAGCTGTGTATGTTTGAGGGGTGCAGGGCCTCATTCTAAACTCTTTGTTGCCCATTTAATGACCAATACATTCCAAAGTAGGAGGAAGTCAGGGGGTTAAAAACATGGACCTGTGTTCCACTTCTTCATTGTGTAAGGAAATGTAATTTCCAATGTAATTCCAACTTCTGTAGGTGTATTATACCCCCCACCTGACCCTTGAAAGGTTATATTTTGAAGCCATTGATTCCTTTTTATACTACAGCCCTTCCTGGGAGACTTTGGAGATCACGTGTTGGGTTAAATCTGGATCAGCAACCGTAAGTGTCAAGCATGCAGCATTCTGGGCTGAGGCCCTCCATGTTGGCACTGCTGTTGCCATGGCTACGAGACCTGCCATGGACCCCTGTCCTCACATGGGCCCCTGTCCTCACACGGCTGGATCCTGAGTTCCTGTGCTATAGAAGAGCCAGTGTCACTGATGCAGACCCTGCTCGGGAGGCAGCCCCTCCCAAGGCAGTTGTTTTCCCATGAGGGGGACTATTTCTTTCTTTTTTTTTTCATGCGGGAGTCGAACCAGCAACCTTGTTGTTAAGAGCGCTCGCTTTATCCACTGAGCCATCTGGGCAGCAGCTCAGCTTAAGGTGCTGAGTGCAGTCCTAGCCGCGGGTGGGTGTAACCCACCATGGAACAGGCAGTCTTGTCATTAGGAGCATGTGCTCTCACCTGCTGAGCCATCCTGCCACCTGTTGGCAGCTCAGCGGCAGGATTCTTAAGGATATGGATTCAATGATCTTTGAGATGTGCAGGAAGTGAGCAGAGCTTCATTGTCCATGCAGAGAAATATTGATTTCAGAATTTCATAGTATGTTTGTGGTGACATGTGCATAGTTAATTAATGGTGACCGTCCAAGTTAGTAAAATGCAGAGACACTGTGTTTACTGAGTCTGCGATCAGTTAAGCCTGAGGACCAGACTTCAGGCTGCTGGCGGCCTGACCTTGTGCCCTCCGCCTGCCTTACCTGCCTGTTGCTGGGTGAGAGGCTCAAGGGGCAGGAGGAGAGAGTCAGAGGGCAGATTAGGTGGCCACACGGGGAGGGTCACACTTGAATGCTTCCAGCTCCCTTCTTTTCCTTTCCGCAGCTTTCTCCGTGGAATAGGAGAAAACAGTCTCACTCTGGTCTTTGTTTAAACCAGCCAGCCACCTGCCCGGAGCTTCACCTGTGTGTGGTTCCCTGCAGGTAGGACCACCTGCATTTTGCTGGGTGCTGCACTGCACCAGAGCCTTGGGGCCCACCTGTCTCCTGTGGGCCCGCTCCCCATCTGCCCATAGTCACAGCCAGGGTGGGCAGGGTGTGTGACGCAGTCCATCCTAGGAGCACACGCAGGCAGGAGCCTGGGCTGAGAATCCCTCGGCCACCTTATCCAGTAGCCACGTCCTGTCTGCCCGGTGAGCGCACAACATACTTCACAGAAGGCCTCGTGTATCTATAGCGGGCACCCAGCAGCCTTCAAGGGGTGGGTCTGTTATCAACCTCATTTAATAGAAGATCACATTTCGGCTCGGAGAGAGTGGGGCTCACCTGTGGTTACCCATTTTCAACTAAGTCACAGACCTTGAACTTGGGTCCTGGCCTGCTTTTGAGTGCGGGGCCTGCCTTTGTGGGATTTGTTGGGGTGAGAGGGTCTTACCAGAATGTTCTTTGCCAGTGAGTATAGCTCACCTGAGAGCAGAGTCCCTTTGGGGATGAGCTGGTCACATTTGGTGACACTCCCGCCCTTTAATGCAGGGGCCTAGAAGGAAACATTCCGTGTGTGTGCTATGCTGTGCTGGCAGTACCTGTCGGGGTGCCTTCAGAGCTCCAGAGCACATCCTGCCCAGGGCAGCTCTGAAAGGCAGCTTCACTTTGGGAATTTGGGATCGTGTCTCTTGCTGGTTGGAGCCTTCAGCTGTATGACAGCATCTTGACCATACAAGGCCCTGATTTGATCTTTTTTTTTTCTAAATATTTTATTTATTTTTTACCAATTATAAATGGTATTGTATTTTAAATTTTCGTGTCCATGTGTTCATTACTAATATATAGAAATACAATTAATTTTATTTTTTAAATTTTTTTAAAAGATTTTTATTGGGGAATTGGGGGGATGGGAACAGTGCTGGGGAATTGGGGGAAGAGGAACAGACAAGTTGCTGTCCTTTTGTTCTTCAGTCTAGTTGTGGAGGACGTTGCTTCACTGGCCCAAGTTGGCACCAT
>NW_017731476.1:3786659-3792001 GCF_001890085.2 Hipposideros armiger
GCCCTGACGTTTTTGGTGGGTAGGAAATGTAATTTGATGTGAAAGTAATTTTCCCTTGAGAGTTTCTACTCTAAGAGGAGACTGCTGAACTCAGTCCTCACAGTCAGAGAAGCCGAAGCACTTACGTTCTTACATACAAGTTGTGTGAAACAAGTGGACGTCTACAGAAAATGCCGTGTCCACGTGGACTGTATTTTTACAGGTCCATATAGAAGTCAGTGGAAATTGGGCTTGTGTTCCTGTCAGATGCTCTTGTGAAGAGGTGTTTGTAGTCCTCGCCAAAGCCCCGTGTGCCTGCTCTGGAAAGGTGGGGTGAGCAAAGCAGGTGGCAATCCTATGTACCAATCATCAGGACATGCTCACAGGTACAGAGCAGGTTTATGGTGAGTGGAGCTGTGGGGACGTGGAGAGACCCGCTTGTCCAGGTCAGAAGGTGCCGATGTCGATGGCTGACTCCTAGCCAAGTTCATTGGGAACAGTCACCCTTCCGTGTTCTCCATAGAGCTGTGCCATGGGCACATCTTCCCCTATGCTCAGCAGCGATGCAGTGATGGAAGCTGTTCCCAACCGTGCACGGGGGCATGGGGAGATGGATGGGGTGCTGGTACTGGGAAGTGGGGGAGGGAGAGTGGGGGGTGGGGCACAGCCTAAGGAGGCTCCTGGCGGGTAAGGAGTAACATTGATGTAGGGCTTTGGCCATGGGGAGCCATGGGCGGCCACTGGTGTGAAGCTGCCACAGCTCCCAGCTTTCCCTAGGGTGTGAGGGGCTCGGATTTTGGGTGTGTGCACATGTGTGTGTAGGGAAGGCCTGCGATCCTAACTTTCAGGGTGACTCGGCGCCTGCAGGACCGGGCAGAGGCCACGTTCTCGACAATCTCGAGAACATCTCGGTGACCAGCTCCATTGTATTAGTGAGGACAGGGATGACGGACAGGCACACCTAGGGTTTTGCTGCTTTACATTTCTCCAGAGATTGCAACTTCAGAAGCTGTTGAGTAACCAAAAGAATTTACTTACCATAATTTTGGGTCGTCACCAAGTGAGTGGCAAGCCGATTGGGCTGTGCTGGGAGGGAATGACTCACCCGCAGGCCCTGGGTTGCCTGGGCTCTCTGGGCTCTGCTGCCTCCGCAGGGCCGGGGCTGGAAGGGGCGCCTCGGGAGCTCAACCAGGCCCCCACCACGTGGGACCATTGGTCAGCAAGTGTCCTCCAGGTCGCGGCGGACTGCCTCAGAGTGCTGTCTGTGCAGCTTAATTACGGCGTCAGAATGTAAACAACAAAAAAACCCGAGCTCTTTAGACTAACGTCTGTAGTACAAATAAACATTTGGAATTTCACGCTGGATGGAAGCTTTTCTCCTTCTACTTTAAAGTTCATAATTGATGCTTAAAAAATGCTTTCCCAGGTAATAACGCTTCCATCATTTCCTTTAACTGCAGAAGTAAAATTAGACATTAAGCACACCCATGCCAGTGAGTTCTGCCTGTGGGAAGAGAGAGGCGAGCACCATGTCAACCCTGTAAACATCTTCAGGGAGAGGCTGGGAGACTGGCCTGGCTCTGAGGTACTTGGCTGGCAAGTGTGGCCGAGGCAGGAAGGAGATTGCAGAATTCCACGAAGGAGGAAGGCTGCCCATGGGAAGTTTGTGTGTCATGGTGCCCATGGCACTGGAGCAGAGGAGATACTGCCGGGACAATTTGGGAGCTGCAGTGGTCTGATGGCCAGCATCTTGGAGCCTAGAGTCGGTGCTGGACAGCACAGCCTCGCTTAGGCTGGCATCAGACTCCGGTTCAGGAGGCTCCGAAGGGCATCCCCATTTCTTACAGACTCCCACCCCTATGAGGTGGTATGAGGTGCCCAGAAGGGGTTTTTCAGGGGGTGCTGGGGTCCCTGCCCGGTACCCAGGGATTTTGTGTGGAGGTGGCCTGTGCTGTGGGCCAAGCTGTACTGCTGTGAGTCTAGAGCTGCTCCTGCTTCGGGGCCTTTGCGCCAGCCAGTCCTCTGCTGAGAAGGCTGTCCCCAGGTGTCTTTAGGGCTTTCCTACCTCCTCCCGTCCTTGCTCAGATGTCACCTTCCCAGTGAGGGCTTCTCTCATTGTTCAGTTCTGCACCACTCCATCCAAATACTCCCTTCTCCCTTCCCTGCGGTGTTTCTCACAGCAGTTACCACCACCTGACACACTAACCTTTACCTGGATTTTACTTTGGGGGATCAGTGTGCCCCACTAGAATGTGCGTTTCTTGAGGGCTTGGGCTCGCTTTTGGTCTTGGTTGTCTCTTCAGCGAGCAGAGAGAGCGTGGCTCATAGTAGGTGCTCAGTGAACCTGTGTTGATGAAGTGGATAGAGCAGTGTGGTTCTAAGAGCCCTGCATTTCCCTAAATCATTGAAGCTGCTGTGAGAAGCTGGGGGAGTCCTGCTGTTTCATATAAAACATGTGATGGAAAAGCATGTGTGTGTCTGTCTGGCCTCATCTCTTAATGCCATTTCCAAATTCTGGAGTTCTTTCTATACTTCATTTGAATGTGGATTTCAGAATGACTGGTTCTTTCTGACTCATGAAGGCTGCTGTATTTTGAACCTGAAAATTTAGGGAAAGTGAAACTTTAGAATGCATGATGCACGATTAGCTCCTCCTACATTTCACTCTCCATACCTGAGTATTCCCCTTCCTGCCATTCCAGCACCATCTAAGCCTCCATCACCCTCCCCCGGCCAGTGCTGCAGCCTCCATCTGCTCCTCCGAACCCCCTGCCGACCCTCACTCCGACCCCACAGCAGCCAGGGGTCTGCTCTGTACCCTCAGCGTTCATCCGTCTCTGCCACGGCCACCCTCGCAGCTTTAAAACCAGTCATTTCTGTAAATGACGTCGAGTTCATGGCCCCATTCTGATGTAGCTTCCTCTGGGCAGGGACCATATCTGCGTTACGGCCATGTCCCTGGACCCTAGATGGCACTGTGGGTCATGTTCGTTCAGTACTTGGGTAATAATGTGGTTCACTTACCTTTTTTAAGAGACTGATGAGTAAAATGAGTGCATATATCATAATGAAATAACAGAAAACCCCTGTGGCTTTGGAGAGTCTTGTGGACGTAGAGCAATCGAAGCATGAGTTGTCTGCACAGGGCGAGTTAAAGGTCGCAGAGCTCCCCTTGACCCCCCCCCAAGACTGTGTTCATGGATTTGGGGGACATTCTGTGCTGTGGCAAACGACAAAATGTGCCTGCTGAGGGGAGGGGGGGGACTCGGAGGTTCCCAGGTGCTGCGGGGAATCCTGGGAATTCGAGGTGGAGGGGGGATGGGGGTGTGCACCGTGCGTGCTGCCAGCATGCTCTCCCTGCTCTCCATCTACCTGGGCCAGGGGCCACCTCACCACCCTCCTGCATCTCTGCACGCACCCTGACTGTGTCCCCAGCCCAAAGCAGGCTCGGCTCTGCTCAGGCTCCAGAGCATTCTGTCCCCACAGAGCACGCGGATGGTTTCAGCAGCTGCTAACAGCAGTCAGGTAGCTAAGTAGTTTGTTATGTTATAGTGAGGTGGTGTGTGTCCCTTTGAGGAGAGACTCATTATACACACCTTTAAACCCGTCATTGGAGTTGTGCTTTGGGGCTGGGTGAACTTGCCAGGCATCTTGAAAAGGTTAAGAGCATCAGTTACATTACTGTTTACAGGTGGGGAAAACCTGGGCTCAAACTTCGTCTTGTGACAGGCTCTGTGAAGGACGCAGAACAGAGCGTTTCTCTACCCAGGATCTCAATCCTGGCCCACCCACGGGGTCCAGTGCTAAGAATATACACACCGGGTTTGTCTGAAGTCTTAACACCCTTTACCTGCTGTGTGGGGGGAATCATTCTGAGAGAGGTGACTCCCCACGAGAGCAGCGGTGCCAGGACAGGTTGCGAGGCTGCTGGTCAGTGCGCTCAGCCACTTCTCGCCTCCGTTTCCCGGCTGGATGAGTTCTTGTTCCGCAGTGGCTGCTCTACGGTGGAATAGCCAGGTGTTCTTCCTGGCATCAAAGGGGCTCCCGGCTGTGTTTTCATCCCTGCTCTGAGTTGAGAGTTTGCTTCATTAGTAAAAGAACAAAAAGCAATAAAAACCCTTAAATCAGAGAAATGATTGATATAATCTTAGAGCAAGTGAAATGTGAAAGGCTGGCGTTTGGAAACTGCAGTGTCAAGCAGCAGTTCCAGCCCAGACCCTGTGTGTTCGGCCAGGACACTGGGAGAAAGAAACGGAAAGCGAGATGCAGCCCGGCCGTGTGTCTGGGCCCTGTGGTTGCTTGGGGCACCGACTGCAGGGATTGGTGCTGAGACATTGGATGAATGCTTCTTTGCCCTGTTGGTGTTCTTACCCTTTGGGCCTTGAATGTGGGTGTGGCTGCTGAGGGAGTTGTCACCTGTGCCCACTCCCTCCTCAGCCTCCTCCTGCTCTCTTGGCCACTTGCCCCTCTGCCCTGCAGCCCCTTTGGCTCTGAGGGCTGTGAGTGCTTTCTTCTCAGTTTGGTTTTTCTCAATGTAAAATTATAGCCCTGGTTGGCAGTCTTACTGTGAAGATCATTAATGTCATGGATGTAAGTTTTTTGTTGTTTCCCAAAGACAGCCTTAGGCCCTGCAGGAGGACCTGCAGCCTTGCTGGTCTGTGTACAGCCCCGCTCAGCCCAGATCACCTCTGTGTCCCGCCCTCCCGCAGGGCTGGGCACTCAGCCCTGTCTTCAGCCACTGCCTGCTCCCCCTCTGCCCCCACCGTGGACTTTCCTGTCCCCCAGGGCAGTGTCCTAATCACACAGACCTCCCAAATTCATCCATGGGCCCCATCGCCCATATAAGGAAGCACTGGTCAGACACTGTCCCATGGGCTCCTGCCTGCCAGCCCTCTGGACCCTGACTGTTATCCATGCAAAGCCAGCGGACCTCATGGGCCAGCTTCTTCAGCAGCCTCCGTACTAGTGAAAATGGGGTGAGGTACTGGGGCCAGCACCATGCATTAATATCACTTCATCACTCCGAGACGAGTCGGCACCAGCACCGGGAGGACACCCTGGTGATGTACACTTGGGGAGGCCACATGATACAGCAAGGGAGCTGGACCGAGACTGAACACTGGCCGGGTGACAAGACTCGGGGATCTCTCTTCTTCCTCCCTTTCTGTCCCTTCCTCGATTTATATAACCAGCATGTGCTACGTTGACAGAGTGGCGAAGTGGGGTTTCTCTTCTTGTAAAACTGCCAGACTTGAGGCTGCTTTCTCGACTAATCATTTCCCGCTATTGACCTTCCCCAATACTCACTGAATTAGCGTTTGACATACTTGTGAAGTGCTGGCTTTAAAAATATACAGCAACCC
>NW_017731476.1:3792721-3811364 GCF_001890085.2 Hipposideros armiger
GGGATCTCTCTTCTTCCTCCCTTTCTGTCCCTTCCTCGATTTATATAACCAGCATGTGCTACGTTGACAGAGTGGCGAGGTGGGGTTTCTCTTCTTGTAAAACTGCCAGACTTGAGGCTGCTTTCTCGACTAATCATTTCCCGCTATTGACCTTCCCCAATACTCACTGAATTAGCGTTTGACATACTTGTGAAGTGCTGGCTTTAAAAATATACAGCAACCCTAAAGGCATAAAAAAGGAAAATGCTGGACTTCGCTCTTGAATATTTAATAGGAGCCAGCACACCCTTCTTCCCCCATTCTACACAAGGGTTGGGGTGGGGAGGTCATTGAAGCCCACGTTGGCTGATCCCACTCCAAGTGAGTACAAACTCCAGATGAGATACTAGTCTCCAGGGGAAGTTTGAACCCTGCATCCCTGAGCCTGGACCACTGGCTGGGAGGCCTGGGCAGGGCAGCTGCCAGGCCATGAGATGACGCCCTGGCCAAGGCCAGCAGCACATGCCTGCAGTTGTTACTTGAGGGGAACTAGTGGGCAAAGACAGGGCCAAGACCATGTCACACGCTCTCCCAGGAGACCCCTGACTTGAGGTCCCAAAATGATAGCCAACCACGGAGTGAGCCACCCCCCGCCACCACTCCTCGGAGCCCAGCAGCATCCTCAGCCCACGTGCTGCTTAGGAAGCGATGCTCTGAGGGGACCAGGAAGGCACTCAGGCCACTCAATAAACTGCCCTCGAGACCGAGGTTCTCCCTGCCCACACTGTGCCCAGAAGTAAACCTGGACTTCAGTTAAAGGCAGAATCGAATGCATTGCCCAGCCAAGTGTCGTGGGTAAAATGAAGCCCACTTGTTCTCAAGGGCTGCCACTCGGGGCACACAACAACATGGTCTTGAAAGTGGCAAGAAGGAACAAGGGTCGAGAATGTCAGGCTCCCATGCAAGATTCTAAACGGAAAATTATTCTGTTGACATGTCTCACTCTGGCTCTATGAGCTCTTTACAGAGAGTTTGCACTTGGCTCCTTTCAATCACCTTCCCGATTTCCACAAACACTATGAAGTGGATACGACCACTGCTTTGCTGCCACAGGAAAAGGAAAAGGATGGTCACTGGAGACTTGAGATGAAGAGGGCTGAGTGTTCTGCACTAAACATGAGATATATGCTCTCTGTCAAACTTCCCCATTGACATCTAAATGCAAAAGCAGAGAATTTTCTGTGCACAAACATTTGCAATCAACCTAATTAGAGATACTTAGTTTTTGGGCTGGCCGAGTGGCTCAGTTGGTTAAGAGCTCCCTCAAGAGTTTGAGCTCTGAGCAACAGCGGTTGGATTCCCGGCCCGAGCTGAGCAGCAGCTGAGCTGCCAACAGGTGGCAGGAGGGCTCAGCTAAAAAAAAAAAAAGAAAAAAAAAGACTTAGTTTTTACTCTGAAATTACCTATTTTCAGTGACTAGTTCAAATTTGCACATAAAGCCTCCACCTCTGCCCACTTTTCTGCTTTGTTTTCTACAGTTTCTCATATCCTTGACCCGAAGAGTAATCAGACATCAACAATAACAAATGAAGAAATGGAAGTCAGAGACCAAAGGCTTGTCAAAGGCACGGGATTCACACAGCGGGGTCGGGACTCCAAGCAGCACCTGTGCTTGCTGTACAGGTGCAGGAGGGCCAGCTGGTTGTGACTTAGTTGTCCCTCCTGGAGACCCCACGGTGCCCAGTGGGCACCCAGAGATCCGAAACCCTCTGGCCCACACGGGGAAGAAAGGAAAGCAAGGGTGCATGTCAGGGCTCCAGGTCTGACCCTCGCACTGGCCCTGGCCACTTCTCCTGGAAACAAACCCCCTCAGACCTCAGGGCCCTGACCCTCAGGCTGCCTCCCCAGCCCTAGATGGATGCCATCCACTGTGGCTTAGCAACAGAATTTAAGACGACACACACGACGCAAATGAGGCTCACCAGAGGCAACAGCCCGCACCCGGGGGGCTCCTGAGGTTTCTCCTGGAACAAACGTGCTGAGATTCACCTGAGGCGGGGCGGGGGTCCCACCACGCTCCAGGAATAGCAGAGATGGTTCACAGGGCCCTGCTCAGTTTGGCAGGACCGGGCCCACCTAGAGGTCAGCCGAGGGAGGACAGACATGAGCAGGATGTGTGGTGGACCCGCCAACCCCAGGGCCACCTCACCAGGTCATAGCTGCTAAGAAAACTGATGTCACAAGGCAAGGACGTCCATCTGCCGGGATTTCTCAGGTCCTTCCCTCTCTAGAGACATCCTGTGTACAGAACAACTGTACATAAATCCTTACAGGTGCTACATTGGTTATTTCGATGGTGTGAGTGTGCGTGTTTATCACAAAACTTCTGGCGTTAGGAAATCAACTAGAGATGGAAACAGGCGGGAACCATGACCCCCGGGACAGAAGCACCAGTCGGAAGGACCCAGGGCTCTGCCAGCCTTGGGGTGAGGCCTCCTCAGGGCCAGTCTCTCCAGTCCCCTGGGCACCAGCCACTCAGTGCTGGCAGGCAGGACACATCAGACGGGACACCAGCCAGGGTTCACACCTGGCCCATTGCTCCTCGGGGGCACCTGAGTCCTCACCACCAGCTGTCCCCACAGCCACTGCCTTGCTGGCTCCCTGGTGGCCTCTGCTTTCTTCCTGCACTTGGGCCTGCTGGCAGGTACAGTGCAGAGTCCACCCTCCTTTGCAATGGGACCAAAGGGCAGGCGCTTGGCTTCTCTGCTCCCTCACCCCTAGGACTGCCTGGAGCCCAGCGCTGCCTGCCTCTCCTGGTTTGAAAAACCTACCTTGGCAGTGAGGGGCTGGCCCAGCTCATCCCTCTAGAACCACCCTCACCCACCCAAGTCTGACTTGCCAAGATCCCGGAAGCCCGACTGCCGAAGAAACCAGAACCCACTAGAACACGAGGCCGGAGGGATGCTCAGCACAACCCCCACTAGGAGGCTGCGGCTTCCCGACAGCCCATGCCAACACACACGACGATGGCACGTGCACCAGCAGCGGCACTGTCCAGGCTCCAAGGCATCCAGTTTCTTGCAAAAAACCTCAGTGGCTGCCAAGGAAGCCGTGTCCCTCCCCCAGGGCACAGGCTCCAGTGCCCAGAATGGGAACCTGCCCTCCAGGGCCTGTCCTGAGACCAGCCAGGGGCCCTGGGTGGAGCGTGAAAAGGCAGCTGGGGAAGCAAGGGAGACTGGGGAGGGGGCTGGCTCCACACACAGGACGCCTGGGCCCCTCCAAGTGGTTTGCAGTGAGCCAGTGAGTATATGTAAGAGACAGTAACAAAGACACATTCTGATGGGAAAATGACAGCGCCCTTGGTACATTCTTCTGAAATACAAAGCACAAAAGTAAAATAAAGACTACTAAGAGCCTTCTCTATTGACTGCAGTGATCCCGCACCAGACACCTGGCAGGGCAGGGGTTGTTTTCATAGTCTTCCTTAATGCGGACAAGTCCTCCATGACTCAGAGAGGTACATTAACTACACCAAGGCACACAGTAATTTAAGTTTTGGACAGAGTCAGGCCCGAGTCCCCAGTCTCACTGTCACCAGAGAAAACGATCTGTCCTCTGCAATGCCCAACATCCCATTAACTCCAGATATAAATGTTCCAGGAGCTCTGCAGTCAGGAGAGCATATCAGGTGTTTATGAAGCACTTCCAGGAAGGAGTATTCCATCTAGTGTGTCCTGAAGGGAACATGGGAGAGAAAAATGATCCAGGACAGCTGAAATTAATAACTAGATATAGGCTGGAGAGTGGAAGCCACGGGAGGAAGTGAGAATTTACACTTGGGCTGTATAAAGAGAACGTCATGGCAGCAATGGGCCCAGAGTTAGAACTTGAGATTCAAGAGGGGAAGGGTTTGGGGGCTTGGGGCTTGGTGGGCAGTGGGTCCCGGGCTCAGTCCTGAGACGGGGAATGTGAAGACGTGAAGATTAATTACAGCCCAGATCCCCACCCTCCCTAAGAATCTGTGTGTTGACTTCTTAAAAAGCACTCTCCAGAAAATATCCTGTAACTCCATGTCTCCCACAGACTGAACTCTCCACCAGACATTCTGCGTTTACCAGCAAGTCAGTGAACGCTAAACCCATCACCTTCCTGAAGGTCCCAGGTCTGCAATTGCTTGGAACTCCTCCCCACTTAAATCTCCCCAATTGCTATGTGTGCAAGCCTAGGTGCTCAGTAAACACTAGTCAAAGGCCCAGCAGGAAATCTCCCACCAGGCACGCTTAGGTTCAGTGCAAGGATTATATGGTAGGTATGTGTTCATTATTCTTAACCAGGAGGTCAGGGCTTGAGATTTTTACCTGTGAATCAACATCCTGTTTCTCTTCCATCGTGTAATTACTAGCGTACCACTCCTCCCAAAACCCTTCCCCTTCACCCTCATCCTCTGATTCCTCACTCAGGGTTTAATTATCTAAGAACGAATGTCCAGGACAGTCTTCATCAGAACCAAGAGAGAAAAAACTGAGAAGACCAAGTCTTATACATTTTGTCATTTGAAATAAAATACTCTACTACTATGCCTACTGTGAATTAGCATTATTCTTTCTGGCAAACTCACATTATCTGTGGCTAAAACTAACCCTTATTTACTATCAGCTGTTTTATGAGACAGATTGTATCTGCTCCATTACCTTCATGTTCTAAATTTCAGTTTTACATATTGGAAACCAAATGTGGTAAAGTGGATGATGATTTTTAAAAAATCAACGACAATGTAGATATATTCTGATAGGATACTGTCCCCCAAAAGACTCCTATTACAGGAAAGCATAACTTTTTAAGAAGTCTTGAAACAGTAAAATAAAGGGATGAATCGACTTCACGGTGCAAGCTATAGTCGGCCCTGAACATTTGTCCAGAATAGCCCAGTCCATTGCCTCAAAACAACCCAATGGACACGAGCAATTTAAAATCTGACTCAGTACACAAAAGAAGAACAGCCAGAGTAGAAATGCTAGTGAATGACCACTAAGACCCACAGGCCAGCCAAGTGGCTCAGTTGGTTAAGACCTCGCTCAAGAGCGTGAGCTCTGAGTAACCAGGTCGCCGGTTCGATTTCCAGCCCGAGCTGAGCTGCTGCAGCTGCCAACAGGTGGCAGGATGGCTCAGCTAAAAAAATAATAAAAACGCACCCACACCCACACTATAAAAGGAAAATCACAGCTAAGAAAAGCCTATTTTTATCCTGGAGAGGACTGTCATTTTCTGGAAGCGCGGGCATCGGATCCTGGAGTGGGTCTCCTAAGTGTGGCGTAGGGGGTGTGCGGCGTTTCCGTTACCGGGCTGCCCAGACCCTGTTGGCCAGCCTCGAGCGGCCCTCACCTTGTGCGGCGTCCAGGTTGGGGTCGGCGTGGCACAAACGGTACAGGAAAGACTTCGGGTCCCGGCAGTGTCTGTCGGGTGGTGAGGAAGTAGGTGCCGCCGACATTGAGCCGGACACGTTGCCGGGTCGCTGGGCAGCGGGGCTGAGATCCGACCTACAGCGGAGAAGCAGCTCACAGTGACTTTCCGCCATGATCCCAGCAAAACACGCCGCTGCTCTCCTGCACCGGAAGTGGGCGGTCTTTAATAGTGTCCTCCGCGCTCCGTCCCGCCCCCGGGTTCGTCCTCTTAAAGCACCCGCCAGGCCTCACGAGGGAGGCAGAAGTTCAAGTCCTAACTAGCGGCCAGTCAGGCCTCCTTCATTTTAGAGCCCACGCCCCTGGCTCAAGGGGGTCTCGCTGGCGTCTATCCAGCGACTGCGGTGTGCTGACGCCGAGCTCCCGGCACCTAATCCAGGTCACGACCATGCCCGATCCCCGACCAAAGGAAGAGCTGGGCCAGCGAACGTCTACACTCTACATGCTTTTTTATTACAAGACTACGAGCATACTTGTGTAAAATTCATCATCTGGCAACTACATCTAAAGCACAAATATTTGAAAAAAAGAAAAGATTCATTAAATTATATGATTAAATCATTGACCAAATAGAAAATTTATATAATAAAGCCAGAAAAAAAGTTGTAAAATATAGTTTACAATAATTATTCACATTCAAGGCTGTACATCAATACATACAACAACGTGGCCCCGAACATGAATTCAATCCAAATAATTCATATATTAGATTTTAAATAACACAGACTGAACTAGAGGCCAACAATAGCCAGCAAATAACCTTATATAAGAATAAAAATACAAAAGTGTATATCCTAATATCATTGCATTATTTGTTTTCATAAGTTTTTTTTTTAATTTTTGCTTTGCCTGTACATCACAGTTACAGCTACAGACCAGGTAGAGAATATTAAACATGTTCTAACTGACTGCCACCAACCTGAAAGACAGCTAACATACTATTGATTCATCCTATTTTGTGTTGTTAAGGAACAGATACAGCAGCTCTAAATACTCCAAGATTTAATTTTGCCAGCATCCAATCAAACTTAGGATCGTGATAGAGGCTTTTCACCAACAGAATGACACTATTCATAGTCATTCAGCCAGACAGGTTCTACTAGGGTGGATTACACAGCTAAAAAATGTTTGCCTTTTGTACAAAGTCCTCTGTACATCAAGTTTGGTGTTTCTTCATATTGAAGAAATGAGTTATGGGGAAAATTCAGGTATACAGGTAGGCTTGTTCAGTGGCCCACTACGGCTGTTTGGGCCAGAGACAACACCGCTCTTTGCTGGAACAACTTCCTCCCCAGACCAGTTTTCTACAGGCAGCCTGATTTACAGCCCTGCAACCTTGGCCCATCAGCCTGTGCCCCTCAGAGGCTCTGGGAGTGACCCCTGCCCTGATTTAAAGCACTTGCCGTGTAGGTTGCCTAAGAGGCCAGTGCCATACCCACTTGAGTCACCATCAGTTCATGCTAGGTTTGGATAGGAAAAGAAACAATATGGAAAGACGTGTGTAGCAACATCTCCAAGGATAGTAACATCACCAAACTCTCCCAGTGACGACAGCCTCTGCAGTCTGGGCAGTGAGCACCCTCAGTCTGTGGACTGGCCAAGTGAGAGGAGACCTGGGGTGTCAGAGGAGGCTGGTGGGAGACTTAATTCTGCACAATTCAGCCATAATCTCTGACAAAGTGGCACTGACTGAGCACGACACCTAGAAAAATCTCTTGTGCATGTTCCTCCTCATAATAAAACAGACCCAAAACTAAAGTGGGGAAATTAAGAATGAAACCAAACTTGGGTGGTCTGGACTTAAAGACAACTAGGCAAACCTGCAACATGGTGGGTACAAAGAGGGGAGAAGTCCTTAGATTCTAATCAGCCAGGACAATTACACAGTACCATGAAAATGCCTGGCCACCTGCCCTACTGAACCCACCAAGTTCCAGGATTTGAAGAGCATGGGAGCAAACGCACTCTGTAAAACCCTTAACTGTCTGCGTGGTTTCTTTTTCAAGTAGAGCCTTTGCTGTTACGGATTCCCAATGGCCCAGGGAACTTTGAGTCTATGAACTTAAATACACATCATCCAGTAAGCATGTGGCAAGGTCAGTTCAACACTTTCTATCTCTGCTGACTGTGCAGATGGAAATTCAGTACCATTTGTGGACACAAAGTACAAGATTCTGAAAATATCACCAAGCACTTGAAAGCTATAGCAGCAGCGATGGGAAGGTAACGAACATGCAAGCACACCAGATTCTTTCAATGAAAATAAGGAAATTGGGTTTTGGAAAAATTGGTCACAAATGGACTGCAGTAATGACATCATTTTAGAATAGAAAAAAAAAGCTGTCTTATTCAAACATTCTTTGGAACACACAGCTTACCAGTAATTCATTTCTTCAGGATCTGAACGGAACTAAGGTTCTTACTAGAATTCTGAGCATCTAAGCATCAAATCAAGATGGAGAAAGAGATTAACACCAACTTTTAAATGAACAAATTCTGACTCAAAAATACCTACCACTTCTGGCAGCTGCCCTTTTTCCTGGGCCTGTCCACTCTCACACCATCTTGAGAGTGCACTGTAATATTATTTTTCTTTTAATAAATCCTCGGCTTGGCTTTGTGTGGTGGATTAATGTTTGCACATCCTGGAATGCCTTCCTGAGATGATACAAGGACCCGATCTCCGATAACATCCGTGGCGACCCCAAAGGGATTAGTCTCCACTGACATCTAGACTGAGCTTCCCACAGGTTTTCTTTAATTTTTGCTATGGAAGAGATGCTCATCAGAACGTGAGCGTCAGGAGGGCTTTTTCTGGAGAAGGTGGCCACTTTGGCTTAGTGATATGTATAGACCTCTCAATGCCACACGCAAGAAAAACATTACACAGAAACTACGTGACAAAGATTCTTGATGAGGAGGAGAGTTTCAATAAGGATAATGGGGAGCTCTATGATGTCACAATAGAGAAAAATCCCAGTTACAGACTGGGCTACCGAAGAGCCAGGTGAAGAAAGTGAGAGTGCTCATGACACCAGAGAACCCTGTACTGCCTCAGGCCACCTGCAAATTTTTTTTTTTAATATTGGCCTTCTCAGCATTGTTTGTAAAATACTTATTTTTCTCATATTAAAATGTATATATAAATTAAAAAACCAAAACAAACCACTTCTATGAATGGGAGGAGGGGATCCGAGTCAAAAATCAAAGATTTAGAAGGCTATTCATCACAGCATTATTTAAATAGTGAAAAAACCCAGAAACTATCCAAATGTTCTACAATAGGGAAATGGCCTGATAAATTATGATAAAATGTATAACCATTAAACTCTACAAACATTAAAAGCAATGTTTCTGAATCATTGCTCACGACATGAGGAGATGCTTTAAGGTAAAATATCAAGTGAAAAAGGTTGGATGCAAAACTATGTTGTATGTTCCCAGTTTAGTAAAAATGCAAAAAAAAAAGGGGGTGGGGGAGGGCAGGCTAGACACCAGCGTGTTCACAGTGGTCTTTTCTGGGTGGTGAACCTAGGGTTTTCAGGAAACAGCTATTTGAAGAAAGTGTAGTCACCCAGAGCCCCCTTCCCAGGAGGGTGGGGAGTTGGTGCCGTAGGGCCATCTCCTGCAATTCCTTCTGGCCTGGGCCACAGAAACCCATGTCCCAAGGGGGCTGGAGCAGGTGCAGTTCCCGCCACTCTGGCATGACCACAAGAGCCATCCTTCCCGAAGCAAGTCTGTCACAAGCCTCCGGAGAGTCAGGTTCAGGATGGCAGGCATGTGGTGGTGCCAGTTATCAGTGGGGCTGCCCGCTGCCCAAGACCCTGATCAGGTCCACAGGGAGAGGGAAGGAAACCACCCCAGGCGACCCCAACTTCCTCGGGCTCTCAGGGCAGCAAGGCACAGCGGAGACCACGCCCCCCTAGCGCCCTCCCTCCCCACGCGCGAGGGACTGGCTCCACTGGGCTGGTGCTTGGTTAGGCACTTAACACTTGTCCTTGCCCTCAGTAAGAGACATGCTCCTGGATCTAGTAAATATTAAACGGCATTTCTTTCTCACTTTGGATAAATCCACATTTGTATTTCCATGTATGTCTGTGTGTACAGACTGACATGTGCATCTTAGAACGTAAGGCACCTGCATGCCAGGATGATGGCTCTAGGATGAGGTGGATAAAGCTAAAGCTGGTAGAAGTACAGGGGGAGAAAAGAATATTTAAAGAAAAAAAAAAAAAGGACTCTGAGTGAGTGGAGGGAGGAAGGTGACGTGACCTACAGAGAAGGGCTCGGCCGTCACTGGCTCAGGCAAGGGCGGTCATTCCAGCTCAGTCAGCGGCGAGCTCATCCCTGAACCCCTTCTTCTCTGTTTTAGAGGTGAAGATGGAGCTTGTTGGTTAAGCCCAGGAGGTAGTGGCACTTTCCGGGGGCAGAATGTCTCCTGACCGGCCCCACTGACTGCTCTCATTCAAGCCCAATACCAGCTCTGCTCAGTGCCCTGTCACCAGACGCTGGGAGAGGCGCTGCCCGAGTGGATTCCTGACTCTCCTAATTGCACACACAGAGGTGGGTGTTCGGAGAAGGGTGAGCTGGAAAAATGGGAGGAAGCCTGAAGTGGAATTCCTGAAAGAAAGGACCGAGTCAGACACTTTCTGAAAAGCAGGTGAACACAGGCAAGCCTTTCAAAAGCGAGGAGGAGAGGGAGAACAACCCAAGGGCAGGTAGGCCCTGCACCTTGGCACCCGACAGTTGTACACGTACACACGTGTACACACACACACACACACACACACACACACACACACACACACTCACACTCTCTCTCTCTCTCTCTCTCTCTCTCTCTTACCCCCTCTCAGCTCTCGGAGCAGAGGCCAGGTCTGAACAGAAACCACCTGCAGACCTGGCCCTCACCCCTGCTCCCATCCAAACCCCTTTCCCTGCCCAAGCACAGTGCAATTCCCCACATCCGCACTTTCTCCCAGTTTAAGAAGAGCTACTCTTAACACTCAAACAGGGCAGAGAGACATCTTTCCTCTCCATCTGGGCCCTGGTCACACAGGTGACGGATGGTGCATTGGAGAGAGGAGACGGGGCAGCAAGTGGTGAGGGGGGGGGTCTTTCCTGGGTGACCTTTCGCTGGTGCCTGGGTAAAGTCTAATGGAAATGGCCAGGTGTTCATCCCCTGGGGACAGAGATGTCTCTGGGAGCAGCCTGCGACAGCGGGACTGCCCTCTGGGGACAACCTAGGCAGAGCGAGGAACGCCAAGCCCCGCCAGGCCGCCCGCCAGGAGTTCTCACCGTCCAGGGAGCAGCAGCAAAATCAATCAAAGGACTGGTGGGACCTGGACCAGGTGGAGTTTACAGCAGGGCAGGAGCTGCCTCTAAGCAGCGAAAGGAGGAAACCTGAAACCGGAGGAGGAGAGCAGGCTGGGTTCAAGTGTGGTGTTCCTGCCCCTTGTGCAAGGTGAGTAACACTTTATTCCAGGCAAAGTCCACTCGCTGGGGACCAGGTGACCTGGCAACATGAAAAGGCATTTAGATTCTATCAGGACGTACAAATGCTCTGAGTTAGGCTGTGAGAACTATCAACCATAACCGAAACGCTTGTATGCTAGCCGGGGGCCCGCATCTCCTCCCACCGCCTGGATGTCACAGTCCCATCCACTCTGTGAGGACAGGAGTCCCCCCTCCACTTAACTGCACACCTCACCCTTTACACACACTTTCCCAAGGGGCTCATCAGGTCTCATTCCTCCACACGGAGCCCACCAGGCCGTCTACCTTGCTGCCCTGGCTCCCACAGGGCAGGCAGAGCCGTCTTGCCGCAGCTGGGGGCCAACCGGTCCACTGCCCACAGTGCTCCCTCCAGGCATGTGCTGGTTCCCATCCCTGGAGGGCAACCCTGCTCAGAGGGATGGATGATGGAGGACAACCTTGCCGGCCCCTCCAACGATTTCGCCTGACAACTTGCTCTGCTTCTCACCCGTGGGAGCCGGTCAGGCAGACAACACGTGCAGCACTCGCAGACAGATAATCAGGCCATGGAGATCCTGCAGCCAGAGCTACTCGAGGAGGAAAGCGAGGGGCCCGCGCCACGGTGGGGATGGGCCATGAACTAGGGACACGAGGAAAGGAGCACATGGACAAAAGCCAAGAACCCTCCCACCCCACGGAGATCAGAGGCCACGCCAGCAGCGGCACGCACAGCTTCCTGGTGAAGGGTTCTGTGATAATCTAGGGCACCAACAGCCCAAAGACACGCCCGTCCCCTCGGCCACAGCAGGACCAGTAGGTGACCAAGGTACACGGTGATGACGCTGGTCCACTGGTCCGGGTGGGAATCAGGCGGACGTGCATGGCGCTGGGACCCCGCGGCCAGGCCAGCTCAGGGAGGCCTCCACAGAGCACAGAGAGCAAGCAAAGCGACCCTGAATTCCTGTTCATTATTGGTTTTGTTCTTTGTGTGGTTGGGTATTTTTTTCTTCTTTTCTTTTAAATAAAAAAGCTGCAAGGTTCCGCCGTCTGCGTCCCCCTTGAGATGGCTGGCAGGTGGTCTGGAAGCGTCCCGGAGGGCGGCGAGCCGTGCTGGGGTGCACGTCCTGGCAGCAAGGGCAGCGGCCGTGGGCCTGTCACTGCACGGGGGCGTCGGGGTGGCTCTGGTATCTGTGCCTCCACACCTCCTGGATCTTTTTGCACCATTTGTGAGCGTTCCCACTTGGGTCCATCAGGTAATATGTCCTGTTCGGCTGCAGAGACAGAAATGTTAATGTTCTCGAGGGCGTCTCACCGAGACCAGCACCTTCCAGTCGGGGAGAAATCGCAAACAGAAACCGCTGTGCTACCGTGGCTGCTGCAGGCAGCTCTGGGAGCCTGTGCACATGTGGAGTTTTTCCTTCCACATATGTGCAGAGATCGAAAAACCAGCACTGGTGTCCCCCGGCCCAACTCAGGACTGAGCCATAAATGTGGGGCCCCTGGGATGTGGGAAATGGGGAGACGACTGCCCTAACTCTGGCTGCCCCCTAGAGCTACAGTATTTGGACACTTAGAATGGCGGCCCAAAGGCCTCCGACGGCCTGCCAAGGAGAACCCATAGGGACAAACTCACCGTGTGGACAAAGAAGGTTTTAAAATTCTTGGCCTCTGGTCGGAGTTCTTGTGACCATGGAATTTCACCTTTCAGGACTTTGTTGACGGGATCCACGTAATATAAGTGTGGCCCTTCTGTGAGCAGTAACTGCCGTCGCCGTGCAAATAAACCCTGATGCAAAAAATAAAAATAAAGGACCCTGCTTAAAAGGCTCAGAAGTGGGTACTGACAGCTTGTTGCTAACTCAGAGGCTGAACTGTCAGGGTGGCTCAGGGCACAGGGACCTCCGCTAGTCACCTGTCCACTCACCTGGGATAAGGACAGCGTGATACCTCTTCCCCACGTGGACCCAGTCTCGGGTCACAGGGAGTGGGAGTATTTACTGCCTGGCCTTGGTGAGCTGGATCCCAATGTGCCCATTCTGGGTGTCTCTACTTTGGCTGCCATGTGGGGGGATGGCAGCACAGGCCACCACAGGTCTCTACTACTGAGCCAACTCCAACAGGCCCGCCACAGACAGTCAGGCCCCCACCCTTCTCATGCCCTCTGCTCCACAGAGCTCTGCGTGCCAGCCGGTCACACCTCACCCATTTCCACGGAGGTTCTCATCAGCTGAGGATGCCCTGGGGAGGGCCAGGAATGGAGGCTAGGAACCCGAGCTTAGAAGGGCCCGTGCCAGCTGATGGAGAACATTTATGGAATCTGATATAACACAATTAATTCACTTAATGAATCAAAAAATCATAATAAATAACAATTTTCAAAAACAACTCTCATGTAATGATAGAGGACTTGTGGGGATGTCAGGCAGAACCTCCTCAACGGCCAGAAACCTTGACATGGGTTAACCCAGTCTCATGGAGCCACCCGAACCCTGGCTCTTGAGAAGAAATGAGAAGCTCTATTTCTACGGCCTGTGTGGTTATTGCTACGGCCTGTGTGGTTTCAAATAGGTTCCCATGTTTGAATGGCTGACCTTCCTTAGCTATCAAATCTACAGATGATCTCTGAAAGGGAACCAAGCCAAAGGATGCCACGTGCAACAAGTTACAGCAGAAACTCGAGAGGAAGTCCCAATCCTGAGTTAGAACCGGGACAAAGACACGGACAGACGTACAGACAGGAACAGCCAGCATCTGACTTACCTTTCGTTTATCTACTGGACCCATTTTTAGTATTAAATTATTTTCTACAAACTGGTGCCTATAAAAAGAAGAAAGTGAGAATGAGACACACTTAGAAGTCAGAGGCAGAAGTCAAGTCCTGCCTTCAAAACAAACGTCCCAATGGCATTTGTGAGATTGGCTTTCCTCAAGCCTCTCCCTTCACAGACCCAAACTCACTCAAGTAACATGAGGACGCTCCAAATGTAATTGAGCATGTGAGTACTGCTGCTTTATAGAGCTTTCCATCTATATTTGGACCAGAGACCAGAAATCCCACCTGCTGTCCCCTCACTCGGCAGCTTTCACACAACTGAGGAAAGAGAGGGAGACGGGGCTGCAGAGCTGAGCCTGTCACAACAAGTTCTCATTACTTTAAACAAAGTGGTGTCAAGACACGGAGCCCCACCGAAAGGGTGGAGCCGCTGGGCATCAACCCGAGAACGCAGCCTGTAGTTCACACATTGCCTCCACAAGCTGGCACCCCGAGTCAGTGCGCAGAAACCACTGGGAAGCTTGTAATCATAAATCCCTGAAAGGCCCAAGCTGTACTTGGTTTAAGAACATCTCATCTGGCATTTTTACCATAGTAATAAAGCACTTTTATTCAAACATGGCAGGAATTTGGAAGAGAAAGCTTCAAACACAGGTTTTGATTTAATACACATAATTAGCAAAGTACACTTCACTTTGATTCCTAGGAGTTTAAGAGAGGTTGCTTTATTGTCTGCAGGTTCTCTCTTTTGGTTAAAGCTAACAGTTACCGGTTTATGGTCTAATTTTACTGAAATTCCTGATCCAAGGTTCTACTGCAGAAACACAAAATGTTTTATATTTGAAAAACGTGTAAGACAACTGTCATCTCAGATAGTGACAATTTCACCAGGTGAGGGTCTGAGCACATCCACATACTCCCCTGGCTCCTCGAGGGACCTAGCATACATGCGAGGGGATGGGCCGAGCTGGTGGAGCCATGTTCTCCCACAGAACATGCCTGGACCCACAGTCTGCCTGGCCCGACCCAACCAGACCAGCATCCCCTCCCCACAGTCCACTGGGCTTGCCCACCGGGCCCATCCCCGAGGACTGAGCCCCAAGTAAACTGTCAGCATCGTGTGAATTTCAAAAACAACTAAGGAGAATTTTAACAAAAAGAAGGGGCTGTGAGGAAAAAAAGTACAGTCCTTCACTCTCAAAAGGTACTTAGAAAACAGAAAAAAACAGACTTGAAACCAAGAAAAAAAAAATCAAGGAGATTTTGGAAAAGGAGATATAATGAGGCTCTACTGTGGCACAGAAATACACGGATAAAACAATGGAGCCTAACAGAAAGCCCCTTCTAACAGACAGGCCCTGTTATGTAAGAATTCAATGTATCGTAAAAAATACAAATTGGTAATAAGGAGAAGACTTCAATTATACTGGGGCAGGGAGAGGGGTGTTGATTTCAGCCCAGGCCAGTTAAAGACTTCAGTTAGCTGGGCTGCGGGGACACTGGGCTGATGGCACCAGGTCACCAGGGAAGCCTGAAGGTAGGCAAGGGAAGAAGAGGACCCCCGGAGTCTTTGCAGCCTCAGATGGACCAATGCAAGAGACAGTTTAAAATATTAAATTAAATAAGAGAAGAAGTGGAAGAGAAAGAGAAGAAGATCCTGGTCAAGCCCAGGGGCGAGGCGCTACTGTCTAAGCTAGAAACAAGCCATCAAATACAGAGTAACAGACATGGCTACAAGAGATCAAAACGAACCTCTAACTACACGAATAACCAAAATGAACAAGAAAATACGCTGGAGAAGATTTTCAGCAAATATGATATAATACGACCTACAAAGAGTCAACATCTGTACTTCACAGAGCATCTACAAAGTGACATAAAAGGCTTAAAACTTCAACAGAAAACTGAGCCAATGACATAAACTGGAAATTCCCCAAAGACAAATTAAGTGACCCCCGCAAATGATCAATAAATGAAACTCAGCCCCACTCTCAGGTGTTCTATTGGGGTGCACTGCACTGGTGTGCGGGCGAGTTCCATGTGGATACTATGCATGTGGTGGCCTCATTCAGGTCCGGAACCGATGGCCCTGAAATTAGGACTCACTGAAAAAGCCATTTGGAAATATGTATGAGTAGTCCCACTCCCAGAAATCTATCCTGGGGAAGAAAAGACAAGCAAAGACCGGGAGCATACACATTCGCAGCCATGATATTCACTCTGTGAACCTGAAGCCACGTGATGATGGTTTAGCACAAAGCATTGTGGCACCACCGGGATGCAGGCCAGCCCCCTCCTTGTCCCCGCGGGGTGAGGACCCTGACAGGCGCAGGCGCAGGGTCGCGAGTGCTCTCTCTCCCTCACATACACGCATGCCATCTCTCCCAGCTTCTCCCATTACACAGGACACAGGAGAGCCACTGGTGTTGCAGATGGCGAAGAGCCAACACTGGGCTCCTGGCGGGATCCAGTGGCTATTGGGATGAAATGAACCGAGGAGGCAAGACGGTCAGAAGCTGCCTTAGTAGCATAAACACCACAGTCCATTCATTCAGTTAATTAACCAGTCAGCTGGAATAGGCTACTAGTTATCTACATTGAAAAGTTTAAGTACCCAAAGGAATCCTTTTGATTTTTTACTTCAAAAGGTAAATTCCCACTCTCCTGAAGAAAACGCCCCTCCCCCACACCAGGCACCTTTTCCTCCCTGGCAGGTGGCAGGTGCCTTTGCAGATTCAGAGCCCAAAGCAGACCTAAGTCAGAGACATGCCTAAGTCTTGGCATGCAGTTAGCATGTAGAGGCGGCTTTACCGTAGCCTCGCGAGATCACACAGCTGCTGGCCCCCCAACACAGCTGACCTCAGTAGATGTTGACGCAGGGGCTGAGGGGCTCATGACTTGCCCATGAGGGGGTGACAGTGTAAAATCCCTCTTTTTCCTGATTCCAAAGCCAGGGTCCTCTCCTCCTCACCTTATCCCACCCCACCCAGACCCCATGAAGATCACAAGGATGTGAGCCTAGGCCACCAGTGAGCCAGGGCCACTACAGGGCACAGCCACCCTGAGGAGGGTGCGCCACAGTGGGCGTCCACGCAGGTGAGGGAGGACCAAGCGGCCAATTTGCTCTAAAACACCTGCTCTTAAACCTTCACGTCTCAGGACCCCTTTATACCCTTAAACCTTGTGGAAGACTCCAAACCAAAGACCTTTCCTTAATTTGGGCTGTATCCATTGATGTTTACTATGAGAAATTAAAACAAACATTTCCAAGTATTTACTTAACCCATTAAAAAATACACCCATTACATATTAATATAACATTTTATTTAAAAAACCAGCTTTTTCCAAAACCAAGATAATTAAAGAGACGCATGACACATTTGCAAATCTCTTCAATATCTGGCTTCAGAGAAGAGAGCCGGACTCCCCCATCTGCCTCTGGCTTCACTCGACTGCAAAGTGTCATCCAAGCGCACGGGAAGTCAGCCTTGCTCAGGTAAATCGGTGGAAAAGGGGGGAGTGTTTTCACACTTTTCAGATATCTGGGAGCCTTCTTTGATCCACACCCATACTTGACAAATGGAGTTTCTTCAAGGCTGGCTGCTGTGGGGAATCCGAATCTCCAACAATGAATTTTTCATAGTGTGACACTGGAATCCATCGACTGACCTTAAACTTCGATCTTCCAGCCTTATGTGACTTTACAGCACCATGCATGGGTCATCTGGGAAATAATGGTTCACAAAGTTCTGGAAACTCCCACGTGTTGACAAATTTCATTCTACGCTATCAATACATCAATTCATTAATATCACTATCTAGTCTCCTCAAAAAAGTCTTTTCTTTTTTTAAAAGAAATTTTATTGGGGAACAGTGTGTTTTTCCAGGACCCATCAGCTCCAAGTCAAGTCGTTGTTTCAATCTAGTTGTGGAGGGCGCAACTCAGTGGCCCATGTGGGAATCGAACCGGCAACCTTGGTGTTATGAGCCCGCGTTCTAACCAACTGAGCTAACCAGTCGCCCCCAAAGTCTGTAAGTGTTAAAAAGATATCAAGCTCACAGTGACAAATGAAGTTTCCTCAAATTCTAATTTTCACTTGAAGGTTTTGATTTGATTATTGCTAATAAATACTAGCAATTGTTTTCCTCAAAGTGACAGGTCCATTTCACTCATTTTCCAGAAAAACGTCAGCCAAAGAGCCAAGTCTAAACAACCACAGTTTGTCAAACTTCCAGTGAAAATGCTCTTCCATGAAAAGAGGGGACAGTTCGGCTCTCACGCCAACCATCACAACACGTGCTTTTCTTGAGGTAACTGTCACATTTGGGTTGGCAGAGAAGTATTTTGTGCCTAATTCCCATTTCATTGTATAGGTTCTGAATAAAACCAATAATGTTTAATGACCACTCCTAAGTGAGACTGGCTTTTCTTTTCTCCCGGGGAGCATGTGGCCGTGAAGAGCCTGTGTTTTCTAGCATTGCTTGTGCCATGGCCTGGATTTGTGATCTGGCACTGGCGGTTTTACCCACCAGTGCTTCTGCGCCATCAGTACCCATGTCAACACATCTATTCCAGAACAAACCACAAGACTCAAAAGAGGTGCTCGACACTGGCTGTTCTGCAATATTTGTGTGCACTGCCATGCACTTAGGTAAAAACATCCTCGATGGTATGTGGGGGTTGATACCAGATAAATACAAGCAAAGCAGTGAGTCTAGTTCTTTCTATGGAGTCATCCACTCTCAAGGCAAAAGTACAGCTCAGAGGCAGAGATACCAGCTCGTTCTCTGGGTCTGCAGCCACGTCTTCAATCCAGAGTTCTCATATCGTGGGCAGTGCCAGCACCAGGATTTCTTTCACCGGCTCCCACCTAGCAGGCACCTGGCAGAATCAAGGCTTTTTCATCTCCTAGCTATTATGTGCATTTCTCCATCGTCAACAACATAACTGCTCCGC
>NW_017731476.1:3812397-3846494 GCF_001890085.2 Hipposideros armiger
GTCCCAAGCCAGTTCTTAACCATCGTGCCACTCGGCCGGCCCCTTTTTAGAATCTTTATACTCAGGTGGTGCTGCTGTGGGTTAAGAAAATAATTCTTCTCCCTTTGTAAGTCAATGATCCATATTTACATGTGAAAAAACATATTATAAATGTTCTTCCATTTTAGAATAGATCATTAAAATCTAAAATAGTTGCAGGTACAATTTACAAATGTTTTTGGGAAATTTTTTAACATTGTAAAACAAGTAAACAAAGTGTACTTACTTCTTATTGTAATTCCATGTAGACACAAGGAAAACTTCAGGATTCCAAAGCAATGACTTATTAAATGATACAAACGTGCAGTAATTATAGCAGGTATAATGGAAGATAGTTATCAAGAGCCCAGTAGAAATATGAGAGCTTATTTTCTAAAAGTGCACTGTCAGAATTTATGCCTTAACCAGGACAGGAATCTGGAGGGAGGGAGGGAGCGCCTGAGGGAGGGGCTCTCACTCACTATGTCGGCGCCAAAGCCCCCCAGGAAGAACTCCAGGGTTACAGCAGAGCCTATGGTTAAACAGTCCCGCCCCTTAACTTCCTTTCCCCTGTAAAAGAACACCCTGCTTCTTGCACGTGGCTCTCCATGTCTGCACATACCAAATTACAATCTTACTTTTCCTGAAGGATTCCTTTATTGAGGACGGAATACCTAGCCGGCTTTTTGTTTCCGATTGACAGCACATGTTTACACTGCAAACCTACTTCTTTAGAAGATTCCCAACAGACAAGAAAACATACATTCCATTAGCCGTCAAAGCAATAATGTCACCCTACAGTGTGTGGCCTCTGAAAACCTCAACCTTACATTCATAGAGAGTAAAAGTGAAAAAAGCAAGTATCGTTTTAATAGTATTACAAAATTAGTATTATGGTCCATGGGCCATACGGAGAACCACTGTTCTAAAGACCAAAGTGCCTGACAGATCTCCTACTGGCCAAGTAAGAGATGCCTCAAGCAATCTGCAGTCACCAGCCTCCAAATGGGCCTGAACATAAAGGAAAGGGAAAGAACCCGGAAGAAAAAGCAGGCGAGAGGCCAGAAGCTGTGACTTGCTGCTAGTGGCTCCATCCTGCCCAGAACTGCAGGGTGAAGGGCCTGCGGGCCTTCTGGGAAGTCACCCACATGCCTGCAATAGTACCTCTTGCTTGCTCTGCTCACGGCCAAGCCTTTCGGAGGGACACAGCAGGTGTCACTAGGAAGCTACTGGACAACCCAGGCAGACCTGCCTGGAGCTGTGTGGCCCACCAGTTCTCAGACTTTTGATCAAAGCCCTTCCCTCCTGCTCAGTACATATTCATACCCCTATGAATAGCACTTTAGAAACTACAGACTCCTGAGTAGTGCAGAGCATTTCAGATGGCCACCATCTACACTCACTTTTGCTAGACATAGTAATTTCTAGTAACACAAACCCTAGCTTCACCCAAGTGCTGCTCTTCCCCTGCACCCACCTCCTCCCGGCATTCCTCCTCCACACAAAAGCTCCTAAGCCAAACGTGGCCTCTCTCATGCTGAGCTGAACCTTCAAATCCTGCCCTGCTTCTCTGTACATCACCACAGAGCCTCCTACCCCAACACACCTTCCTGGAAGACACTGCCCTCCTGCCCCCCAGCTCTGAGCTCCTCTCTGCCCATGCGGAATGGAAAACCATCAAAATGTATGAGGACAATGTCAGGGTAGAGAAGCACTTCTCAACATCATCGAGATGCCAACAGAAAATAAAAACACGGACAGGTCTGACTTTGTGAGAATCTGTTACTTTCATACAAAAACATGCACAAGCAGACCGAAGAGATAAACTAAAGAAAAATATTTGCAAAATATACACGGAGGTATTCTCCATATCTATGGCTCTTAAAAGTCCATTATTTTTTTTTAATTTTTTTTGTAGAGGGCAGTGTCACTGGCCCTCATATGTGGGATCCGAACCGGGGGCCTCTGGCGTCCCAAGCCAGCTCTTAACCATCGCGCCACTTGGCCGGCTCCCCCCTTATTTTTTTAATTGGGGAATTTGTGGAAGGGGAACAGTGTTGGAGAATTGGGCAAGGGGACTGGCCAAGTTGTTCAATCTTCGCTGTGAAGGGCGCCAGTCACCATCTGGCTGCCCGTCAGCAGCTCGTGGCCTCTAAGCTCAAGTGCCGAGTTCAGTCTTAGTTGTGGGTAGGCGTAGCCACCATCCCATGCGGGAGTCGAACCTGGCAGCCTTGTTGTTAATAGCGCACACTCTATCCACTGAGCCATCCAGGCGGCAGCTCAGCTCAAGGTGCCAAGTTCAGTCTTAGTTGCGGGTGGGCATAGGCCACCATCGAACAGGCAATCTTGTTGTTACACCAGCTGAGCCATCCTGCCACCTGTTGGCAGCTCAGCAACAGCTCAGCTCGGGCACAGCGTTACTGGCCCATGTGGGAATCGAACCGGCAGCCCTGTTGCTCAGAGCTCGCACTCTTAAGCCAACTCTTAACCAACTGAGCCACTCGGCTGGCCCCTTAAAAGTCCATTTTAAAAAGATGCAAAATATACAAGAGGAAAAATAGTCAAAGGACACAGAGTACCTCAAAAACTAAATACAAATGGCCAATGAACATAGATGTCTGCCTGATAAGAGTACCTGTACAAATGCAAATTCACATAAGCCCATTTTCAGAGCCTCAAAACACTCAAGGGCAGGCACGGCTGCTGGGAAATAGGGGTTCTCAGGCACTTTGGATATAAAGCACTGCCTTCCTAATATGCACATCCCCACTCCACCTGCCACCCCAAGCCTCCACCTTAAGAGACATAATCAGACATGTGGGAAAAGCCATGTGCAAAGGATGACTTGCAATAACAAAACTCCAGAACACCCAAACTTCTCACCACAGGGCAGTGGTTATTTAAATCACAGTGAATCCACATCCGAACAGGGATGCCCGGCCCGCTGGGTCCCAAGGGCTTGAGCCCGGGGAGTCCCAAACCCTCTCGCCCCCAGCCCGACGCCTCTGAGCATCTGGACCCTTGGCGAGTCCTTACTGACGAGTGTTAGTGGCGGTTGTGGGAGCCTCACGGGCAGCAGTAATGAGGACGGCATGCCTGCTCGCGTTCCCAGGCTTTGCACTCTGCGTTTCTAAAGGGAGCACTGCTTGTGCCTATAAATTCTTACCAAGGGTTTCCACTGGCCTGCTTCTCCAATAACAACCTCTTCTCATCTTCGGAAAACTGTAAGTCCAGTTCAAAAGAATTAGTGTCCAGGTCATGGATATACTGCTCGATGTTGCTGCCGGCCCTCTGTGGCACACCCGTGTCTGAGGCAGACAGGGAGTGGGAGGAAGATGACGATGACACCTGCATGCAGCCAAACTGGCTCAGGAGATTGTCATACTGCAGAGAGGGGAGGGAAATGTGTGATCATCAGTGCCTCCATTTTCCCCCGAGTCCACAGACGCAGATACACTCTGACCTGTCCTACACCAGCAGGCCCACAGCTCGAGGCCCCGAGGTCCCATGGGAGACGAGCCTCGGAGCTGCAGCCGGCTCTGCGTCTCCAGCAAGTGCGGGCATTTCTCCTCCATGGGATGGCTGGCCACTGAAGCAGGGCAGGGCTCGATCCCGCCTGCTCTGAGCCCCTTCTCAGGGGAACATTGGAAGATGTTCGCCCCAGAGAGGGGCTAACGCTCAGTCTCCACCTCGGGGAAGGGGAGACCTCTGCAAGCCCCGCCCCCCTGTACCCCAAGTAGAGGTGGTTGGGGCGCCTTCTGGGAAGAGGAGAAACTGAGCATGTGGCCCCGGAGGACTGGCCCTGCTGGGTGCAGAGGCTCAGTGGCAAGACTGCGAGCTCTGGGCCCTCCTCCTTTGGCCCCGTGGTCCTGTTTCTGAGTCTGTGACTGTCATTACATATTCCAAATTGACTGTGTTCAATAAAAAAACAAACAAAAACACTTTTAATCCCAGCAAAGATTCATTAAGCTTGAAATAGACCAAGTTGCCTGTTATACTGGAGAAAGCTACAAACTGGTGATACAGAAAACGGAATGACTCACAAATGTACCAATAGCAGAGTGTGTGCACTCCCACACTCCTGGGCCACGAATGGGCCAGGGAGCCCCGGCAAAGAGCTGGGGAGGAACAGCCACCCTGGACAGCCTGCCCCCACCCAACCCACCTACCCTCCACAGCTGTGGGCCCCATACCTGAGTCACGCTGCCACTAATGACAAGGGAAAAGAAATGAAGTCACAAGCAATGGGTGAGATGAGGGCACAGCGCATCCTTCCAAGTCCCAGGTGTCTCCAGCGGGTTGGCCCCTCCTGCAGGCCCTGCGCCCACCCTCCTCACGTGCTGCCCGGGCAGCCTTCTCCCATGAGCTCACACAGCTCAGACAGCAGCCTCAGCCCCACCGTCCTGGCTCCAAGGTGGGAGTGACCCCAGGACACTCCTGTGGCCCCTCCGTCAAAGGCCTTGTTCTGGCACATTCTTTGCGCAGGGTCTCACAATTTATAGAGGATTTCATGAGCCTCCTGGCTATCTCAAGGAGCCTGCAAAGCCAGGGAGATGGCTGTTACCCTCACCCCTATTTCTGAAACGTTGAAATGAGGCTCAGACTGGCCCGAGGTCACACCCCGATGGCCAACACTGAATTCAGAATTGGTCCTCTGCGTCCTTCAAATGCAGTGGCTGCCTTGCTCCCATAGTGGAGCTACTGGGACCACCATGACTGCTGCTTGCTGGGCGAGTCCTGTCTTGGGGGCTCCATTTACTGCTTCCCAGGGAAAGTTCCAGATGCTCTCTCTCTGCATTCTACTCTCCTCCCCTCGGCAGCAAATAGTACAGACCCACAGCACAAAACGCGACCCAGAAAGTACATGTGACAAGGGGTGACACTGGGTTAGAGTGGAGGAAACACATGGCTGTGTTGGCCTAACACCGAGCACCACACCTGGGCTGGCCCACTCGGAGTCCAGCCACAAGCATCAGCAGCCACAGGCGGGGGTTTAGGGGCGCAGACGAGAACAGGGTGCCCGCTCTCTTCATTCCCTGAATAAAGACAGTTTCTGCTCCTGGCTTCACAGGCAAGTTCTTCTCAATTCTGAATATGTCCAAGACACCAGGTTCTCCTGGAGCCTCCTGGATGAGACGGCCTCCTCTTGTAGATACTCCAGGGGAAGGGAGTGCCTCCCCGAGCAGGTTTGCTCTGTACCTGACACCTTTCCAGGTCACAGTCTCTTTCTAGGCTCACTAAACTGTCCCAAAGCCTGGCATAGGGAGCTCTGCTTGAATACTTCCCAAGGCTTTCAAACCACACGGCCTTTAGAGCTGAGGATGAGCCATCTAACAAAAGGTGAGCTGTTAACATGCGGAACTGGTTTTCAGGTGGTAACATTTGAGGACTGAGATGCCAGAGCTCTCAACATGGCGAAGGTGATGAGACAGCAGAGGGCCCGTACGACACTCAGGTGTGTGTGCGTTGACACTCAGGTGTGCATGCACACGCATACACACAAGCAAGCACACATACTACATGCAGCAGAGCTCCCCAAGCACTGAGATCTTGGGTGCTGCGTCAGAGCTCGGCTAGCAGTGTGCGCTCTCCCTGGGACCCCCTCCTGCCGAAGGCACTGGAGACCCTAACCCGCTTCTGCTGGGGAGGAAGTCCTGAGGTTGAGCCCTCTGCAGTGGGCCATGCAGGGGCTGTGGATGGTCCTGGATACCGCAGCAAGGAAGCAGGTCAGGATCCCTTCCCGTATGGACACAAAGGACATCTTAGAACAAGCAAAGGGGACTGTTGCTTACAACAGCAGGTAGGAGACACAGGGAGCCTTCATCTCTGAGGGGTGACACCAGTCATAATTTTAATGTGGCTCTGAATGACTCTCAGATAAAACCTAGAATTCCCACATCAACTAAAGTGGAACTCTACATGTGATAATTGGTTACAATAAGCCACATGACAGCAATCAAACCAGAAAGATGGACTAGCAATGGTAATAAAAACAACTAAAATCCTAGGTTTTTGGGAATCGTGGTAAAGGGCGATGAGCGGGGTACAGATTGCCCATGTGCTGGTGGCTGAAGGTGGGTGGATGGTGCACACAGCTCACTGGACCCCTCCGTCCACCTCCATATGCCTCCCATTTTCCATAAGAAAAGTTTAAAGAACAAAGTGCATTTAGACCCTACCTCTGAGGTCAAGGAGATGACCACAGCCTCCCACAGACGCCCGGGCGCTGCGCCCCTTGCGCCTATACCAGTCCCTGCTTCTACCAGGCACTAAAAGCCACCAGTCGTCACCAGTGTCCGTCCTCAATGTCACGTCCCCCAAAAGTTCAAAGCAGCAGCACCCTGGGCTTCTCCTGGCAAGATCAGAAGCATTCAAGAATGTCTTTAGATCCACGAGAAAAAGGCTCCAATCAAGAGCAGAAGACAGATGCCAGCTGGAGACTTGGCACCCAGAAGCCCAAAGGAGACAGGTGGAGGGTGCTGCGCCCACTGGCTCCAGACGCCCCCACCCACCATCTCACTCCAGTTTGACCACTTAGGGGGAAAATTAACTAGAGGAAATGAGAAAAAGGGACTCGCACAATCCAGGGCCTAGGAACCCGCACTCAGGGAAGACAAGCAGACAAGCAGGCTCTTTGGGCCCAATGTCTGTGAGACTCAGACTGGGGGCCATGGAGTGTTCACCCCCCACCAGATCTATGCTGGCTTCCCCTTCAGCCACGCATCCTGCGAATCGGAGTCCCCTGGCCCGTGGGCACAAACCCCCTGTGCACAGAAGAACCATTTTCACAAAGAAGGACCAGCAGAACTCATCTCTGCATGGGCTGCTTCTGACATGTGAGCGGGCTTACATTTCCATAGCAGTCTTCGTCATCTTCCGACATGGCTGGTAAGTAAGCTGTGAGCTTCGGAGGTGTCTGGTGATGCAGGTTCTCCCACGTGATGGACTCAAAGAACGGATGAGCTTTCAGGGGGCCGTACCCTTCCATTTCTTCACAGCCTAATCGCTTCGTAGCATCTAAAACCTTAAACGAAAGTCAAGACAAGTCAGTGTCACGTTTAAAAAGTACTTCTGACCCCGTCCCCCAGAATAAAAATTCTTGTTGAGTAGTTTTTTTTCAATGCTGAGTATCTCCTGGAAATAGAAAGGGCAGGTGGCCCATCCCACTGTAGGCCGGGGAAATACTGAGTCACCCTCTGGGGTTCCTTACACTTCACTAGGGTTTCTGCCCCTTTCCCTCCCCGAGGTGAAAGGAAATCACCACCTCAAAATTTAATGAACAGCAGCAAGTATTATTTCAAAATACACAATCAGAAATCCTAACATAAGGAAACGATGATCGTAACGGCTTTAATAGCAAAGAACAAAGAATTTGTCTGCATGGTAAACTCAGACAGGGAGCAAAGCGCCTGTGTCTCCCACCAGCTCTTGATCTCACGGGGCCCCATAGCTGTTTCCTCTGGGGTTCAGCTGCGCTCCCCCGCCCCCTGAGGGGACAGACACAGGAGGGACAGGTGGCAAGCGGCCGACTCCGGCGTTCTCCCACCGCCGGGGCAGGACTGACCCTGCTTCCCCAAGATCAAGCTGAGGGAAGGTCTACAGCCAAAGACCCAGGGACAGGGACACTGCAGTTTCTAGAGCATAAGCAGACTTACTTCTCCTGGGTAAGTCTATTCATCATTGCTATGTTATCTGGGTTGATCTTAGCCTCATGTAGCTGACTCTCGAGCTGATACCCACAGATGTCACCAAGCAGGATTTACAGCCACCTGCCATTGTAATATACCCCTTGCTCCAGCATCAGGTAACTCAAAATGCTATGAATGCTGATGAGCAAATGCAAAATGATACAGTGATTTCCTGTTTTATTAAGGTCAAGAATCAGGCATCTGGAAATTGACAAGGGTTTATAATAAGATGAGATAGGAGATACGAATCTACCTACAATCACTATCAACCCTCCAAAAGCCTTTTATTAAACCCAGGTGCCTCCGGGAAAGTCTCTGACCAGAGGTTCAGAGGGGCTCAGGCTGTGGCTCCCAGGTCATCTCACCAGAAGAAAATTCAAAATATTTACCAAAAGTTTTTCCACAAGGTCTCTTGCCTTAGGGAAGAATTTTTCAGGAAAGTCATACTCCAACTTAATGATCTTCTGAAATATAAGATATTCGTTTCTGTAAAATAAGAGACACCATCATTCTGGGCAGGGTCATACAAACCTCCCCAGGATAGAGCTGAACGTTTCCTGGGACAGTGGTTTCCTTCTCTCCCGACAGAGCCACTGTGTTCATTAGAATCATCGTGAAGTCCCCTCCCCTTGGCCCCGCCCCCTCCCACTTGTCTCTCTGGCTGTTTCAATGGGCAGAGGTGTGGGGTAGGGGTTGGGGGTTGGGGGTCTCTCTTACCCGGCTCTGAACGGTGGCAGTCCTGCCACAAGCTGGTATATTATACATCCAAGAGCCCAAAGGTCTGAACTTTAAGGGAGGGGAAAAACAAAACAAGGACATTTGTAAAATTTCAGGGATAAGCAGTTCATTTCCATCCCCTCTGTTCACACCGCCCCATTCAGCCTTCAATCTATTGCTCTCCTTTCAAAGCAGGTCAGTGTGAGGGTGGGAACCTGCTCCAGGCCCTTCTCGAGGGGCCTCCCAGGAAACCTGGGCCCAGAGGATCCTGCACACCCCTACTTCCAGTGCCGGGGGTGGAGGGTGCTGGGGGCGTGGCTAGGAGGCCTTGTCCCACAGCACTGGCAGGTTGGTACAGCTAAGGACCAGATTCTCTCACAGCTCACTCAGTGTGTACCCCAAAGATGCAGACACAGGTTCACATATACTAAGGAGCCAAGTTAGACAAGACTATAGGACGTGTACAAAGCAAGCTTCGTCCTTCGCTTCTCGGACTCTCTGTGCGAAGTCCTGCCCCCTTTATAAACATTTTAATTATATGTTTCAAAAGAAACACACTGCAGTTCTAAGCTGCCCTGAGTCACTTCCAGAGCCAGCTGGCAGGGACCCCGGAGGTGAGGGGAAGCTGCTCTCCTCGCCCTAGAAGTCATTCCCTCTTCCAGCCTGCTCTCACCCAGTCTATCCCCTCAGTGCCATCGCGGAGCTCACGGCTGACATCTACTTTGCCTATTTGATTTTCTCTGCAGGTTTTGCATTCTATTCCTAGCTCAGCCCTCGCCCCCCACTACCAGCTGCCTCCCCCACAGCCCTAAGTGTACGCAGAGCTCAGGGGTGGCTGGACACAGTCCATTTCTGGAAAAGGCCACAGCCTGGCATCTAGAAGATGAACTCGCAGGGTGTGGGTGGGGACGCCAGGCCGACCGCCATGCGGGGCCTTGGGTGAAGGCTCTATATCCCCAGCACTGCCGGCCCGGGGACAGATGAGGCTCTCGATGTGGGTCAGAAATGCAACCAATCACATCTGAGTCACAATGCACAGATGGACAGAGTGAAGGGCATTTGAAAAATGAGTCTACATTCTACTTAATAAGTAGTTTTTACACTGGTTTTCTCCACTGTTTAGTGGAGCTGCACAAGAAAAACGCCGACCGCAGAGCATTGGCCTTTCGGTGTGGAAGTGGCCAAAGAGGACAGCAGGGCTGTCTCTGCTGCTTTCCCAGGGTCGTCCACAGGGAGAGGGGCTGCCTGGAGTGAACTTTTACCTCTGTGAATTATTTGAATGTTTTATCATCAGCCAGTATCTTATCATTTAAAAAAAAAATTTTTTTTTTTAAGCTGAGCCATCCTGCCACTGGTTGGCAGCTCAGCAGCTGCTCAGCTCGGGCCGGGAATTGAACCGTTGTTGCTCAGAGCTCAAACCCTTGAGTGAGCTCTTAACCAACTGAGCCACTCGGCCGGCCCTAAAATACTTTTTTTAATATAATAAAAACTAAAGAGGGAGCCAGAGTAACATTTCTGGAAAGCAGTATGTACCAAGTATTTTAAATGTTCAGTTAGGCCTAGTCATTTTACTTCTTGAAGTTCAACAGAAGAACTAAGGGCAACCTTGGGGCAGCCCGGGTGCTGCCTGGCAGACACCCCATTTCTCCCACTGGATGAGCAGGCGTGCCCTCTGTCCCACAGCACAGAATATGCAGCACACAGCAAACATGCCAGATCGTGCTTAAAAAACGAAACCACTTCAACACCCAATGATAAAGGAAGAGTCTAATGAATGATAAATTCATAGGCTGGAAAACTATACAACTGTTAAAGATGTCTGCCAATAACTTTACTGACACGGGGATATGTTCGTTACATACCCTCAAGGAGCAGGATTCAAAACGGGTTATTCAGTATCACCTCAAGTTGTATAAAAATTACATAAATACATATAAAACCCATAGAAAAAAATAACTGGGAAGATAAACTAACTCATTATCTGTGACTGTAACTGGGTTGGAGACTTTTGAGTGTTTTTTGGTTTGTTTATTCTACATATTTTCTAAGAATTCTTTTCAATGAATAGGTATCGCTTTTAGAATCAGGAAAAAAATGCTTAACTATTTTTGAATAAATATCACATTAAAAAAATTAAAAAGCATATAAAAATAAACATGATGTCTCCCTCACAGCCCTGTTGCCTCACCCCACAGATAACCACTATTATCCATTCCTTGTATGTCCTTCTGAAGAACTGTAAATGCAAGAACAAATGGACCCGGGTAGACATTCTCCCTCCAGCTTTCACACCGAAGGGGACCTCTCTGTGTCTTCCTTATCTCACTCAGTGGAGCTTGGAGACCTTTCCCTGTCAGTGCTAACGAGCTGCCTCACCCTACAAGTGAACTCCAAATTGACGAAAGCCTAGTTCTTAGGCAGCAGTGACATATACTTCAAGAATCTGGCCAACACCACTCACCGCCGGAGGCGGGTGCCTCAGCCTCAGCACTGTGGCCATCAGGGCCGGCCATACTTGCTGTGGGGATGTCCCAGCACTGCTGGATGCTGACTGCGCCCCTGGCCTCCACCCCTGGATGCTAACAGCACGCTCTCCTCACCCTCACCAAGCTGTGACACCAAAACCATGTCCATACACAGCCCAATGTCCCCTGGGCGGTGGAACTGCCCTGGCTGGGGAATCCAGACCTACGAGCCCATGGGAAGAGCTCAAAATCTGGTGACTGAATAATGTTAAAAAAAAAAAAAGAAGCCTGGAGACCACTAAGATGCCTAAGTTTAATCTTTCAGAGTATCCTTCCATCCTTCACCATGTTTGTGCCCCATGGCTCCACCATCTAAAGAGTTTTTAAGGAGCTGTAATACTCAGAAGCAGAGCTGCTGTCCCCAGGACCACTCATTCCTCCACTGTCTCTGGCACCATCGCTCTGTCACTCTAAGGTGGCGGCTCCTTGCAGCCTGCAGTGCAAGACACTGACCCTGTGACCCTGTCAACTCAAGTGAGGGTGCCAGCAAGCCGAATGTCTGACTGGCCCCGGGCAGGAAGAATCCAAGGAAAAGCTTCAACCACAGAGCCTGTCACCCACTGGAACTGCTCCCCAGATTCTCTGAAACCCCAGATTCTACTGTCTCCTCTCAGTCTTCCACCTGCGTCATGCCCACCCGACAGACAGCTCTCCAGACTTGTCCCCATTCCTGGCCACCAGTGCCCCCATGTTCCTTCCCTCTACTGCCCAGCTGCCAGGGCTGTTGCTGACCGTTCTCCACTCTCTAGACCTCTGCTCTTCTGAGCAGAACTGCAGCCCCCATGTCCTCTGCAGCCACTGCCAGGCCTAGCCCAGGTCTAAGCAGGGAGCAAGGCTGGCTCGTGCTGACTGGGCCCCTGCTGGGAAATTGGCTCTGTCCCCTCCCTTACATGCTGCCTTCTGGGCCTTGTCCCAAAGTCTGCAGAGCCTGTTACACTAAACAGTTGACCTGTGGCCGCCGCCACTGCCAGGCTGCCAGAGCCGGAGGCAGCACCAAGGATCCCCAAGCTCCGGGACACGGCAGGAGCCTCATGTAAATAACACAAGCCTGTCCGCCACAATTCTCACCACTGAATAGTTGTTCCTAAGGGAACAAGATCCAATCTCAAAGCATAAAACAGCAACCGCCCCAGGAAGTATAAAGTGTAACAATAAAGCAGTACACAGGTTATCAGAGGAAAGAAAGGTACGACTGGTTAAAGGCAAAAATGCTAACTTCTCCCACACTAGGCTTAGTTAGGTAAAGGCCACGAAAAGGCACTCTCTTAACTCTTAATTTCACATGAAAATATGTACTAGCTACTTTAGAGAAAAGGTAATTATGGATCAGGGAAAAAAATTATGGATCAGAAACAGAAAAATGCAGGTTACCTTTTACAGGCCGATTTCTCTGTGAGCAGCTCTGGAGAAACATACTGGGCTGTTCCTACAAACGAGTTGGCCCTGGCTGAGAAGAAAAGGAAAAGGGGAAAAGGTCACGCTGAGACACAAAGCATGCACAATCGTGGACGCTCGTCTACCAGGACGTCAGGGTTGACAAGCATGTAAACTGGACCTTTTTGTCAGCACAGCACTGGTTGGTCCCCTGGAATCGGACTGCACAATCCCTAACATCTAACTTCTCCGGGGACCTCCCTTCACACCTTCTCCCGTCTCCTTCCAGGGCTGGCTCAAAGGTCACCTGCTCAGTGACACCTGCCCTGATCCCCAAGGCAGCGCCTTCTGAACCCCTCCCTGCCTCATGTTCTCCTGGCACCTCTCTCACTGATGCACTAGAGCTGCATTCACCCAGTATTCTGGTAGCTGGAGCATCTTGACGTGCCTGTGGAGCTTAAAACATACCCGGACCCCAGCAAGCACGCACTGAACATGCGCAGATGCAGGCTGTGCGCACGGCAGGGATACCCTCTCCTTGTATCAAACTGCTCAGGGAGGTCAGGGGCTCTAAGGGGAATAAGACTCAGGGGACCTGGCCGGGGACCCTCCGCAACATCCTGCGATCTCTGGTACTGGACTGTGTGACTCAAAGTTCACAAGTTCAACTGCAGACCTGTGGGGTCAGGTGGCAGCAGGACCCTCTGGACATGACCATCACCAGAGAGAGGAGGCACTGACACCCATGTCACCCCAGTGGCCCCAAAGAACCTCAGAGGCTCATCAGGGCAGCCCTGACAGACCACCTGCCTCATACACTGCTCCTGAGGCATCCCCCACGGGGTGTTCTCTAGCATCAGCAGCTCCCTTGGTCTGTCCCCAAGACCAGAAGATGCAAGATCGAGGATCGGGGATTCCAGTGTGAGAGCCACCCACCATCTGAGAGCAAATCAGTTCTCTAAGGACAGAGTGAAGTGCTACGTCACCTCCAATGATTCCCTGGTGATGGCCCATGTCACTCACAGCAACCTGCCTCCCATGACCTTCCACACTAGCCCTGTGTAACTGGCACTCTCTAACCCTCTCTAAGCGGCTGTCAGCAAGGCTCTGGTTCCGCTCGGACAGGCCAGCCAAGGAGACTGCCTTTCCCATCAACAGGTCCCAGCATGGCCCCGTCTCCCAGCCCAGCCCAGCCCGGCCCGGCCCATACACCCCCAGCACACAGGAAAGACAACACCATGCTTTAACACCATTTTGTTCTGCACGAATAAGCCCTTTAACCCAGCCTGACCACTCTGCAGACCGAGCTGTCCTTTCTCTCAGCATCTTCAATACTCTGCTAGAAACTATTTGTCTCGAAGAACAAATTTTCCTGAACTAACCTGACACGTAACAAGTAGAACATCACACCAGTATACTCACCGCTGAGAGGCCATGGGCCCTTTGGGAACACTTCTGAAATCAGCGGCACTAAAGACAGTGACATGTTCACTAACATGTGCCAGCATTCCTCAAGGAGGGGTTCTCAGCTGGGGGAGAACTGGGGACATTTAACAATGTCTGGAGACATTTCTAGCTGCCACAACGGGGCAGTAAGGGGCTACTGATGCCTAGTGGGTAGAAGTCAGGGGTACAGCTAACCCTCCTGCAGGGCATCAGACAGCCCCACAGCCAAGGGGCTCGGCTGAGAACCCCTGGGAGGCCTCTGTGCAGCTTTACTGGGACAGCGCTCTCCACAGGAACGACCACCAGCTCTCTAAAGACAAGGCCTGAACATGGCAGGAGCAGCCAGCTCGGTCCTGGGGCATTCTGCAGAAGGGAACCTGGGGAAGACAGCTTAAAAGTCCTTTTCAAAACTGACAACCCTGCTATATACATGTTCCAGTTTGGGGGAAGAATACTTCTCTTCCCGCATGTTCTGAAGGCCCTGTACTGGGCTAGGGCCTGACTCAGAAAAAACGTGACGGGTTACAGTTACCTGCGATAAAACACAACAGATCCATGTGTTGCCTGTCTACAAAACTCTTTATAGTAAACTTGTACAGCTATACATAGCACAACACATGAATTAAAATGCAAAAAAGGCCCAGGGTCCACAGCCACACCAGTTCAGCATGCGATGGCAGCACTGAGGCCCACCCACCGGCCATGGTGGCTACCGCGTCCCTGCTCATCATCCCCAGGCTGCCTAAAGCAGGAGGGGCTCCCCGTGGGGAGACTTCCTGGCTGCTGGTTCATCGGCCTTGAAAGGCAAGTGCCCAGAAAGAAACCATAGACAAGGCCGATATGATAGCTCTTCCGTTTGTCCCCAGAGGCAGCCTGTCCTCAAGGCGGGATCTTGTGCACTGGAGCCCTGGAGCCAGCACGAGCCCCCAATGGGAGGCAGGAGAGAAGGGGAGAGATGGGGGTTATTCCTGCCACCCCCGCATGCTGTAATCCTCTCCCATCACAGCGGTACCCACCCAGACATTGGTCCCTCCCACCTGCCCCCAGGATTCCAGGGGCTCCCAGTCCCCCATGAGGATCCAGCCCTGCTGCTTCCTCTGCCCTGCAGTCCGCACTGGTTCCCTTGGTGAGTTACTTTCCTGTAAAGCCTTCGAGGCTGCTTCTGCGCCCTGCCAGGACCCTGACTGATATCGCCAAAAACACTGAAGTGATTCATGAGAGAAAAAAACCAAACAAACCAAGAGCCAAAACCAAACGAAACCATCCAACCACAAATGAATCAAAGAAATGCAAAAGAAAACATGATAGCTTATCAAATCAGCAAAGATAAAAAAGAAGGAAAATTATACACAGTGCTGGCAAAGATTTGAGGAGACAGACACTCACAGTGCGGGTGGGGGTGGGGGTGGCGCAACTTTGGGGGAGCCATTTTCCAATAAGCATCAAAAGCCACAGAGAACAGGCTCACCCCTCCGGGACCCCTCCAGAAGCACTTGGTACTTCACTGCCTGCCCAGTGTTTCAGCTCTTCACAGTAATCATACATTGTTTCTGTGGCTTCTATGTTTTCAAGCTATTATTAAAAAGTTCTAGAAATACATTTTATATGGAGATGTATATGATGCATAATTAAGTAATTCAGGCTATCAAACAGTGCACAGAGGTGTCTGTGCTTTTAAATGGCTACAATATATACAAAACAAAGCCTGAAGGATATACACCCCCGCTCTCTGCATGGCTGAGCTTTAAACAGTGAATCGTGTCATCAGGACTGTGTTGTTCTCTGGGCTGGGTCGGCTTCTCTCCCATGGCACCTGCTGCTTCCTATGCCCCAGGGGCCTGTGCCCACCTTCTTAAAGGCCAAACTCCCAGTCTCTGGGGATGTGCGAAGTCATCCCCTTGGAAAGGGGCGCTGGTGAGTCGAGAGGTGAATGATTCCTCTGGCATGTGGAAAGGAATAGGACTGTCCTCAGAATGATATTCTAAAGGTATAAAATATACACAGCTACAAATGGAAGTGTCAAAATAGTAAAGTAACAACTGTGTGATATAATAATATCTGGTTTCCTTTAATATACTAAATAAAATCTGGCAGATCTAATAATAGTCATTCTGAAGTTGTGATGAGCATAAACAATAGATCAAGAATCTGTGACAACTGTAACGGGACACGAAAACACCTGTGATTTCTCCTGATGACACAAGTATTTGTTGCCAACCTTCATGATGGAAGGAAATGTTCAATTTCACTGAAAGGTTAATGAAAATAAGTAATTTTCTCCTCTCCAGCTTCAGGGATGGCTGGCTTCTATCTATTGGTGACACCAGGGTAAGAGCCCCAGAGGGAGAATTAGAAAAACTACGAAGATAATCTTAGTCACCTCCCCCTGGAAGCTCAGAGATAAGACAAAGGTCAAACTTCTACAGTTATTGGAAAACCACGCCCAGAACCCACTGTTGGCCAACTTGACCCCTCACCAGCAGGCCACACAATCAGGGGAAAGGAGAAGGTTCTTGGGCTGGATTTTATGTGTGTGTGCTTCTCTTTTAAAAAAATTTTTTTTTTTTTGCAGGGGTGGGGAGGGTGTTGTCTCCACCCTCAAAGGGGTTCAAAGAAAGTGACCAGCATCGTGGGCCATGGACCAGTCTGGCCACCACAGATCTACAAGTCAGACTCTGAGGTGCCAGTGGGGAAGTGTGGTGCCAGGAGGTCAGAAGACACCCACACTCTTTTCGAGCCAGAAGTACAGACTGCTAGTGTCTTGCCCATAAACCCACACACGACGCACAGCAAACACTCCATAAAATGTGGTTACCTCTTGGACAGAAGACAAGAAAAATGAACATGGCAACACATAAAAAGGAGCCTGCACCATGACCAAGTGGGATCTATCCCAGGAATACAAGTGTGATTCGACATACAGAAAACAGTCAATGCAGTACTCGTATATCACATCATTAGGATAAAGGACAAAAACCACATGATCGCCTCAATGGATGTGGAAAAAACATCTAGCAAAAAAATCCAACGCTCCTTCATGATAAAACTAGGAACGAAAGGGAACTTCCTCAATCTGATAAAGGCATCTGAAAAACACACAACGAACATCATACTCAATGGTGAAAGACTGAAAGCTTTTCCCTAAGATCAGGAACAAGGCAAGGATGCCGCTCTTGCCATTTCTATTCATCGTAGTGGAGGTTCTACCAGGGCAATTAGGCAAGAAAATGAAATAATATGCCTCCAGATGAGAAAGGAGGAAGTAAACTATTCTAATCACAGATAACACGATCTTGTATACAAACATCAACTGTATTTCTATACACTTGCAATGAACAATCTGAAAATGAAATTAAGAAAATTCCACTTATAACAGCCTTAACAATAAAATACTTACAAGTAAATTTAACAAAGTACAATGCTTCTATATACTGAAAAACTATACAAGATTTGTGAGAGAAATTACAAAAGATCTAAATAAATAGATATCTCATGTTAGAGGATCAGTAGACTTAATATTGTTAAGATGGCAACACAGAGGGTCCCCGGCTTACGATGGTTTGACATATTTTGGATATAATGGCACAAAACTGTACTTCGAATTTTGATCTTTCCCAGGGCAAGCAATATGAGGGATGCTGGGCAGCGAGCCACAGCTCCTAGTCAGGCACGTGAACCTGAGGGTAAACAACGGATACTTTACAGTGTACTGTGCAGCCTGTGTTTTTGGGATATTGTGCTCTGAGCACATTTAAGGTAGGCTTGGCTAAGCTCTGATGTTCAGTCGGCTAGGTGTATTAAATGTATTTTTGACTAATGATGGGTTTATAGGACGTAAACCCACTGTAAGTCAAGGAGCATGCCCCCAACTGATCTATACATTCAACACAATCCCTACCCAAATCCCAGCTGGCTTTCACTGAGGACAATGTTTTCAATGCTCATCCAGGTTGTAGCATGTATCAACTTCATTCCTTTTTTAGGACTGAATACTATTCCACGGTATGGCTAGACTACATTTTAGCTATTCATCAGCTGATGGACACTAAGGTTGTTTCTGCTTTTTGACTATTACAAATAAAGCTATGGACGTTTCTGTACAACTTTTTATGTGAACATGTTTTCAGTTCTTTTAAATATATAACTACAAGTAGAGCTGCTGAGTTATCAGGTCACCGTGTTTAACTTCTGAGGAAGTGCCAGGCTGTTTTCTGAAGTGACTGTGTCATTTGACACTCCTACCTGCAGAGGTTAGGGTTTCAGTTTCTGCACATCCTTGCTAACACTTAGCTGTCTTTTCATCCTAGTGGGTATGAAGTGGTATCTCAGTGGTTTTGATCTGCATTTTGATCTGCATTTTTCTAATGATGTTAAACATCTTTTCATATGTTTATTGGCCATTTATTTATCTTCTTTGGAGAAATGATTATTTAACCCTTTGCCCATTTTTAAATTTGTTTTGTTTTGTTTTTGTCATTATGAGTTCTTCATATATTCTGGATGAAGTCCTTATCAGATATATGATTTGGAAATATTTTTTTCCTATTCAGGGGGCTTTTTCACTTTCTTGGCACAAAGCATCATGGCACAAAAGTTTTTAAACTTGATGTGATCTAATTTATGTTTTTTTCTTCTGTTGTTTGTGCCTTTAGTATTGTATCTAAGAAACCATTTCCTAACCCAAGGTCAGGAAGATTTCCTCCTGTGCGTTCTCCCAGGATGTTATAGTTTTAGATCCTACATTCAGATCTCTGATCTATCCAAGTTAACATCTGAGTTAACTTTTGTATATGGTATGAAGCAGGTGGATAGTAATGTTTTAGATGAATTGGTCATCTTTGGAGGATGATGGTGAACCAATTAATGGTTTTCAAAAGTGGCAGATACAGGGGATAGAAACAAGCATTTATCCTGTTTTTCCTCCACAATTGATACCACTAGTTAATAAGCAAATAGTTGCTATGAGGAAGTTTCCCTTTAAGGAAGAATTCCAACTCATGAATTAAAGAATTAGACTGTGATCACTGCATTCTCTACTGAATGTATAGATCTAGGCCACTATGGCTATGAAAGGGCTGCTGATATCACGGGGGAAATGAATGGATGTCAAGTGCTTCCCAATGAAGAAGGCACCACCACCAGCCTTTGGTGAGACAATTGAACCTGAATGTGACCGAGCAGCCAGCCAACTGCCAATATACAGGGTATTACGAAGCGGGGAGGAGGACGTCACACGACTCCACAGAGATGCAGTCAGCAAAGTATGGGAAACTAGAAGACCAATGACCTGGTTTCTTTAACAGACAGCAAGGGAAAAAATAAAGATGAAGGGGAAGCTACAGATTAAGAGAAACTTAAAGAGGCATATTAGCTAAACTCAAATGAGGGAACTTTATTTGAATCCTGATTCAAGTAAACAACAACCAATAAAATTATGATGTGGAATTATGATTGGAAACTTAACACTGAATATTTTGTGATATTAAGCAATTACTGCTAATTTTTTATGTATACAGGTGGTATAGTACTATACTTTTTAAAAGATGCTTTCTATTTTAGTGATAAATACTAAAATATTTATAGGAAAAACAAATTGATAATGGCAGAAATCAGGGCACATGTATGGTTGAATTTTTACAAAAAGCAGGTACTCTTGTGTTTAAAAGAAAATCAATAGTCCACGCATCAAAGCTATGACTGAACAAATACAAATACTGAGAAGACCAGAATAAACTGTTTCTGGATGGTTAAGAAACATTGTGTTTGGTGGTGTTAAGTATAGGGATTCAACTTTCTCCTCTACCATGTGAACTCTGCTTTTGTGATGGAAGAAAATCTGTTTTGAAGGCAGCTCCTCCAGAAAGGGGGTGGTGGTGTGGTCCTGTCTGTGCCAGAATGGTGGCAAGGCAAACTACTATGAGAGGGTCTTAGTACATCTAGAGGGGGCCTGATTCTGGTCTGATAGTCTGGACAATAGCTGTCCACAGAGGGGCTGTGCAGAGAAGGTATGGCTGGAGTGACAATGATTTAGATTCTGAAGCCTCCCCCTTCCATCTTCCCTCCAGCCCCACCTGCTGACCCACCCCTCCTGTTTGGTAGGTTGAGCCTCCACACCTGGCATAGCAGAAAGGCCTACAGAGCTCAGGACACAGGTTCCCAGACACAAATCTGAACGTCCAGGGCTCCCCAAGCTCCCCAAGCCTCTTGCAAAGAGGGCAAAGGCCAGGGACATAGTACAGACAAGGGGCTTGGTCCACATGCTTAAGCTGTCCTCACCAGGACACGTCCCTTGTGAAAGGTTAGAAGTCAGAAGTCCCACATGTCCTCAACAGCTGCCCTGCTGTCTCCTACCCCTGCCCATGACAGACATGGGGGCCACTCTGAGCCAACAGGCAGCAATGAGAGAGAGATGCAGACCTCAGTCTCTTCCAGGAGTGACTCATGGGACAGAGGTCTGTGAAGATAGACACCCTGCCTCTCACTAGGAGGCAGGCAAAACATGCTCACTGCACAGCCAAGGAATCTGGGCTCCCACCCACACTTTCCTTCTGAAAGCTTTGAGATGTTTTTGGGAAACCATCTCTGCACAAAAGTTTTTTTTTAAAGCTAATGCAGGAATAAATTCTAAGATTCTGAAGTACTTCAAGCAGAAAATGAAAAGTCAGTAAAATGAATCATTCATATAATTATATATGTTTTTCCCTTTTCCTCTAGAAAGAGAAAAAAAAGCCAACTCATCTATATATGCAAGCAAGTCTCCCTAGTTAACAATGAAAGACGTTTAGCCTCCTGCTTCCAGAAAGAAAGAAAAGGAAATTTATTTCACTGTTTCACCAATGAATTTAAATAAATTCTTATATTTTTTTCAATGGCTATGGGGCGAGATGACTAACCTGTGCCAAATATCAGGTTTGGAAGGAAATCTACATAAAGGCAAAAAGGCCAGAGCAGGGCCCAAGGTGGGCAGCTTCCAAGGCTGACTGGGGTGCCCCACAGCAGAAGTCAAAATGAGGTGACAAGAACATCTGGGGACACAGTGGTTCCTGTTTGGTTCACCTGTCTTGGACACTGCTATGGTTATGCGTCCATAAAAATATGATTACCGGCCAATAAAATGTTACTATGCAATAGGCATGAGTCTAACAGATCAACGTTTTGGGGCATCTCACAAGTGCCAGCAGGATGTGCCAGCTCTGTGCATCTCCAGGGGGGAGGCCAACCATCCTCTGACACCCCCGGTGGGCAGGAGGGAAAAGGTTCCACAAAAGACAGGCGAGTGGCGCCAGGACTAAAGCCTTGTTGAGAAAGAAGAGCATCTTCCTTGATTGTAGGCTTTGTTTCAGCCCCCAGAGGGTGGTGCTTTGGGATTCTCAGAAGTCCCCACATCCAAGATGTTGTTTTGGTGACTCAGTGAGTGTCTGTACAGAGATTAAAGCACTAACTGATAGAATCTTCCCAAGAACCCTGTGTTTGAAAACGCAGGGCTGGAATAACACCTGGAAAGGCAAGATAAGGCACTCTGTAGAAGGGAACCCACGGAAGCCCAGCCAGGTGTACTGGGCACCTCCCAACAGCAAAGATTCGCATCTCTGCCCAAGTGTGGCTGGCACGGGGAGGACCCAGGTGTAGCCCACTGGCTGCCCAACATGCTGGCAATAATCTGGTTGTAAATCAAGCCCAAGCCCGAGAAGGCCAGCCTAGCTGAGCTGGAGGGCTTTGTGAAGAGCCAAGCTCCTCCCACCACTGTGCAGCGCTCAGTTTCTAGCTGGAGAGAAGTGGGTGCTTCTGTTTGAATCTTTCTTCCACCAACAAGCCCTGCATTCACACCCAGCATATCTGTTATCCAAGCACTTCTCATCAAGGTCCCTCTTTCACGGCAGAGAGACACGTGCACTGCAGGGAGGTCCCTGCGATGGCCTCTCGAGTCAGGGCGGCTCTGGCAGTCACACTTGTCCCAAGACCCCAAGTTCATTTTCAGGGTCATATATTAACTCACAGTGGCCTTCAGCTTCCCTCAAACCTCACCATAAAGGATTTCATCTGCTCTCTATCCCGACACTAGAAAACAGTTTTCAGAAATAAAATTGCCATTCTTTATACTCCCAGAATTTATGATTTTCATCCATTAAACATCTGAAGGGCAGTGAGAGCCACTACCGAGATGGCCCCTGGCTAGCTAAGACACCCAGGGCTCTCTTCTGGCCCAAATGGACAGCCACCAACTCCCCCTCAGGTGATGGAGCTGTCATAATATATAATCCAATGCTAGAAATCACTCTAGGGGACAAGTGATTAGGAGGGTTTGCAGTTATAAACATGCACTTGACCAGCAGGCTAAAATCAGCCCCCACTTGGTCTATAATTTTGGAGAATCTCGCTATAATGGGTGTGCCTGGGTCACCACTGCCAGCTGCACCCAGGAGATGGGGAGACAGACAGATGGGCATTGGGATACAGGGACCATACCCTCCCTCTCCCAGTTACAACCTGCAGTACCAACAGGAAGAGCTGGGAGTTGACCCATCAAGGTCATGCCTCTGTATAGACCGGGTACAAATGTGGCATCCCAGCATCTCCCAGGAAGAAGACTAGGGAGGGTGAGCCACAGGGTGCTGGCTGGAGCTCACAAGGACCTGTGACAACATGCAGAGAGCGCCTGGTGACTCAAGGCTGGGGGCAGCCCAACCCCAGGAAGCCTAGGAAGCCCCGCCTTCCACCCACTAGACCAGGCACACAATGCCCAGGCCCTCACAGTAAGAGTCGCCGGGTGAGGCAAGCCCTTCCCCATGGAAGGTTCAAGCATCTACTTTACAATAACAAAGGTATTTCAGACATCTGTCACAAACCACGACTATACTGAGATTCACCATGTTGCTAAGAGGTTTTCACCCAAACACTAAGCGTGATCTGCAGAAATGAAACTCTTACACACCTTGTTTACTCTCTGGGGATAACACTTTTGCTGTCCCAAAATCTGTGATCTGGATGTGCATCTCCTCATTTAACAAAATGTTTTCTGGTTTCAGGTCCCTGTGAAAGCAGATTTTTGACATGTGAGAGAAAATAGTTAAAACAGTAACATTATTATGCTAAATTATGCTAAAAATAAAACAAACTGGTCAATACTTATAATCTTTACAGACTAATAACCAAGAATGAAAGTCTAAAGTTCACACTGAACAAATATCAACTGCATACAATGAAGACATTCAAATTACATCACTTCATAATTGCATCTATCGTTTTTAATAAACTTTTTTTTTTTTTTTAGCTGAGCCATCCTGCCACCTGTTGGCAGCTCAGCTCGGGCTGGGAATTGAACCACTGTTGCTCAGAGCTCACACTCTTGAGCGAGCTCTTAACCAACTGAACCACTCGGCCGGCCCAATAAACTTTTTACTGAAGTACCAACTATCATTTTTAACCAATAAAATAAAGAGCATTTAAACCTATTATGGGAATCATTTCACAATATATGTATATCGAACTATCATGCCGTGCCCCTTAAACTTATACAGTGATATATGTCAATTATTTCTCAATAAAACTGGAAAAAATAGTAAATTTTATATTCTGTGTATTTTCCCACAACTTTAAAAAAATCAACAGAAAAAGTTTATTTGAATACTTTCAATTTGACTTTATCAGAAAGCCATGGAAAATGAGACCAGAAGTACATACAAAAGCTACAAGTGACAAAATAAAAGCAGCAGTCAAGATAGGTAGGAAAACTGTCAGCCTGGCAAAAAAAAAAAAAAAGACATCAGAGCAGATTTATTTTATAGTTGAAGGTCCGTGAGGCTCTCAGCATCAGGGTGATGTGAACTCTTCTCGGCTCTCACGTGACACATCCCACCCTCCGTTACAGAAACCGGAGCTGCCCCCGGGCTGTGGGCAGAGTCCCAGGCCCCAGCTTGGTACCTGTGAATGATGCCCCTGCCGTGCAAGTACTCTAGAGCAGACACCATCTCGGCTGTGTAAAATCGGGTGCACGTCTCATCGAATGAACCGATTTTGCGAATGTATTTAAGTAGTTCTCCATTTTTGGCATAACTAAGGCCAAAATCTAAATATTGCATAGTTAAGGAAGAATGCAAAAAGTCATTTTTTTAAACTAACCTGAACAACCTAACAGGAATGTTTTAAGTTAATGAAAACTGAAGGTACCCATGGCCCAAGGCTGCTGCCCCTCCTCAAGTCACACCCTGCCATGGTTAGACCTGTGGTCTAACCATGGGAATCCCAGGCCCCAGCTCCAGGGCGAGGCCCCGAGGTAGCTTTCTTACCAAGGACACAGTGACACAAGCCTCTCAGCCCAACTGCCCCTTCTGGACCTCACGGTCTCAGAAGGCACCTGTGGCCCAAAGGAAGAGGCCAGAGATGGTGGTCAAATGCCTCTTTGCAGGCTTCAGCCAAGGTGTGTATGTGGGGGTGTAAAGGGGTAGGGGGGGTCCCCCCATATTCCAGTCTCCTCACCTGCACAATGTGTACACATTTACAGAGCACCAGCTGCGTTCCACATGCTGTGCTACGAGTCAATTCATGTAAACGTCTCAAATGAATGATCCTTTCCAAGTATAAAGTGACAAGTTTTGTAAGAGAAATGCCATTTTGATCACTTCTTGGTTCAATCTATTTAGTGGGCATCCATTGGGGACAGACTCGTGGAACACGGCCATCTTTCCCTTGGACACCACTACAGTGATTTGTTTTATTTCTATTCTCCCTTTTCCAAAGAGGACTACAAGTTGCAAAAATAAATGGATCCCATATAAGAGCTTCCTCTAGAAGCACCAAACATCTGCGCCTATTAATGGAAATTTGTAGGGCTTTCGCTGTTCCCTGGCAGCCAGAGACACGGGACCCAAGTCCTTAACCTGCCCTGAGCAGCGTCTCTGAGGGCAGGAAGGGGTGGCCCATGCTCAGGGTGTTCTGTCTAGCTTCTGTTTGCCAAGGCACTGCCATCTCCCACCAGAAAAGGAGTCTGAAGCCGCAGTACAGTGAGGACAAGCTCGGGAGGAAGGGACCAGCCACCAAGGCTGCCCAAACCTGCCCTGGATCCAGCTCCACCTGTGGTCACCCAAGCCCTTCCAACTAGGATATTTAATAGGAACCTGAAGCAAAAAACCAAAACTTACTTCTAGGGAATGCAACGGGTCTGGGCCAGGCCCCCTTCCCACCTTACCTGGCTCTGCCCCCTCCACCGGGAAGGCTGCAGACTCTGGCCCGCCTGACCCCAAGCAGCAGCTCAGTGCTGCCTGGGCAGGTTGTCCCACCTGGACTAGCCAAGAAGCCTCACTACTTAGGAACACCTTCTCCCAGGAACCTGCAGCCCACAGGGCCTGTAGCCCGCAGCGCCACTTCCTGATTCACATGCTCTGACCATTATCTGACCATTCCCTGATTTCCTATTTCCTGTGTGAGGGACACTTCTAGCTCTCTGCTCAGCTGTGGAGCTAAAATGACTGACAGGTTTTGAACATGACAGATATTAAGGATCACAACTCCAAGCCCGTGTTCCCTCCGACCACACACATTCCTCATCCCCCAGAAGCACTTTTTCAGGTCTCGCCGGTCCATTTCCCATCCAACATTTCTACCTCCCTCAGTGCAGCCGATGCCCCAGGGTGCAGAGGAGATGAGGCAGTTCTAAGCATGGAATGGGTGCATTCCCAGGAGGATGAGCACAGACTAGGCCTGTGGCAGGGCCTGGTGAGCCCAACGCCTGCACTTTGCAGAGGAACCTGGCCCAGAGAGGTTAAACAACTCACTCGAGGTCACAAAGCCAAGGAGGGACAGGATTGGAGCCCAGCCTCCTGAAACCTAGTGTACTGCTCCTGTCCCAAGCTGCAAGAGGGGACACACAAGGACGAGTAGGTGGTGGGTGGAGGAAGAATGCAGGCTAGCCAAGCAACAGACTCTGAAGCCCCTCAGCCTTCCTCCCTGCAGAAGGGAAAGGCACCCTCGCTGCCACAGTCGGTTCCGGTGCTCAGCCCAGCGCCGCAGCCTGGGAGGGAGGGTGGGCTTGCACTCAGTGTCTTGGAGCTCGGCTCCCTCTCCTGGGAGCAGGGTCTGAGTCTTGTCAAGCTGAATCTCCAGAGGGCAGGGAAGCTGTCAGGGCTCAGGGCCCCGCATGGACCCGCTGCCAGTTTCCAAGCTGCCATGGGGTGTCCCCAGGCTGTGCCTCACCTGTCCTGAGGGGTTTTTGCACCTGCTGTTGCTTCAGTCTCTCCCCAACATGTAAATTATGGCTAAAGTGAGGGTGCTGTGATACGGAGGTTTTCTTTAGGCAGAGTGTCCTTTTCTTTCTCTCTCAATACAATGTACACCACTAAGAATTTTGAGTCCCCAGTTTCACTCCCGTTGGAGGTAAAGGGAGCCCTCACGGCCTTCACAGGCATTGGAATTTGTCTTAAAATTTAAGAGCAACAGTTACCATTGGACAAAAACCTACAGTCCCCTCCACCTGCAGTGCTCTGGCCAATCCCGTCTGACATTAGACAGCAAACTCACTCATCCAGACTCTGGGACACCTGGTTCCACCACACATAACCTTGGAAGAAGCAGCAGCCAAGTGCATGCGGTCTGCCAGAGACCCCCCCAAACAACAAGACGCACTGTCTCTCAGGCCTCCAGAAAATCTGTCAGCCAGAGACCCCCACAGGCTTGAGGAGCAGTAGTCACATGAGTCCCGAGGAACATGAGCGAGGATGGGGGGCCAAGGTGGCCTCCAAGGTGAGAGACACAGAACAGATGTGAAGAGGCCCCTTCAATGTCCTCAGGAGGCCACTGATGGCTGCTGCATGAGCATGACAGCAGAAAGTAGGAACAAGGGGTGACACTGGAGCCAGGTGGAGAGGCAAACATTCTCTAACACCTAAAACACACCAGCAAGGAATCCCCCCCGCCCTCCCTGCCCTTGGCTTCGAGGCCACTTTACTGCTCCCCTTTACAGCGAATGCACCAGGAAGAACCTGCCTGGTGGGCTGTCTGCACTTCCTCACCTTTCTCTTGAACCGTCCTCCCACCTCCAAACTGCCACTGTCAACGACTTGCATGGGGGCCCATCCACAGGTCAGGTCCAGGCCCATGTACTTGACCACTCGGCAGCAGCTGGCCGAGCTGCAGCATCCTCCATCAGAAACCATCTAGTTCTTTGGCCGCCGGTGACTTGTCTTCTCAACTCACTGGAAACAACCCCCTCTACCCTCAGCTTCCTTGAAGGATCCCTTCCAAGCATCAGTCTTTGCGTTTGGGGATGACCCGGGCTCAGGACTCCAACCTCTGCTCCTGCGAAGTGCCCTCCAGTGGCTGGCCAGGCCACTGACACCACCCTCACTCCTTCCTGAGCTCTGCTAGTAGTAAGCACCTATGGATGCGTCAAATGCCAACTCCCAGCCTGGCCTCTCCCAAGTCTCTCCCGGCTCTATTATGGCACTGCTGTGCACCCAGGCTCTGAGGTCCACACCCCGGAGCCACATTGACTCCATTTTCCCTCCCCTCGCCCGTTCACTTACGGCAGCAGCCAGAGCAAACAGCTGCCCTGATCGAGACCCTACCAGGCTCCCTGTCATACTTAGAAGAAAATCCCAAATTCTTGCCAGGTCTTGGAGGCTCGAGGAGCTGGCCCCCGGCCAGCCTTTTCACTCCACCCACTCATACGCACTCCTGTCCTCGATCTGTCCTGGTCTCTGCCCGATGTCATCAACTCAGGCCACCGAGCTAAAAGAGCAGCATGTTCCACACTCCCTTACCTGGATTTGCTACTCTCGGCCCCTCAGTGACTATTCTATAGGTATTGATCACCTGTGCTACCTATCTCTTCTACGGAAATGTAAGCTACATGAGGGGAGAGCCAGTCATCTTATTTACTAGCACATTCCCATCGCCTGGCAGTCAGCAAGGACTTCTCAGAAAACAAAAGAGCAAATTCAGCTGATGGAGCCAGAAAGTGGTGCTTAGGGGGAACAGAAGTGAGCAAAGTTTTAACTCAGAAGAATTGGTGTGTACAGAGGAGAGAGGGGGAGGGAAGCCTGAGCTGGTGGGGATGGGGAGGGGGAGCCAAATCCTCAAGACCCTAGACCAGCTTTGCTTGTGGTGGGGTGAGGCAAAGGGGCTCTGGAGATCTCGTGGACAGGAGGAAAACAACAGACGTAAACACTAAGCTTTAAGCCTGAACAAGCTCGGAACCAACTCCATTTGATAGTCCAACCTCTCTCAGTCGAGTGGAAGCCAAGAACATCTGCTGGGATAAAGGAAAGTCACTGGGCATGCAGGGGCTGAGGGAAGTCTTGGTTTAGAAAAACAACTGCAGGCAGGGAAGGGGCTGAGAAGTGAGGAGAAGCTGGCCAGCCTGGCTACATGATGGCAGGCCCACAGGTGAGCTGCAGGACAGAGATGTGTGGCCCACCTGACTGCCACGGTGCCCTGCCTCCCTGATCCCTAAGCAAAGGGAAAAGAGAAAAAAGTTCTGCAGGGGTTAGAGAAGTCAGGGAGCATGAGACGCCCTCCAATAAAGCAAAGAATCAGTGGGTGTGACATTTCTGCTGGAGAAACAGCTAGACAGCCTTGGAGAGGCAGAGGCACTGGGTGATCAGAGATATCCATGGGCAGAGAGAGCCGACTCCAGAGTGGGTGCCACAGGGAGTGGGAACTAGGGGCGGGGGGAGGCTGGAGGACAGCATCCCAGGTACAGGGAAAAAGGGCTTCGGCTCCTGTGGGTCACTCCTCACCTGTGGGACTTCTCACATGGGGGCTGAGCCTGGTAAAGAAGTCCCTTCCAACCCAACACCCACGCGCCTGGGCCAAAGAGGGCAGCCAGGTGCCCACCTCCCAGGAGCCCCTGGTGCTCAAGCTCATTCTTCCTCTAACTTTAAGCACAGGACTTGACACTTGATAGATACTCCAAGGACAATGCTTAGAGGAATGAGGGAAGCCTTTGATTAAATGTATAGCAACCATGGGGTTAAAATATCGATCCTTTAGATACAATGCTTATCAATTAAAAAAACCCTCCAACATTTCTGTGATGGTCTCCCTCAAAGTAACCCCGAGCCACACAGTAAATTCCTCTGTATTTAAAATACGCCCGAAAGCGCCACTTGTGAAAACAATCAATGGTGTCACAATTCCAAAATGATAAGAGGTCACTGTGTGATTTCAGAAAGCTTTGACTGTTCAAAGGATACACAGCTTTTCATCATCCTGAAACGTGAAGTAAAGTTTAACAAAGAAGGGGTGATCCAGGCGTGACATCACATCTCTCTCTCTGGTTACATACGGGACCTTGTTCTCTTTGATAATGTGACGTTTCTCTAGAATTTTAACTTAAGGTAAGAGAGAAGTGAGTTACCACAATTGGAAACAGTAAGAATATACGAAAGACACAACTCATAAAAGAGCTGGTACACATTAAAGTTTTTCACAAAATACAACCACTGGCTTCATGGTCTCTAAGACAGACCACCAGCGTCCTATCCCGTGAAATCAGCACAGAAACCCCCAGGCTCTGGGCAGCCGGACAGCCACGTGCCCAGAGGTACACTGTCCCTGCATCCCAGACGCAGCTCGCTGAGTTAGTACTTACTAGCATATTCCCTTGAGGTTGCCAGTTCTCGGGCCAGGACAACCTGGTTTGGAAAGAAAAGGGGGAAAGAGAAGAGAAAAAATACCCAATGTAACCAGGGCGCTGAGTCTCGCAAGGCACCCAAGCTACCCCGCCCCCACTGCAAAATTACATTTAAATATTTGAAATTACATTTAAATATTTTTTACCCTGTGCTAACAAATACAGCTGAAAGTCAATGACTAAGTTAAGAATTCTAACAGTTCACAGCAAACACTATATCTCTCGACTATTTTCAGGAGGTTCTTCATCAGCCGCCAAGAATCCCTATTGTGCAGTGAAATAGACACGCAGGAACTTCCAGACCAGCGTTATTCCCACAAACGATGGGAAGGAGCAGCAAATAAAACCTCCACAAATGGGTGCTAGGAATTGCTTCAAAAAGTAACTTTTTGTTCATTGCAAAAAGCCGCCCTGAATTTGGGCTTTTTCAAATGATTGTTCCCATGCATTTCACTTGCTACTGCTGCTGTCAGACACCATAAATACCATCCCTGCTATTAAGGGCCCGGGAAACGAAATCTCACGTGACCTGCGGACAGCGCCTTCTGGGAGTCCTGCTCCCTCACAGGACACAGGCATACGCCCGGCTGTGTCCTCTGTGTGGCTCACCTGAGTCAGTACTCACATTTCACTTGGGGAACAGAGCATCAATGGGGCATCGCAGAACATGGGAAAAGCTTTTCCATAGAAACAAACCCTGGGCGCAACCTGAGCACCAACTTCCAAATGCCTGATGATGATAGCAGCCCCCACCACTGCCAGCTGGTACCAAACGCCTCTCCTAAGACATCTGCAGCGGGATGACCCAAGGACCAGAGGGCAGATGAAAACCTGCCCAACTCCTGGGAAACCCCTGGGCCTTCTGGGAAAACCCCAGAACACCATGGGCTGGGTTCATCCAGCCCAAGTATGAGTTAATCCTGATACAGAATTCTTTTCCAGACTTACCAGAAGCAATCCTGGAAAAGCACTGAATGAAACACCCTGCAGTCATTAAGAATGAGTATGGACTGTATGAACTCAAGTGGGAAGACCTCAAAGATCTTTCCAGAAGAATGTGCCTGTGTGGACTGTTGCAGGCGCTGGGGAGTGAGGCGGGATGAGCTCGGGAGGGACTTCCCTTCTCTAGGTTATGTATTTATGCAGTGTTAAATTTCTTCACAGTAGAAAGAATACTAGTACTTAATGGAATCCTTTCTGAAGATGGCTCTTTCATCTTTCTGTTGTGTGAAGTCAGCATTCCACATGCAGGTTTCCTTATGGGCGCAGGGCAGGGAGTGCCCCTCTTCCACCAAACGAGGCATGGACGCCTCCTTCCACGCCACCTGGGCTGATGGCAGGGCTAACCTGGACATCATGATCAGCTTCAGGGAGCTGGCTGGTAGCAGGCCGGCTTCTCTAAGCTCCAGCACTAGGCTCTGCCTGGTGAAGCCCTGTCCAGTCTGGAAACTGCTGCTTTCCTAACTGTAAATGATCTCTACTTCAGGAGTGGTGAGAAAGACCCGAGGGAAGCACACAGAACTTGAGACCGGGGCTGTAGGATTCCACGAAGCACTAGAAAGGAGCCTCCAGCTCATGGTACTTGAATGCCAAGAGTCACAGCTGGGGCTTCTCATCATCAGAGGCATGTCGCCCCAATGGACAGTGCCTACTGATACCCACTGTGGAAACCCAGGGACACGGGGGAATTTCACAAATAAGCCCTCATTCTCCAGTCAAGATAAATGTCCAATGAAGTAAAGCTGAGAAAGGAGAGAATTCTTCCTCTTTTACTGTACTGTTGTAAGTAACTGTGCAGAACACCAAGGTTCTCTTCAAAATAGTTTCTTTTTCCTGTAAAGATCTGTGAGTACAGGAGGACTAGGGACTACCCTCATAATTGAAGGTTTTTGTCCTGAGGGCACAATTCTTTCATAATTTAAACAAAAACTGCCAATTAAAAAAATCTAAATTAAAAGTGTAAGGGGAGCAAACGTTAACATTATTAAAACAACGCTGGGAACATGGCTGAGCTGTAATAGTTCATGTCCTTTGTATTTTGAAATATTTCATAAATATCAAGAGAAAAGGAGAACAAATTTCACAGAAGATTTCTTCACAAAAGCCAGGCGAGGAGTACTTGCTGTTCAGAAAGAACACTGTGAGGGTCAGGGGCCTGCAGCGCCCCCCTGGCGTGTCCACAGCACACGCTGGGCCTGGCTTGGAGACATGGCATCTAGGAGCTACCTTGTTATTAAGGCACCCTGCCTGGGGAGCGGGTGCTTGGCCTCCCCCGAGCCTGCAGCAAGCCCTTGGCCCCACCATAGCCACATGGGGCTGCCACCTTAACAAAGGGACTGGTTTGAACCTTCCTTTCTTTGCTTTAAGAGGAAAAATACCACAGAACTGATACAACTCACTCAGGTAGCAAAAAGAGTTACCCCAAGTGTGACTTGACAGTGCTATGACAACATTTCTGTTTATAAAACTGAGGACACAGGAATCTGGAGGCCAGAGGATCTTAGGCTATAACTGTAGCAAGGGTCAAGGGGGTACTGCTATTTATATATATATATACATACACACACACACACACACACACTTACATTTGTGTATATACGTATATATATTTGTATCCTTATATATGTTTATATATATGTATATATATATTTGTATATTTACATATGATATATATTTAGTAACGTTTGGACAGCTAATTTTCAATAAAAACCTGGTCAAGGAAAAAAAAATAACAGGGAAATAATAAGATTGTCAAATGTTTTCTCAAACCTCTGAAGAGTTTCTAACTTTCAATCTAAGGAACAGGAGAGCTTCCCAGGGCCTTGCCAATGTGACACAAAGACATGGAATGTAACTTGCTGATTCCTGATTAGATTAAAATGAACTGCATTAAAAAAATAAAATAAAAACTAAGAGATGCCTTTTAAAGCTTTCATCTACAAAATCATAGCTGACATGTTTTAGCTACGTGATCTGCTTGGTGGTAGTGACCCCAAGTTACCTTCACAGCAGGGCCCCCACCGCCTCCCCACTCCTCCCAGGCCTGAAACCCTCCTCTGGGGAAGATCACCACCCTGGTGTCTGGGTCTCCCAGCTCCCAGCCTGGAAGTTCAGTCTCTCCAAGGAAAACACACTCATTCAACAAACAGGAGCAGCGTGTACTCACTGTTGAAAACGAGCCTTCACCAAGAATTTTCCCAAATTTGAAGTCTTCAGGCCGTTTCTTCCGAGGCTGTGGTGGCGGCTGTGTGGTGTGTTGCAGCGAGTTGGCACTTGGCCGGGCCTCAGCCGCGGTGCTGTCCATGGTGGGGCCCTGCCTGCTACCACCACTGGCAACTCCAGGGGCCGTGCTGGACTCAGTCTGGGTCCTCACCATGGATGGGGATGGGCAGGAACATAACACCACGCTGGACTGAATAGGAACGGTGTCATACTGGTGAACAAGAGGACAAAGGTAAGACTCAAGGCTGCTCACTTTTCCTAAACACAGGAACTAAAGTGTTTACAGTGTTGAAACACAAATCCCAAGTACAGGGCAGGCCATCTGACATGCTGCCCTCCTCTAAGTTCCTTCTCAGCTCAAATCCCAGCCCAGCCTGTCCTGCTTGCCCACAGACCCTGCCGCCCAGCATCTACCTGCCGTCATCCTCCTCCCTCAGCTCTGTATGGGTTTCAAACCTCCTCCCACCAAATGGCTTTTCCCATCCTTGCCTAGACCTGCATCTATGGAAGCCGGTCCAAATCCTGTGACCACGGTGTCTCCCGTTCAGGAGCCCTCGCCGTGCTCACCACCCACAGCTGATATAAGACTAGACATGCAGGGAGACACTCAATTAGGGCCTGAACAAACAGACTGGCTTGAGACTGCGTCCCACAGTTAAATAGAATTTTAACCTGGCAGTCTGGGAATGCAGAAGTATAACTTAATGGAAAGAAGAGTCCAAGAATTGCCAACTACACATAAAAGTTATAGCTGATAAAAAATAAGCTCCTCAAAAAACAAACAAAAACTGTAGTGAATTGTTAACAATTTGAAAAAGAACTGATTTAGAGCCAAACTGACTGAGCCCTACACACCAAAGTTATCTCCAAACCAGTTAAAGAACTATGTGTTTTTAAATTATTTAAACGAATTCAAAATTTTAACTTCAAAAATTATTCAATGCAATCCCTATTAAAATCCCAACAGGCTTCTTTGCAGAAATTGACAAGCTGATCCTAAACTTCATATGGAAATTCAAAGGAACCAGAATAGCCAAAACAATCTCATAAAAAGAACAAAGTTGGAGGATTTACACTTCCAGATTTCAAACCTTACAAAAAACCCTTAGTAATCAAGACAGTTTGGTACTGGCATCAGGACAGACACATAGATGAATAGAACAGAGTCCTGAAATAAACCTACACATCAACCAATTATGGCCAATTGATTTTTGACAAGGGTGCCAAGATCCTTCAGTGGGGAAGAAGAGTCTTTTCAACAAATGATGCTGGGATAACTGGATAACCACATGCAAAAGAATGAAGTTGGATGCTTTTCCCATATCATATACAAAATTTAACTCAAATGGATCAAAGATCTACATCTAAGATCTAAAACTATAAAACTCTTGGAGGAAAATAAAGGAGTAAATCTTCGTAACCTTGGCAATGGTTACTTAGATATGAAACCAAAAGCGCAAGCAACAAAAGAAAAAAAAA
>NW_017731476.1:3847294-3852676 GCF_001890085.2 Hipposideros armiger
ACGTCCTCCACAACTAGACTGAAGACCAAAACGACAGCAACTTGTCTGTTCCCCTTCCCCAATTCCCCAGCGCTGTTCCCATACCCCCAATTCCCCAATAAAAATCTTAAAAAAAAAAAAAAAGGAAACAGGTACCATATAACCCAGCAATTCCACTCCTAGGTGTATACCCAAGAGGAATGAAAACATGTATGTGCAAGAATGTTCACAGCGACATTACTCATAGCCAAAAGGTGGACAGAACCCAAATGTCCATGAATGAATAAATGTATAAATAAAATGTAGGATAGCTATAAAATCGAATATTATTCAGCCACAAAAGGAAGCATGTTGATACATGCTATAACACAGATGAACACGGAAAATATGATGCTAGTAAGTGAAAGAGGCCAGGCATAAAATGCCACATATTGTATGATCCCATTTACATGTAATATCCAGAACAGGCAAATCTATAGACAGAAAGTAGATTAGGGGTTGCCAGGGGCTGGGGAAAGGGTTGGGGAGTCACTGATTATGGGTCTGGGGTTTGTTTTTTTTTTTAATACGAGGATGTTCTGGAATTGAATGGTGGTGACGTTTGCACAACCCTGTGAATATACAAAACCCACTAAACTATACACTTTAAATGGGTGGACTGTATGGTATATGAATTTTATCTCAAGCTGTTGTAAAAAAAGTTGTATCATATATTCATTTATATATAAGAACTCATTCAAATCTATAAATCACCAAGACTTTTAATGAAGAAATGGACAAGGGATAGGCACCAAAATACCTCAAGCAGCCAAGAGATGAAAATGTGCATAGTATTCAAAGGCAAGTTAAAGCAACGGAGACAGCACAGCACATTTTCAATCATGGGGGGAATGAATGGATAAGAATGATGATTAAATATGTTTTCAACACACAGAGACACCCCATGCTAGCAAGACTAGGATAAAGCAAGTATACTCCTACAACTACAGCTGGCACCATAAACCCGTGTTGCTGTTAAAATGTTTTTGGAAAGCAATTGGTCATTTGTCAACAAAGCGACAACAAAACAGTTGTCAACGAGACACACAGAAATAGTGAAGAGAAGTGGGTATAAATACAGTTAAAAATTTAGGTGGGCATTATGAAAGGATTAGATAGTGTCAAAGTCAAATCGGAAATACTTAAAAGTTGTACCCACTACCATAAATAAAAAATTTTCTAACTCTGACCCTGAAGCGTTCTAGCAGTGACATCATTAGCCTGCTCACCAGCAGATTGCTGTAGAACACGAAATGAACTCAGAGCACCCAGCTCTGTTTCTAATAATACTCCCCATTAAAAGAACCCAGGACAGCACTTGGCTCCATGTCTTGGAACAGAAGAAAGACAATCAATCCAGTCCAGGAATCCCATGCTGGGTCTGAAAAGGAGGTGCCTTCATAAGTTGTGACAGCGGGGAAGGTCAGGGAAGCTGACCAGCCCCCCTCACCCTCCTTACAGGGGGCTGCCACTGGCCAAGTTGTGCTGTACACACTACAAAGAGATCAGTAGGTATAGCTCATCAGAATAAGCTGAAACTGGGAAAAACCATCGGTCTGTGACAATACATTCAGGTGATAAAAAGCATATCAATATGGTAACGAAAGAGCAGGCTGAATACAACTGAATGCTTAATTTTATAAATTTGCATCGCCAAGGGAGTGCAGCCATACAGAGCTGTTTCTTGTACTGTGTATATATTGTTCATCAAGGATAGACAAAAAATTTCCTCTCCATACTTAAATAGGGAGGGAGACACAGAAAATTATGAAGAAGCAAGGATCCTGCATCAAGAACAGGACATATAGGGCTGGCCCGGTGGCTCAGTTGGTTGGAGCGCAAGCTCTGAGCAACTTGGTTGCTAGTTCGATTCCCACATGGGCCAGTGAGCTGCACCCGAGCTGAGCTGCCACTGAACTGTCAACGGGAGGCTGGATGGCTCAGTTGGTTAGAGCATGTGCTCTTAACAACAAGGTTGCCAGTTCAACTCCAGCATGGGATGGTGGGCTGCGCTCCCCCCCGCCCCGCCACTAGATTGAAAGTGGCGACTGGACTTGGAGCTGAGCTTGCACCTTCCACAACTAAGATTGAAGGACAACAACTTGACTTGGAACTGATGAGTCCTGGAAAAACACAATGTTCCCCTTCCCCAATTCCCCAACACTGTTCCCTTCCGCAATTCCCCAATAAAATCTTTAAAAAATAATAAAAGAAATAAAGAACAGGAAAAACAAGTGGGCACGCAGTAATCAATGGTGTGCAGCGGGTGACACCTCAGCTACCACAAGAGAAGAGCTAACAGAGATGCTCATCTTGAGATGTGCAAAACACATAACAAAGTCAAAAACAAATCTAGACAGAACATCCTGTGACCCAAACATGGTGAGCACAGAGGTAAAGGGAGGCAGCAGATGGCAAGAACAGGCAGGTGCCTGGGCAGTCCCCACAGTGTCATATAAACCTCGGCTCCACGTGGCAGGCTGGCACAGGCAGGGTCACCCCAGAATACACACACCCCATCCCTGCTCCCAACCAAGGAGCCATCATCCAGAGCTCTGGAGCTGCAGCACAGGCGAGAGGAGGCAGGCTTCTTTACATATAGATCTGCTAAGACCATTATAACTCTGGGCGAGGCACGAAAATATGAAGGAATTAACCAGGCACACAGTATCAAGGAAATATGATGACCTGACTTGGTGAAAAATATCTAAGATAATCTGATTTTTAAAATGTGGCATCCAGTTGAAACATGACAGTGATAACAGGTCCTCTCGCTGGACTGGGAGCCCAAAGTGCACCATTTCCCTACGGAAAAGTGCTGTTTTCTTGAACGCCCTATGGCTTGGCAGTAAGTCAAATGTGCCTTATGTGCGTCATAAACATTCCATCTCACAAGGGTACCAAGGGTTGGACTAAGCTCTGGGGTTCAGTCAGTACAATAAATAATTTGCCCCTATAAGCGAAGTACACAATCATAACAGAAATATACTCAAATTCAATTATTTCCCCAGACTAGCAGGAACTTTCCATCCTCGGGCAGTGGTAAGAGGGGAAGAAAAGGTCCCGGTCTCCAGGCTGAGGCTCATCAAGAACTAAGATAGGTCAGGCTGGCCGAGTGGCGTGTTGGTTAGGAGTTGGCTTGGGGCATTAGCTCTGAGCAGGAGGGCCCCAGTTTGGATCCCACATGAGGGCCAGTGACACTGCACCCTCTACAGCTAAGATGGTGAACAACAGCTTGACCTGGAGCTGGGACATAGGCTGCAGCGGGGCTGGCCGGCAGCAGGCGTGAGCTTCTATGAGCCGCTGTGAGCAGCTATCCAATGGCCGGTGACCAACTGCCTCACCCGGGAAGAGCACAATGATAACACCAACATGGGCCAGTGAAGCGACGTCCTCCACAACTAGACTGAAGAACAAAAGGACAGCAACTTGTCTGTTCCCCTTCCCCAATTCCCCAATGCTGTTCCCTCCCCCAATTCCCCAATAAAGTCTTTAAAAAAAAACAACAACTAAGATAGGCCTGAATTGTCCTCACCAGACAGGCCAGCTAAGGGTTGCGCACACAGAGCACTGAGCGTCTCACAGATTCCTGTACACAGCCAAGGGGGAAAGGCTCCCTGGGCCGCCAGGGTCATCCTGAGTACAGACCCTCAGGCCCAGGACTGAAAAGCAGCAGGATGAAGGAACACACATGAGGAAAGGAAGGCAGAGGAGGCAGCGCTTCACAGCATGGTCCTGGGCACTACAGCACTGCTTCGATCTACCTGGCCATATGCCCACGGGGCAGCCATCACTGCCTCACCAGGTGTAAGAGGGGAGAGCATTAAGTGTCTGTCATGCCCTGCCCCCACCACAGCTGTCCCACCAAGTGTGTAAATCAGATCAATATGGGCCTGTTTACAGGCCACACCTAACTTACAGGCCTCTCCTGTGTGCCCATCCACCTGCCAAGCAAGGCTCAAGGAGACAACAGAAGAGGCACACAGGACAGTGACAAACGTTGCTTTTAATTCAAAACTGACAAGTGAATTACTGAGTAAAATCTCAAACATGAAGTTTTTAAATAACAAAATGTGACGGGCTGCTTTGTGGACCTGGAAAAGCGTAATTGTACATCAACATGCTTCTAGACCCAATGACAATTCCAGCAAAGGTACCAGCAATCTGTCGCATAAAGATTTTTGGTGCAGGCGGGGGAAGCCCATGGCTTCTTCTTTGAGTGTGCAGAACCTCAGCTCTGGGAGGTGCCGTAAGTGACATCCAAGAGCAGGCAGTGAGGCGATTCCCAAAGGGTCAGCAGCAATGGCTGAGGAGGCGCGGGTGTCCGCACGTCCACAGAAAGCAAGGGGGCACTGAAGACCCGAGCGTGACCCCATTAAAACAGACAACCTGATGATACAACACCCTTGGAGGGCCTTAACCCAGTGAAGAATGCTTATGCTGGCTCCGGGAGCACTTTTTGAAGACAAGCTGCCTTCAGCTCAAACTTCCTGACTGCTACTGAACAAGCACCCAGCCCGCAGAAAGCAGTCCCCCTAAAGACAATCAGCTTAAATCTGATGAGACTCGGGTTTACAAGCACAATGTTCTGTACGCTTTTTTTTCTTTTTATCAAAGTAGTGTCTTTGGTTATTTAAAAAAATAATAAAGAAAAAAGTCTCCAGGACAGATCTTCACAAAAGAGCTCTGCCCCTTAGAAAATGCAGGCTTGTGCCCGACCTGGGCTAAGCCAACCCCACGAGCAGGTGCCAACCAAGCAGGTGGCCCTGGGCATTCACCTCTGCCTGTTCCCAGGCTCCGCAGCAAGACGTGAACCAAAAGACCCTGTGACACCAAGCGGCACCAGATCACCCACTGACAAAGGAGGAAGCAGAGCATGGCACTGGATAAAACCGGCTCACTTCCTCTCTGACATCCACCCACACGTGAGGACAGGAAGTGTCAGAGAAATGCCCAGACCACCTGAGCAGGTGAGAGACAAGACAGGAAGAGCCGTGAGCACTGAGATTTGAAGGGCAGGAAGTGTGTGCATATTGTTGTTACTAGCGGTATTTGTTGGGATGGCAGAGAGTTGGTGAGACCTGATTCAGGCAGACAGGCACAGAAATGGCACGGCAGAGCTGTCCTCCTCTCTGTGGAATTTAAACATCATATATGCTGCTTTGCGTCAACATGTTTGGATTGCAAGGGACTTCAGGCTTGACGCTGCAGCAGCCCAGCCCGCAAAATACCTGGCCAGCCCAGATGTGCTATCAAAACTCTTTCCTCTCATGAGTTTGAGCTCTGAGCAACAGCGGTTCGAGTCCAGCCCGAGCTGAGCAGCCGCTGAGCTGCCAACAGGTAGCAGGATGGCTCAGCTAAAAA
>NW_017731476.1:3858841-3872346 GCF_001890085.2 Hipposideros armiger
ACAGCAGGGGGCCAGGAGGAGCTTACCAGGGCTCCTGTGTCTACATGGGATGGGGCCCAGCTGAGGAGGAGCTTTCTTCTCCACAGTGCTTTGGAGGGCTTGTATTAGGAGGGGAGACACACGGTTTCTCCTCTTTTGAAATGTAGTTCAAAACACTTGACAAGTGACTGATCCATTCATGCTGCTAACAGTCACTGAGCACCTACCGAAAGCCCCATCCTGCCTAAGCCCTGGGGACTAGAAGAGCAGACAGCACCTGAGTCAGCGCCAGGAGGCCAAGAAGTTGAATTTGGGGTAAGAGTGTTGCCTGGTGTTCCTCAGATCCCTCTGGATCTTTCTTTATCTGTCTCTATATCTTTATCTCTGAGGAGTTTGAAGCCAGCCTTAGGGTTGGTGCTATGAGTGACAGTCTTTCATCCTGAGAGAGAGCCCATGGATCTACACCAGGACCAAGGATTCAAATCTGGGGGGCTTACACACCCCAGATTTCAGCAATCACCAGTGGATTCTTTACACATGCCTTGGCTCTTAAAGAGACTTTTTTCTAATTTCTAAAAACCTTCTAAGGAAGAATCTAATTCCAGGATATGACAAGAATAAATAGATGCAAAGCTTAATCATTAGTTACTATTCTGTGTAAACCTTTTGCGTGTGAACTAGTGACAAGGCCTTGGACAGACAAGTACAGTTACAGGTACAAGTAGAGAAGGGCCATCGTGGAACTATTACAACAAGCACTGGACTCCTGGCTAGCCATCTGACCTTAGACAAGTTGTCACTTCTCTGGCTCAGATCCTTTGCTTCAGTCATGGATAAGAACCGGAAGTCCGAGGCTTTAATGAGTTAATCTACACAAAACACTCAAGCTTACTGACTGGGAGGAAGCTTGTTAGGAGCACTTTTACAATTAAATAACACAGAAGATACAATCAAAAAGTTTCTCCACCCAGAGGCCATCACATCATAAAATAAGCCCTTTAGGCCCTTTCCAAATGCTGTTTATTGATCTATGAGTAAAGCTGAATTAAATATATACTCTTTCAGGAGGCCCATTTCTAACTGTGAGTCAGACAAAACAATATAGGAAGGCTGAGCTCCCTAACGCACCAGCGGAGGAATCAAGATCAAATCAGGGCCTTGTATGGTCAAGATGTTGTCACGCAGCTGAAGGCTCCAGCCAGCAAGAGACACGATCCCAAACTCCCAAAGCAAAGCTGCCTTTCAGAGCTGCCCTGGGCAGGATGTGCTCTGGAGCTCTGAAGGCACCCCGACAGGTACTGCCAGCACACCATAGCACACACACGGAATGTTTCCTTCTAGGCCCCTGCATTAAAGGGCGGGGGTGTCACCAAATCTGACCAGCTCATCCCCAAAGGCACTCTGCTCTCAGGTGAGTTATACTCACTGGCAAAGAACATTCTGGTAAGACCCTCTCACCCCAACAAATCCCACAAAGGCAGGCCCCGCACTCAAAAGCAGGCCAGGACCCAAGTTCAAGGTCTGTGACTTAGTTGAAAATGGGTAACCACAGGTGAGCCCCACTCTCTCCGAGCCAAAATGTGCTCTTCTATTAAATGAGGTTGATAACAGACCCACCCCTTGAAGGCTGCTGGGTGCCCGCTATAGATACACGAGGCCTTCTGTGAAGTATGTTGTGCGCTCACCGGGCAGACAGGACGTGGCTACTGGATAAGGTGGCCGAGGGATTCTCAGCCCAGGCTCCTGTCTGCGTGTGCTCCTAGGATGGACTGCGTCATACACCCTGCCCACCCTGGCTGTGACTATGGGCAGATGAGGAGCAGGCCCACAGGAGACAGGTGGGCCCCAAGGCTCTGGTGCAGTGTAGCACCCAGCAAAATGCAGGTCGTCCTACCTGAGGGAACCACACACAGGTGAAGCTTCGGGCAGGTGGCTGGCTGGTTTAAACAAAGACCAGAGTGAGACTGTTTTCTCCTATTCCACGGAGAAAGCTGCGGAAAGGAAAAGAAGGGAGCTGGAAGCATTCAAGTGTGACCCTCCCCGTGTGGCCACCTAATCTGCCCTCTGACTCTCTCCTCCAGCCCCTTGGAGCCTCTCACTCAGCAACAGGCAGGTAAGGCAGGCGGAGGGCACAAGGTCAGGCCGCCAGCAGCCTGAGTCTGGTCCTCAGGCTTAACTGATCGCAGGACTCAGTAAACACAGTGTCTCTGCATTTTACCAACCTGGACGGTCACCATTAACTATGCACATGTCACCACAAACATACTATGAAATTCTGAAATCAAGATTTGTCTGCATGGACAATGAAGCTCTGCTCACTTCCTGCACTTTGGCACTGCCTAGTGGTATACTTTACACCTATGAACTTGATTCACATGAACATTACAGTGCAGGAAGTTTACAATCAGAAGGGGCCCTCAGGGCCGGCCGAGTGGCTCAGTTGGTTAAGAGCTCGCTCAAGAGTTTGAGCTCTGAGCAATAGCGGTTTGATTCCCAGCCCGAGCTGAGCTGCCACTGAGCTGCCAATAGGTGGCAGGATGGCTCAGCTTAAAAAAAAAGAAGGGCCCCTCAGCAGGTTTCTAAGAACCCAGCAAAACCCTATGTTTACACAGGATGCTGGGCACATGGGAGCTTCTTTTACGCTCATTCTTTAAATTCTCCATATAATTATATACACCCCTTACAGATACAACTTTAAATACCACTGCTCAAGATAAAATTAATGAAATGCCATTTTGCTCTACTTCTAAAACTAGTAACTAACAGTTAAGTGCTTACTGTTTGCCACACGTACTTCTGAGCATCTTGCATGTGTTATCACGGTTAGTCCTCAAACAGGTCCTGATGCGAAACCACTGGCATCCTTTTCACAGATAGGACACTGAGGCCCAGGGCAAGTCCCTGTCCACACTCACACACCCAGCAGTGAAGCCATATTCAAACTCAATGCTCTCAGCCCTTCCCAGTTTGTAGAGGCTGCGTCTGATGCTGATACTTCGAGTAGCAGGGACTGAGGACGGGGGCCCTAGGCTGGCAGGACCTTCCTGGGAAGCATTTAGTAATCACACCACACCACACCTTAGGCTCATGTCATTCCGACCTGGCACGTTCCTCTACACAGAATCTGCCGAAATAGACACAGACTCAGAAGAAAATTTAAAAATATTCATTAAGAAAGAACACCTAACAATTGGAAACGGCCTGTGTAAATGTCAACCAACAGGACAATGGCTACCCCTGGGTCACCCAGAGAGGAGACCAGGCAGCCATTGGAAGTGGGGTGTGAACGAGATGCCGGGGACCAAACTGTGAAGTGAAAACAGCACGAGACAAAACTGTCAGGTACACAGTAGAGGTGCCATCTGGGTTAATAGAAGACAGAAGGGAAGCAGTGTTGACCTCTGGGTGAAGGAGAGACAGATCTTCTAGGTGGGTCCTGGAACTATTTACCTGATAACTGCAAAGGACAGAGGACAGAGTCAGACCTGGGCAGGGTCAGCAGAAATAGCAGAGAAGTTAGCTGCTGCAGATGGGTGCCTGTGAGGGACCATATCAATGCCCACGACCTACCGACCAGGGGCCCACAGACCTTTTGAATTTCCTTCCAGGTTCATTTAGGAAGGACTCACAAAGGTATAAGGAGTATTTGCTAATGAGCAGATGAATAAACTAGTTATCTTTTAGATGCAGATCCTAGTGAGAGGCAGACATCATTACCTAGCAGTGCCCCTCCCCACATGGAAATCCTATTGCTGCTTTACAAGCCTGTCATCCTGGAGCTGCATCAGAAAAGCAGCAGCATCTCAAAGATCATTCATTCAATCCATATCCTTAAGATTCCATATGCATTAAAAACTTCACTCAGTAAAATCTATTATTAGGAAGAAAACACTATCAACAAGCTCTTTTTGCTTTCTGGTTTGCTAAAATTAATAAAGAAAAACTGAGTTTCTAATCGCAATTCACATTAATTATATGCAACTTAAATAATACGAATCTATCCTTGGGAATTCATTCATTCAGCAAACATTTCCCCCCACGATCTAGTATGGGAATCTGAGAGACTCCTAGCTTGATCAAAAGCATGTCATCTGGTAAGTAAGTGATGTGCTGAGACTGGCAGGAGTTGAGCTGTTTCCCTCCTCTTTTTCACTCTCCGGCTTCCAACTCCAGCTCCTCAGACAAAACCTCCCTGGGCCTCAGATAAAAGGTCAAAAGCTAAAATAAAACCTAGAGCACAGTGGCACTTCTAATGAAACGAGAGCCTTTCTCTGGAGTTACAGCACTACCAAACCCCACCTCTAGCACGCCCCACCCCCATCCCAGGCCCCTCGGCTGGGCTGGGACCCTTCAGTGCCTCCCACCCCTTGGACTCCTACAGGGGGCCCAGCGCCTTCCCCTCTTCCCCTGGCTGACACTGACTCACTAGCTCCACTCTCTCCTCCTCCTGTGTCTGAGTCCTTCAACCTCAGTGTGGACTGAGCTGCACTCTGTCCTGGCTGCACTCTGTCCTGACCGCCCAGGACTGTGTATCCCGAGGGAACGGCATCCTCCCAGGCCACATGCAAGATCCTTGAGAGCAGCACTGGGACCTGGGGGAACTTCCCAAAGTCCTTCAAATGCCGTGGATTTTGTTTACCCTCCATCAGTGTTTCCCACACATAAACACACACCCACAGCGATATGGATTCCTGTTCTAATAACCCTAACAGGTTATCTTATAAGGAAAAGGCCAGATCAATGTGGTCAGACTTTTGTTGTTTAATCCTCAGAAGCTTCTCTCGCCTTGAAATAGGAAAAAGACATAACCCAACCCCCAGAATGCCAATGGCCATATAAAGCAGTGTCATCTGGCAGGGACACCCCTCCAGCAACGTAAACTTTCGGGGTCTGCAACACTGAAGAGAGCCCCCGCTTATTCTAACCAAGAAGGCCTATCCTGACCCCTGAAAAAGCACCATAAACAGATGGTCTCCCTTCCTGTGCTCTTTATCTGCCAATTTTGAATAACGAGTTTCTTATTGGGAACAATAATGGCCAATGAGACACAGAGACTATCCCAGTGTTAACAGCCAACTCCCACATTAAACTTCACAACATCAGCCTGCAGAGAAAGACCTATGTTGTTGAGCATGACATACATCCACACCTCCACTGCTCACCAATTTAGATAGACTTCAGGGGGCAGAAACAGGGAAAGGAGAAGGAAAGGATGGGCAGCCGGACCAGTCCACATTTCGCCTTGTCGTAGCCAACTCCGAGCACCTGACATGGGCTTTCAGATGGACCCGAGTCCCTGGGTGGGTTCTGCAACCTGAGGCCCATCCGCCAGCTGCCAGGAGCCATCACCATCATATCCTTCAAAGAGCTTTCCGTTTCTATCAGTCCCTGTCTTTCTTCCTACCAATTCCTATCTTCAGAACTGTCTTGCTTTTGCTGTGGTTATGCAGAAAGGAGGCTGGAATGGTGAATCTATAGACCGGTGGGTGAACGAATGAAATTCATGACTTTCCTGAAATGCCTATCTTCTGAGTCCCAGGCTAGAGGAAACTCCACTGTCTGCTCTCGGTTCAATCTAAAAGCCTCAAGAGTCACAGCCCGCAGCTCGATCTATGACTCCAGACAAAGGTCCTTAGACAGTAAACAGCACTGGAACTTGAGGAGAAAAAAGCTCGAGAAGAATGTCAGGGCCAACCACCTACTTTCCCAAAGGCCGGTGATCTAAACCCATCCTCCCCAGAAAGTGCCAAGAGACCTGGCACAGGGGACTGAGCAGGTCACAGAGGGCCAGTGAGACCACAAGCAAATGCTGCAGAGGGACATGGGCCTGCCTTTGATTGGAAGTTCTCTCAGTGAGTTCAGGCCCACTCTGCACCTGGGGACGTCTCTGTCACTGCAGAGTTCCCTGAAGTGTCCATGTCTGCAGACTATGACCAGAGCCGGCAGGCACCTGGACCCCTTGCAGCTCTGACCAGGTACATGGAAGCCTGAAGCCCCCTAGGGCCCAAGTGTCTTCACCTAGAAACTGGAAGGACCCAGCGGGGTCTGCATGCAGGTCCTTCCAAAATAAAACATACTGCGCTCATGCTGTGACATACACACAGCACGTGTCAGAGCAGAGCAGGACCAGGGCCTCACTCCAGTCACTCAGCACTAATCTCCTTTCCTTTCAACAGTAAGTCAGTGGGCGTCAGGCACCCAATAGGATGACTAGGAACACCCACCTCCCAGGGTTCTTCCTCAGCCCATACCCCCAGCCTTGTCTCCATAATACCTCAGACAAACCCAGACTGAGGAACAGTCCACAAAGTACCCGACCCTTCCTCTTCCAGAGCATCAAGTTCATGAGAAACAAGGAAGGACTGAAAAATGATCCTGGGCCAGAGGAGACCCAGGGGCTCCATGACAATGCAGTGTGGCCCCTGGATGAAATCCTGGAACAGAAAGAGGACACTGAGGGGAACCGAACGCAAATGCCAAACAGGTCGGCTGTTTAGTTAATAGCCCACATCCATTTCTTTTTTTTTAAAGATTTTATTGAGGAATTGGGGGAGGGGAACAGAGCTGGGGAATTGGAGAAGGGGAACAGACAAGTTGCTGTCGTTTTGTTCATTAGTCTAGTTGTGGAAGACGTTGCTTCACTGGCCCATGTTGGTATTATCACTGCGCTCTTCCCGGGTGAGACAGTCGCTCGCCGGCCATTGGACGGCCACTCACGGCGGCTCACGGCAGCTCATGTAAGTGCACGCCCGCTGCCGTTGGCGACTCACAGAAACCCAGCTGCAGGTCGAGCTGCTGTTCACCATCTTAGCTGTAGAGGGTGCAGCGTCACTGACCTTCATGTGGGATCTGAACCGGGCCCTGCTACTCAAAGCTGGCATCCCAAGCCAACTCTTAACCAACGTACCACTCGGCCAGCCCGCCCACATCCATTTCTTACTTTTTTTTTTTTTTAAAGATTTTTATTGGGGAATTGGGGGGATGGGAACATTGCTGGGGAATTGGGGGAAGGGGAACAGACAAGTTGCTGTCCTTTTGTTCTTCAGTCTAGTTGTGGAGGACGTTGCTTCACTGGCCCAAGTTGGCACCATCATTGCGCTCTTCCAGGGTGAGGCAGATCAGTCGCCAGCTTCTGGACGGCCGTTCACGGCGGCTGCTGGCCGCTCACGCTGGCTGCTGGCTACATACGGTAGCCCATGGCAACCCACTGCCACAGGGGCTGCAGCCTATGCCGTCGCTGGTGACTCACGGCAGCCCAGCTCCAGGTTGAGCTGTTGTTCAGCATCTTAGCTGTGGAGGGCAGTGTCACTGGCCTTCATATGTGGGATCCAAACTGGGGCCCTTTGGCGTCCCAAGCCAGTTCTTAACCATCATGCCACTCGGCCGGCCCCATTTCTTACTTTTGACAGATGTGGCATCCTTGTATAGAAGCTAACATGAGGGGAAGGGGGGTGGTGGGTACAATGGGAACTCTGCATTGTCTTTGCAACTTTTCTATATATCTAAACACTATTCCAAAATGAAGTTTATTATAAAAATAAGTTTGTTTGGAGGCCCTTTTGGTAGCTTCAAGCAGATTTCACGGATTGGATCAGAAAACATCCTGTCATTAAAAACCTGACTTGGAGTCACTGCTCAGCACTAATTTGAAAAACACAGGGCTACTGAAGGAAAGGGAAGAAAAGCAACACAGCAAATGTTTAGTATAAATTCCTAATACCACCACCTTCTCCAGCTCGCATTGTCCAAAAGGCCTCTGTCTGGAGCTGAGCAGATCTCACAGTGAGAGCACAAGCCAGCCAGGGACTGGCTGGTCCCCAGGAGGGGAGCTGCCTCTCTCCTTGAACTTCCTCTACCCTTGGCCACTTCCCTGCTCCCCTTCCTTCTGGGCACCCCTGCTAGGTGCACTCTGGGTCCCGGTTCTTCTGGCTTCTCTGTAAAGGCCAGCCACCCCTCCTGGCAGGGCACTGCCCTACCCTTCAGGCACCAGTTGTAATGGCCATGCTGTTTGTGGGTTTCCTTCAGCCCCTGGGGCAGGGCAGTGGTTGGTGTGGCTCACAGAGGGGTGGGAGCGTTGGCAAGCTGCCCCCCACCCACCACGCTGCAGATTGGGCCTTTCACACTCAAGGATTCCTTCAGGTTGACAGCAGGGAGCCCTGCTCTGTGGATGCCTTTTCTAACCTACCACCAGCCCATCCTCACCCCCTTCCACCCAGAGACACAAAACTCAGGGCCAGCAGCTTCTGGGCAGGAGAGTTTTTAAGATTTTGTTTGAAAAAGAAAGAGAGAGCATTAAGATTATTAGGTTTTTTTTCTTTTTGGAATGAGAATAAAGTGCATTCACAAATAAACTATATTTAGATGTACATTTAAAAAACTGTATATCTGGTAATAACCAGCTATGTACATACAACCAGTTGAAGACTATAATTTTGACGAATGAAAAAAACCCATGAAAGAAAAATGCCAAAGCACAGGAAGAAAAAATGAGTTAACAACAGAAAAACAGGGCGGTAAATGCTGAACTTCTGAGATTGCGCAGTGAGGGAACACTTCATTTGTCAGCCTCCTGTCCAGCCTAAGTCCAGGCCACTGGGAGGGAAAAATGCAGTGGTCTGCGTGCTCGCCCTCAAAGAAGAGAGCGGGTTAGTAATGACAGGACCTTGGACCCCAGCAGTTCCCAAGCTTCTGAACTGCTAAGGAAGTTAGCTTGCTAATGTCCCTGTTTGCCCTGGGTCTGGCTGCTGTCGCTGTCCAGATCCGAAAAACACGGATGAGCAGGGCCTGTGTTCAGGCACTTTGCCCCAAAGACTGGGCTGTTTCCATCATTTCCCAAAGGAAGTTCATGTGGCACTGTGTGACACTGAGCCTAACGTGCGCATCCATTCCTGCCCTCCTCCCAGGCTGGTGGCTCTCTATCTCACTCACCATGCTCACCCACTGCACTTCCATGATTGGTGCATGGACAGAAACCCCGAGACAATGAGGACCACCAGCCGTACAGTCATTTCAGGAGGGTAGCACCTCTGTACCTGTGGGCACAGCTGCATCCACCCATGGAGCACATGCCCCTCTTAGGACAGGACCCTCTTAGATACCAAAGCAAAGTTGAGGCCTGAAAAAAGCCCTCAATGACCTTGCCCAAAGTAGCAAAGTGATAGGTGTCAAAGAACCCCAGAACAACGGGGTCGTTTCCCCAATGGTCCCTCTATCACAAGTAAAAAGCAGCTTGGCTTCTGGTCATAGGGACTGTGAAGGTGATCCTGATAATCAGGGATCTTTAAGAAACAGTCCTCCTAGGGCCAGCCGAGTGGCTTGGTTGGTTAAGAGTTTGCTTAAGAGAACGAGCTCTGAGCAACAGGGTCACTGGTTCAATTCCCACATGAGCCAGTGAGCTTCGCCTGAGCTGCGCCCGAGCTGAGCTGCCACTGAGCTGCCAACAGGTGGCAGGATGGCTCAGCAGGTGAGAGCACATGCTCCTAATGACAAGATTGCCTGTTCTATGGTGGGCTATGCCCACCCGCGGCTGGGACTACACTCAGCACCTTGAGCTGAGCTGCTGCCCGGATGGCTGTGGCTAGAGCAAGCACTCTTAACAGCAAGGTTGCTGATTCGACTCCTGCATAGAAAAAAAAAAAAAAGAAAGAAACAAATAGTCCTCCTCATGGGAAAACAACTGCCTTGGGAGGGGCTGCCTCCCGAGCAGGGTCTGCATCAGTGACACTGGCTCTTCTATAGCACAGGAACTCAGGATCCAGCCGTGTGAGGACAGGGGCCCATGTGAGGACAGGGGTCCATGGCAGGTCTCGTAGCCATGGCAACAGCAGTGCCAACATGGAGGGCCTCAGCCCAGAATGCTGCATGCTTGACACTTACGGTTGCTGATCCAGATTTAACCCAACACGTGATCTCCAAAGTCTCCCAGGAAGGGCTGTAGTATAAAAAGGAATCAATGGCTTCAAAATATAACCTTTCAAGGGTCAGGTGGGGGGTATAATACACCTACAGAAGTTGGAATTACATTGGAAATTACATTTCCTTACACAATGAAGAAGTGGAACACAGGTCCATGTTTTTAACCCCCTGACTTCCTCCTACTTTGGAATGTATTGGTCATTAAATGGGCAACAAAGAGTTTAGAATGAGGCCCTGCACCCCTCAAACATACACAGCTCTGAATGCAGGGGAGTCAGAACGTACATGCAGGATGCAGACAGGGTTTTGTTAATAAACAGCAAAAAGGATAAGACACACAGGCGTGTGACAATACACCACAGGAAGCCCAGGTACAGGGCTAGGAGGAGAAAACGTGCAAGAGTCACAGAAGCCATCTGGACTCAAGGTTTAACCCTCTGTCGGGCGCAACTGATCTCACAGATTCACTGCACACAAATTTTCAAATATCTAACAGTTAACTTAAGTATTGTGACTCATTGCTTCCGTATCTTCCCCCTCTACATAACCTATTGCCAGTCGTGTCTGTGATTTAGTACAGTAAAGACGTATTTCGTATTTGAAAATTGGTATGCAATGAATCTGTGAGATCAGCTGGGCACGACAGAGGGTTAAGAGATAAGGACAAAACAAGGTGCAAAACCTGTTTTAGAGAAACAGAACATTGAATAGACAACAGAACCAGGTGCAGACCAAGACAGGGATGGACATGGGAACAGGACGAAGAAGCTGATTGGTCAGAAAAGGCTTCCCAGCCACAAGGAGGTTTCCACAGAGGGCGATTTCTTCAGGCCAAGAGGAAGGGCCTCAAGCAGGGAGCCTGACAGCCCAGAGCATCCTGGACACTGCCCTGGGCTCTGCAGGCTGGGAAGAGAGGCCACATGGCAGGGGCGTCTGAGGAGGGACCCTCACCACGGAGAAGCAAAGGGACAGGCCAGGAGAGGTGGCGGAAAGTCACAGGAGTGCTGGAACCTGGGCACCCGCCAGCAAGCCCTCACTTCCTCCCTCACCAGGAAAGGGGGAACTAGGAAGAGCCTACATCAATGTTCTTCAGCCCCACCAGGCCAGAGTGCTGATGAGAACGCAGCGGGGCCGACCCCTCCAGATGGAACTACTCCCGTCACTGCAGGAGAGCATTCACAGCCCTGCTACAACCCAGCACACACACCGCACTTGAGATGGGCTCCAAGAGCAAGGTCTGCGAGGTCCAGCTTCCTTCCACGGCTTGGGGCAGAGTTCCCAGGTCCCTACACACCCTGTCCTCCCAAACTCCCAGAAACAGGGAGGGAGAACAGAAAAGAACTCCCAGCCCTTTGTTCCACGTGTTTCCACTACAGGTCGAGCACTTGATGAAACCACTGAGGCTTCGAGCTTCCCTGCCAATCTTATCAGCCTTCTCTGACAGCATCCAATACACGGCTGTCACTTTAAGATTCAACTCCTGCTGCAGTAAAATTAATCCCAAAAGAGAAAAACAGGTTGGAGAATGAGAGGTTAACAATGAATTCATTGTGAAAGCTAAGCTTTCAGCTGGATGAATTCTGACTGAAATACTGCCGACACACACACATACACAGCCGTCTGCACACAGCCTCTCATCAGCTCTCTCCACGTGGGCAGGCCTGCCACCAGCTCCACAAACATGCAGAGGACATGGACCTCCAGAACAAACTTCTTCTTTATTTAATTTTTATAAGATTTTACTCCAGCTAAACTGACATGCTGAAAAGCAAGATCTCAAATGCTCCTGGAACAAACTTCTTGACATCAAAACACGCCTGTAAATGTTTTGATTCCCTGCAGGCTGCAAGTGGATTTCAAGCCCAGTGGCCGGTGCAGAAGGCATGCGATCCTGTCTGTGGATGGAGGAGGTAACTGGCCCATCAGGAACTACGTGCCCACCTTCATCAGGCCCCCCGGAAACCCTCCTGATGGAAAGCACACCTGCGTGTCCTTCTGTGGGCTGTGCACCCAGGCATGGACTGCTATGTCACACTTGTTCACCTTTTCTACACACACACTTTTAAGTGCTGGCCGTTCTCGTGTCTGTGGACCTGGGTATAATCCAACTATTTAAACGAAACCTGACTCAGTTGCTCTCATAAGATACTTGAAGGCCACAAACAAATCCTTTGTAATAAACTTTCTCTCTTGACACATTCAAAACAGCTTGGAATTTCTTGGTGTAAAAATTTCAGTCTAAATCAGGAAATTTTTCTAAACTTTAAGAGGATGGAAACAGACTTTGTGCAACTATATGAACTCAACCAGCATCAAGCACTGAAAACTGATTCCAAGAACCATCACGAACCCAACAGGCCTTTCTCCTCTAAGACACCAGCATCAGAACACATCCCCCACTACTCTTGAGAAAATGTACTCTGCCTGGCAATTCAGCTAGAGAGGATACAACAACCGGCTCTGATACTCAATTTTTTTCAAGGATCTGGTGTCACACTGAACAAGCAAAGGATGTGATCCGGTTACAGAACAAAGTACTACTGTAAAGGCCTGAACGATACTTGTCCAAAACTTAGTTTCCACACCAGCACTTTCTCCCCGGTGAGCTGCCCTTTAAACCTGCCTTCAAAACAACTGTGCTCCGCACCCCGGTGGCCCGCTGTCATCACAAGGAAGGCATGGAGTTGGCACCTAGTCCTCGTACCTGCTGAGGGAGTCGTTTCTGCATCAAGTGTCTTCAGCAGCGGCTCCTTGCTTTAGCCAAAGTCCATTTCCACAGAAACACCCCTTCGGACGGGCAAAGTGGACCGCCAGTGACGCTTCTCCACACACCACCAACTCAGGAGGGAAGGACCTCGCTGGCTCCTCTCATTTCTGCCGCACTTCCCAGTTCATCATGCACTTGCCCCACAGGCACCCATACCTAGCATCAGGCGGCTCAGGGGACAAGGGCACAAATTCAAGGGGGTGGGGAGAGCACCCAGGAGCCACCTTTTCCTCCTCCCCAAACTGTGCTGAAGCCAGGCCCCACATCTCCATAGGCTGCTGCCGTGATCCCCCCCCTTGTGAAAGCCATGTCAAAGCGGAGAACAAACCTACACTTCCAGCTCCAAGCTTGGGGACCTCACCTCGCCAGCTCTGAACTCAGCTCAGTAACTGCTGTAGGGGAGACACGGGGACAGAAATACATCATGCTACACGAGGCCACATGAGGAGGAGCTACCCTAAGGGACAGCGAAAATCAGAACCCCCTTCTTTCCATGTTCTCCACCTTCCCCACCCCCTTCCAGCATGTGGAGCCAGCCACCTTTGCAAACACATGGCCACGCTCAAGTTGCAGGGAGCCACTCTGCCTAATCGCCAATTTTACCCTTAACAAAATCATTGCACAGTTCTGTTCTCCAAAGGGAGGATTCAAGCCTCACCCATTCAGAATGTCAGCCCTCGAATCAGGATGAACCAGCGCCTCTTTCCAAACAGCTGCTTTCTGACAGCGTGAGGCTCAAACAGGCTCCAGGGGTCACAGAGTTCAGCCATCTGCCCAAAGAAATAAATAAGCGTGCTGTCCGTCCATGGGAACACGGCCCTCCTGCCTCCAACACAGTCAGGAC
>NW_017732610.1:0-4126 GCF_001890085.2 Hipposideros armiger
AAACATATAAAAAAGGATAATAAAATAATCACCCAGAGCTACCTGTTATTAACACATTGATGAATTTCCAATTGGTCCTACACATGCTACATAGAATTTTATCTGAGAGGGCTTTTTTAAAAACACAAAATCTGAGAGATTTGTAGAATTGATTTAAAAGATATAGATTTTCTATTATGATCCTTTTTCATAAACAGTAAAAACAACACAGCAAGACCAATTTTCCACCGATAACACTGTATGCCCATTCAAATAAGCTTTCTCCCTCTAGATCATATAATAATAGAACAAGGTTTCCCTTGGGTGGCACACTGGGGACAGATTCCTTTCCCTCTGGGTATGAGAGAAGTTCCCTTTGGAAAGTGTTTGCCATCACTGTTATGGGCAGAACACGGGGCAGAGGAACCGAGGTGTGTGGAGACTGCTCCTCAAGAGAGAAGGGCTCCTGGTTACACTTCCTGCAAATTTCTCAATGAAAAGCAAGCAGCAGTGACTTGGAGTTTCCATATCAGGGATTAAGCAAAATCAGCCCCACATTTTGTCTGAATACTGAGTTTTGGTTCTTTTTCTGGTCAAACTATAAGTATTCTTGCTTTCCTGCTCCTTGAGAGGAGGAGCTGAGGGAGTCCTAGGGAGAGAAAAATCCAGTTCCAGAGGAGAGCTCTTGCTGTCATTTTTTCCCTTTGTCTTTCCTTAACTGGCTATTGCACCATCCTGGGCAGGAGAACTATTCACCTCCATGGAGGATCTTAGGGTGCGGAGTCAAAGAAAGACCCCTCACAAAACCCGTAATGTTTTCAGATGAGAACATGTTTAACATAGCGATTAAAAGCTGTTGGGGACAAATTAATTTTGTCTTTAAGTAATAGAGGCCATGGGGTTTTCAGTAATCCAGATATTTACAAANATCCCCCCTGTAGTTATTGTACCAATTAGGCTGTAAATTTCACAACTTTAAATCCTTTCAAGAATACTATATTAATACACTTGTTCTTAATAATGTGAGCAAAATCAAGAAGAGAGGGCAGAAACAAAAGGATAAACGATTTCAAGAGAGCGCTAATTTTCACAATTGGGAAATTGAAGCCTATAGAAGTGTATAGGAAATGTAAAGGAAATGACCAATGTACCTCCCAATTTTCAAAACCTCTTAGGTTTTGGTGGGCTTCATATAGGCTTGATCATGCACCTATGCGGCAGTAGATACCGCAAGGGCCCTGCAGTCCCACAGTTGCCCTGGAAAGGGCTGCGCTTTCCCAGCCCAACTGCCATCAGGTGGGGAGTTCAGGTGCAGAGCTCAACTTTGCATATATGAGCATATGAAGCCAATGTAAACCAGATAATAATAAAATCTCATTAGGTGAAATTTTCTTTCCCAGAATAAATTGCCCTGTGTTCTACAATTGGGATTCGACTTCAGGAATAAGCATAAACATAGCTGCAAATATCTTTATGACCTATTTATTCCCAGGTGGTGTTTTGTAGGATTGAGAAGTCTGACCTTTTTCTTTTTCTTGTAGCCTTAAATAGCTTGACAGACATCTCCCAAGCTGTGCGTTCTTGGAATGTATCTAAAATTTTCATTTGCTTTACTCGTGTGTATGAAAACAATTGTGTGTGGGTACATCATTAAAAAGTGCACACATAAAAATTAACGATATGGTGGACTGGAAAACATCTGCAAATTGTAGACGGAGAGTTTCTTTGTTTAAATATTAAAAATATCCATCTCAAGGGTTCACGGTGATGTTACTGCTCACGGTCGTCTTTTTTTCTTTTTTAAATAGAAATTTCACGGATATATTGTGGACTAGAAAAAACGCTATCAGCTTTTAGTAAAACCGTTCCATCACTCCACCTCCCCTTTCCCTCTTCCCCCAAGGACGAAAGACTAAAAGGAATTGAATCAGACGGGTGAAATCTTGTGAAATACTGTGAAGATTTAAAACAAAACAAAAACTAAATATGAGACCTTCTGTCTTAGTGTGGAATATCTTACCAGTCTATTTGGAGGCGCATTTGTGTATCTGGGAGTCGTATTTTAAGACTTTGGAAATAGGCCCGTGACATTTTTCGGGGTTTGTAACCGAGATAGTAATGACGCAAGGCTGTGAATAATTAATTATTCATGTTATGGCACTAGGAAGCTTAGGTGTCGGCCATATGTTGCGGAGGCCTTTGTTTCAAATTCGAGTAAAAGGAGGGGAAAATAAGTAAGATGTGTAACCGCAGAGTAAACGTTGAATTGGCACCCTGGCGCTGGAGGAAGGGGCCGTAGGGTGCGTGACACTCCCAGAGAGCATTCACAGACCTTCTCCGCGTGGGCACTGGACAGGAGAGGCTTAGTCCCCGAGGGCCCCGGGCTCGCTGGGGGGCCGGGATCGCGGCGTCCTCACCCCGGAAAGCTTCAACTTGACTGGAAAGGAAGGGGTAGAGCGGGTGCAGGGCTGTGGCTGGGCCTGCCGCAGCAGAGTGGCCCGCGGGAGGCTGGGTGGTTGGATAAGCCTCCTGTCGCCGGGGCAAAGCACTGCGGGTGGGAGGCGTCTCCACAGGTGCTGAGAAGGCGCCTTTGGGGTAACCCTCATAAACTGCAGACCCCGCAAGAAAGTTAGGCCCAAGCGGCTTGTGTATGTGAATGAAGTTAGGGAGGGTGGATCTGGGGGGGAATAGGGATTGGATGCCAGAGGTCAGAAGGTATTAAAGTTGAAGAAATGCTGCCGCGGGGAGGAGGATTCGCAGAGGCTGGAGAGCCCGGGAGGTCCTGAAGCCTGGTGTCCTCCTAGCGCCCTCACCCCCGAGGGAGGAGGAGCGGGTCAGCGCCCCTCCCCCCAGCCCTGATGGGCCCTGAGAATTGGGAACCCGCCAGCGTCTGGGGTGCCTAACCCCAGGCTTCCTTGCCTCTCCCCCGCTCTGCCGCTCAGGGTGCTAGAGAAGAAGCAAGACACCGGGGAGACCATCGAGCTGACGGAGGATGGGAAGCCCCTGGAGATGCCTGAGAAAAAGGCCCCGCTGTGCGACTGCACGTGCTTCGGCCTGCCACGTCGCTACATCATTGCCATCATGAGCGGCCTGGGCTTCTGCATCTCCTTCGGCATCCGCTGCAATCTGGGCGTGGCCATCGTGGACATGGTCAACAACAGCACCATCCACCGCGGGGGCAAGGTCATCAAGGAGGTGGGCAACCGCTGGGCGCGTGCTTGCGCAAAGCCACGTCCCCTGTTTGAGCCCCGTTCCCCAGCCCCCAACTGACTGAGGAAGGCCTGGACGCTCCCTCACCTCCCTTCTAGCCCTGCCCTTCCAGAATGAAGCCTTCTAGGAGTATCACCCGTTTTGCTCCCGAAGCAAGTCGCCTCTGCCCTGTGGGCCTCTCACCCGCAAAGGGGAAAACAGTATCTAGCGCACTAGGTTTTTGAGAAGAGTGACTTCATACAAGAAGTTGGTACTTAGTAATGTCCGCTAAATCTAAAAGGAATTTTTTTTTCTTTCACTCAGAGGAATAGAGCAGCATGTTAGTTATAATTTCCCCGACTTCTTCCGATTCTCGCTAAACATTCTTAATTAAAATGAAACAAAACAGAGAAACAAATCAAGTCAATTGTGCGCATATGGGCAGTTTCCTCTAAAGGGCCTTTCGGAGCCTTCCACCTGGCTGGCGGGGAAGTGCCGCAGCTCAGGCGCACGTCGGGGTCTCCGGAATCCAGTCCCCTAATCTTACTGTGTGTGTGTTGGGTGACCCCTAGGGAGAGAAGGGTCAAGGTCACAAAAACCCTTGGGCCATACTTTCTGTTCAGGGATCTGAGTGACCATAAGCCCGGCAGAGCGAGGGTTGGGGAGAGTAATTCCTGGCTCGCTGTGCACGGAAGCAGTGAGCGCCAACCCGCCTTGGGGATTACGGGAGACCCTGCAAAGTGCGTTTGGTTTCAACATTTCACTCAACGGGAGAAAACGGGGGGCCCACTTCCCCTGGCTGAATAAGCGCTTTCCCCCCTTTCTGATGCAGATATTTCGCCCTAGTTTACTTTAAGGTGCACCTGGTTCGGCCGCCCAGACTGGCGAGGGCGGAGTTAGGCCCGGACCAGCAGACACACCCCTCTCCGGCACTTAGGACCACCCCAAAGCAACACCT
>NW_017732610.1:8021-11852 GCF_001890085.2 Hipposideros armiger
ATCTCATTTGAAGGCTTTTAAAGAGGTGTCTTAAAAATATTTTTAGCCAAGAGTATATAGAGTGCATGCAATGTTTGAATTCTAACCAGGCATTGTAAATACACTTAAAGAAATTCATTTAAGCTTGACATTTGACTTCTCTGTTAAAAATTAGTTTATTTTCCCCTACCCCTATCTTTTACTCAAAGAGGATTTAGTTCCTCGTGCAACATTTTGTCTTTTCGGGTATTTCTTGGGTTTCTCACTTGGCTTTTGCTAAAGAAAAAATAGTTCTTTATTTGAATAAGGATCGCATGTGTCTGTAGCATAGAGTGCACTCCCTGTAACAGAAAGAACCCACATTAGATCTGGGCAGGGCTCATCTAATCCAATCCTCTCGTTTTACAAACCAGGAAAGGAAATAGAGAATCAAGGAGGTGGTGACTTTCCCAAGGTCACAAGAGATTGTGACTAAAATGCAGGTGTCCATGAGTACATGACCACAAGCTACACCCATTTTGAAATTTGACATCCCTGCCTGATATGTGCTTCATTGCAAAGTTCACATTCAGCAGCAGGCTGAGCCATCTGCTCTCTGAATGAGTGCCTACAATCTATCATGCCCCAAATCCTGGACAAAAATCCAAGAATTAGAGAAGCCTTTAGCAGGCTCAAGGGATCCTTAGATTTTTGTGGCAGGAGAAACATACTGTATTTTTGTGTGTGCACTGGCTTCCAAACTATTTGGCCACAACCTGAGTGATTCTGTTCTTCTCTCTGCAAAAGGCAACATACAAACTTCATAATGACTTAAACAGAGAGTGTGATTATCTGTGGGAGAAAACATGGTATTTAGAACTCTACCTCCCTGCCCAGCTCCTTTGGGAGTTGGGCTGCTAGAAAATTGCAGAGGTTTGAGTATGACTGGGAGCAGTTTAGACCTTTTGTCTGCAATGAAGAAGGGCTCTTCCTTGGGATTTCAAATGATACAATTCAATTCATGCTAGTGATATAAAAGAGAGTAATTTATACTTAAAAATGAACAGATTTAAATGTATGGATTTAAAAACTTTACTAATGTGCATTTATAAAAATGAAATTGGTATTCTTTAGGTAAATATTCTGGCTAGCCTGATTATGAAAAAGCCTCTTGTGAGAATGATTTTTAGAAAGAAAGGAACAAAGGTATTTTAAATACAACACCTTCACATTTAAGCCCAGAAAGGAGTGATTTTACTGGCATGATTTCTTTTTCACAGAAATAAACAATAAAGATGTGTTTTATTTATTAGGATAAACATTTATTGGAAATGAAGTCTTTAAGTCTCATCACCAAACACACACACACACACACACAATCACAATTACACAATCTATCTAACTATATCTATCTAATCTATCATCTATCTACCATCTATCATCCTTTTTTTCACCTCTCTACTTATCTATTACAACATCCATTGCAATCTAGGGTTTCTTAACTCTTCCAGTGACAAACATTTACAAATTCCTTTTGTGTGAAACAATAATTCAGACTGAACATAAAACCAGCTACAAGGGACCACCATCCTGCTGTGGTGGAAAAACAGTTTATAGTCATCTAGTCTTTTAGGGCCAGAGGTGACGATTTCTATCTCACTCGTCTAGCTGCCTATCAAACATCTAGCTGCCTTGCCATTGTGGGCCCTATAGGTTAGGTATCTAGGGCAATGCAGGCGAGGCCTTTTTTTTTTTTTTTCTGACAAAAGAAAATACCCTTTCCACAAGATGAATAGATGGATCAAGAGTGGGAGGGGTCCCTAAAGGGCTTGTACATGGCTTGCTGACATGAGCTTTTTTTTCTCAGCACCTTTCTCTTTCCATGCTCCCCTCCTCTCACCCCTTTCTAGCTTAGCTCTGGCTTCCCCTGTGGCTGCCACATCCTACTGCCCATCCTACAACCGCGGTGCAGAGGCAGCCTCTGGAGGGGAGGGGCCTGATTTTGAGGGAGGAGTCAGGTGAGCAGCTGGTAGAATGATTTTCCTGCTGCCATATGCCACTGTTGGGGCTGTCTAATTTCTCTGTCATGAGTGATGAAGTCATTTTTACAACTTAATGATGTACCAAGGGACCCAGCGGGCTGGTTTGTGCTTGTGTGTTCCTTTTTTTAATACGGGAGTAGGGGCATCAGATGTGACAAAGGGAGGTGCCCGAGCACTGATTTGATTAGATTAAATAGATTAAACAGCCTGAACCAGCCTATTCCTGCAGACCCTCTAGGAAAGGATTAGTGCCACACCTGGGGTGAGGAACAGTAGTTCCCTGTTAAGTGACAAGGCACTGCCCAAATGGAAATTGATTGATTGATTCAGGGAAAATGGATATAAGCTGTAGATGTGACAAGTTGCCAGTGTTTCTGCCACCTCTTCCGGCCAAATCCTTGTGGAGTGGGCTTGATATGTGAGGGTGTTTGTGGTGGTGGTCATAGAAAAAAATATATATGATTGGGAATTTCACAGCTAACTCACTCTTGGCCACACTGAATGTTAATCATCAAGCGGCTGTGGTACAGATTTTCTACAATAGCATTTGCTTTTCCAAACATTTCTGTATCAGGGATACTATATGCCTCTCAATTTGGGCAATCTGTTTATTAATATAGAGCCTCCTGCACCCCCGCCCCACCCACATGCACACACACCAGTGTTTAAAAAGTGATTGTATGTAAGAAAATATAATCAGTTTACACTGTAAGACAAAAGAGAGGAAGGAAATGTGTGTGTGTATGTGTGTGTGTGTGTGTGTGTGTATAATATGCAGAGAAAAAACAAGTAGAAATTAGGTTTTNGGGTTTTGGACAGTCCTTCAAAACGTCAAGAGGAGTGCAATAGACTAGGAACATCCTATGAATATCACCTTTACCCTGACATTAAGAATGGTTAACATTCGGACTCAACAGGAGACAAAATATTCTTTTAAAAAAGAATCAGTTTAAAATGAAAATCATTAACTGTGTAGATCACCCAATTTTACCAATGGGATACATCAAAGAACAAAAAAAGATATCAGGCAGAAAAACCTAAAGGAAGTATTCCCTTAAATATTACTGGTAAGGAACATGTTACATTTTTAGATTTCATATCCCTAATGCATAGTGTCTTGGATCATTTTTGTTTCCTAAAAAAAAATATTTTCTAAAACAAAATAAACTCCCCCAGCAAGATAATACAAACATACATATATGAACTATTTTTACTTCAGGGGGGAAATATCCAACAACTCACCAAAACCCAAAATGATACACGAAACTCAATGTAATGTGATATGAAAATATAATGGCTGTGCCTGTAAGATTTTCTCAGGTCAAAACCTTCAGCTTGCCAAATATTAAAATGCTAACATTTTCCTGCCAGGAAAAAAAAACACCAGGGATGCCCAGCTTTCCCTGGTTGTAATACTGGGAGGTTTCTCTGGTTTAAAAAAAAAAAAAAGCAAAATCATTGCTATCATTTGTTATGTTTAGTAAAGAAATCACTGATGCCGACTCAGGTTCTAATTTATTTGGTAGATTTTCCTCAAAGGAAAAATTTCTGAATTTTAGAATTTTTACGTGGATCCGAATTTACCTTACCTCAAAATGGGTACTCAAGGGAGAGAAACTTAATATTCAAATATAGTGTTTTGTGTTCTACTAGACTGAGAAAATTAAGTTAAAATTCAATGTAAAATATTATGAACAGACAGGAGATTATAAACTAACTTCCTTATTACATTTTAGGATTTTGACATCTCTGCTTCATTTTTAAAGTAGAACAAAACATTACAAATACAGTTGAAGATTCCTGTGAAAAGAGGTTTTAAAAATATGTAACA
>NW_017732610.1:16172-22319 GCF_001890085.2 Hipposideros armiger
TTTGCACATTTCATTGTTTTTTTTTCTCAGCCCAATTATGAATGGCTCATCTCTGACTGGTATAAATATAAATGTACTGATATGAATACTGAGACTTACAATTCAAAAAATAAAAATGGGCAAACATTTATTTGGGGAAATTTATTTCTAGAAAATGTTTTTTTATATAAAATGTATTTCTTTATTTTTTCATATTACTAACCTTTACTTGGAAAAAGGGATGATTAGACAGTAAGTGAATTGTTTACTTGAAATGGATTATAAAACAAAACCCAAAACAAAACAGAAACCCAGAGTGTAAACCTGAAGTCAGATTAATTTTACAAATGTGCAATTGTTTAATTGTATTGAATACAGCATTAATTTTCTATTCTATAGTCACTAATTTATTAAAATGTTCTCAGATACATAATTATTTGACATGTCATGAAATTTAACATTTAGCCCATGGGCAAACATTGAAAATGCACCTGAAAAAATCCACAGTGGAATTTCAAAAGACAATAGGATTGTAAAAATGAACCTAAAAAAAACAGCACAAATGTTCTCTTTAGGCCTACTGCAGTCATGCAGTAACATGATTGCTTAATTTATACGATGGAGGAGAGGACAACCTTCTTTTTTTCTGTAGTTAAAAAGAGCCTAGAAATGTAGCTGTTAGATTAAAATGGGGAAAAATAGAAAGGCCTTCAATTGAGTGGAAACACAGAAGAGATATTCTAACCATGGAAAGTGGAGGGGGGAGGGTGAGTGAATATCGGAAGAGCTTTTTAGTCAATGTGAAGTAGGTCATTCAGGGATAAAATTTCTACTTCTCCCAAAATAGTGCGTTTATATTGAGGGTGGGAAGAAAGAGGAGGATATGAATTATGAATTGTCTTCTAATTGTCTTGGTTCTCCATTTCAGGAAGCAGATGAAATTAGAATTGAATAGAATAAGTATGTGTATCACTAAACTTTTTTATATATACCATTTTTCTTCCTCATAGAGACTCTATAAGGCAGACATTCTTATACCTGCTTTATTGATGAGGAAACTGAACACCAAATAGCAGTTATTTTCCCAAAGATCACTAGCTGGTAAGAGGAAGACCGGGGGTATGAGCCCCATTGTGTCTGTCTTCAAGTGATGTCCTTCTTCGCTAAACAGATTCCTCCTTTTGGATAGGTTTACTGTGCACATTCTTAAAGAAAATCTATTATACAGACTCTTAAAATATACTATATTATGTTACTTAGTGCTGGGCTATGTCCATAGGAAAGAGTATGGCTGTGGAATAATTAGAAGATTTATTTATTTGCATGATTTTGCTTTTTAGACAAGTCTTTTGATGGAGGATAGACTTGAAAAACCTATTATGGTAGATATTGTTTTCAGGGCAGCAGTGCTATGAATTGCAATTATGCGTCAAAGACCAATGCTAGGGGTAATGAAACTCACATGAATATTAAACATCCCTTGGTATATAATCTATTTTCTTCTGTCTGTTGAGATATAAAAAAAATATATTCAATTCTCATGTTTGTTTGTTTTTGTAACATCAGGCCAAACAAAAATGATGACTGTCAAGCATAATACAGTATACACAACTACATTAAGTATTGATAAATGATGAGATTCTTTACAAGGAGAATATATCACCTCTAAAGCATTACAACCTAATTTAATTTTGAAAGCCGAACCTCAGAGACAGTGGTTTCAGAGGCTCACCAGGATGCTGTGATGGACAGAAAGTGTAATGGCGGTTGGTTTCAGGAGATTCTACAGTGTTGTTTGGAAGATGTCAGGATGAGGCCAGACTGAGCCATGTACTTTAACTTAGCAACTATCTCAAGTGAGGATTTCTCCACAGGGGTACTCTAAATTCTAGTCCATAGCTGCCATTCTGCAGTGTTTCTATGAAAGTAACTCAGCTTCCTAGGAATGTTAGGATACCCAGAACAGCAGTTTGTTCCCCATTAAAAGCTGAAGAACAAATAAATGGTCAATTGATTGAAAGAGATATCAGGATAAAGAAGGTTCAAAGAAGAAAAATCTGTTATCACCTACATATACCTCAGAAAAGAAGGTTAACATTGCCCTCTATTTAAAATATTTATACAAAAGTGTAAGAGGGTAACATATACAAAACCTTCTGCTTAGCATCATGGCGTTTGAAGACATGAAATACAGACCCGGACTATATTCTCCAAGAGACTCAAATAACTTAGAGTGTGGAGAAACTCGATATCTTGGTTTAAGTCTTACAAAAGTGTTCTGTGGTGCTTTAGAAATATCTATGAGAGATTAGCTTGAAAAGAGGTGTGTCAGTGTGTAAGAGAGTATTGGGGGGTAAGGGTGAGGGGATACCAAGACAAGTATAATTAATTTAGAAAAGGCTGTCCATGAAAAAAAAAAGTTCCCTGTTTGATATTTTAGATCAACTATTGAAGCACAGATTGAGAGGCTAATGTATGTTGATTAATTCTGTATGCCTTCAGAATGGGAGATGGAATTCCCACTACATGTTTTCATGAGCTTAAACTACTAGAATTTCAGGATGACAATGGAACAACTCTGACTCCATGGACATAGAAATAGCATTATTTAATCAGGGCAAAAACATTCTGGAAAAAAAGGACAAAGAATCACAATTCTCTGAAAACTGTATTGAATGTTAAGAAATTTCTATATAATAATAGCTGATATTTATACACCATTTACTATGAACCAGACACTGTCTCTTTCATAATTGATTCATTTCATCTTCTTCATGACAACCCTTTGAACTGTGAGAATGTCTCTCCATTTTACAGGTGTAGAAATTGAAGCTTAGAGAATTTAAGTAATAACAACTTGCCCAACATCATACCTAGTAAGAAACTAGAGGTGGAATTTGAATTCAAACAGCATATTTTTAACTAATATTATGTCATGCTGTTTGTATGTCCTTAAGGAAAATATGGCAGCTGCTCTGTCAATTTGTTCCAGGCCAGCAAACCTCACTTTGGGTCTTGATCAAATGATCTAACTTGATTTGTGTTTTGTAAAGGATATTGTCCCTTTTGGTAGGTGATTCCATTCCACCCTTGCAATCCCCTCTATAGTAAAAACTAAGCCCCTTATTTCAGCTGTGTTTAGCCCTTTTCGTTCTAGGTTTGGCCCTGACCCAGATGTGCCCCTTTTGCTGATGCCTGGGGGGAGGAGTATCTAGCAGGGTACTGCTAAACCAATGATTCTCAAATCAGGAAAAGTAACATCAGCATCACCTGGCACCTTGTTAAAAATGCAAATTCTCAGTCCCTACACAAACCTATTGAATGGGAAGTTCTGTTACCCAGCAACATTTGAACAAGCCCCATAGGGTGATTATCACGTATATAGTTTGGAAATCACTACGCTACTTTATTTTCTGGAACTTCTTTTTCATACTCAGCTCTGCTATTTATTACATTTGTTTTGAAACCTGGACTTTGTTCATAAAAAGCAAAACCCTCCCTTAATGAGCTTCTTCATTTACTTACTTTAGAACAGAAGGGATGGGGTAGAAGTCAGTTCTGCTCCCCACTGCTGCGACCATCTACCTTTTAATACTGTTTTTGTCTTTCAAGGTTTTTATGTTATCTAGTGGTGCTGGCACTGTTAGGACTAGTATTAGTTCTGCTGATATTAAAGTACAGTAGAGCATAGTGGTTGAGTACCTAGGATCTACAACCAGACAATAAACGTAAACTGTCGAGTATCTATGTGACCTTGGCAAGTTATTTAAACTCATTGGGACTTGGTTATACTATCTATGAAATAAGGATAGCAGTAGTAGCTTTCTAATATTGCTGTTTTTCATTTAAGAATCTACGACAGTGACTGGCACATACGAACAGTTTAATAACCATTGGCTATTATTATTTCCACTTGACTAACTCACATTTATAGATTTATGTGTATGTGCCACATGCCAGACTAAGCCTTTTAGGTGTGTTATTTCATTAAGCATCACAGAAATTCTATGAAATATAACATATTAATATCATCATTGCACAGGTCCTAATATCCCTTCAATGCTTAGGATGTGCCAGACGTTCTTCTGAGTGCTTTACTTGTAATAACTCATAGGTTCTGTTAATATCTCCATTTTGTAGATTCGTGGAATGAAGATAAATAGTAAAATAAATTGCTCAAGATAACTCAAGTAGTAAGTGACAGAAATGCACTTTGAACCCAGGGAGTCTGGTCCTAAAACAATATTCTTTTTTTTTTTTNTTTTCTTTCTGTCTCCACTTTCCCTTTCTTTCCTCTCTCTCCATCACCCCTCTTCCGTCCTTCCTTCCTTCTTTTCTTTCTTTCCTTCTTTCTTTTTTTCTTCTTTCCTATTAAAGGTGAAAACAAAACACATGAACGATGTAATTATGCATTTTGTATACATATATTGTAAATCCAAGGGAGCCCAGGTGCTCCCAGAATACCACAAACGTAAGTAAAATATGTTGTAATCTTCCTTCCCTGAAACACCGTCAGATTTGATGTCAGCGTGCTGGGCAAAACGTAGGAGAGACTAGAAGTAACTTGTCAATTTTTAATAAAGTCTTCCTCTCTCACAGAGCCAAATGCACCGTTCTCGCTGCAAACTCTGGCGATGATGACATCTTCCCACTTGGTCTCCATAGCATCCATTTCTGAAGATCCCCAGAATGGTCGTTGGTCAGGGCGATCCGCCAGGCTCCCCTAGAAAGTTGGCAATCTGGTCAGCCAAAAGAAGCTTCGCCTTTTTCTGAAACTTACTCTGTCCGTGGTGCTGAACCATTCTGCCCAGACGCTGCCAGATGGGCGCTGTCAGCCGTGCTGAAAAAAATCTTCCCTGACGCTGCCCAAATCAGAACTGTGTATCTGTTATTTACTCACGTCCTCAAAGAACAGCAAGCTTTCTCCATCTTAATTCGACTCTACCGCAGAGCAGAGTTGCGCCGGCGTGATGGGAGGAGACCATAGGCAAGGAGAAAAAAAACTAATGGCAACATTGCTCACCTGAGACCTAAGATGCTCCCATGAGTTTTGGAAGTGCTCAGCTCGTTACAGCAAATACACCATTTTTTTAAAAGTACCATTCTTTTGACTTTGTTCTTACACAGGGTTCTGTGATATGTCTACCCTTCCGTTTAAAAGCCACAAGATTTGATAGCAATTAGACTTTCAACACTGGGAATTTAAATTGTTTTTCAGTGGGCTGACTTCCAGGACAAGGACTCATCGGCACCCGCCCAAATACCATGGCACTACGTGCGCCCTTTGCCACCGGATCCTCCCCTTCCAATGAGACTTTCTGATTGTATCTACCAACTCTCCTATTAGGAAACCCGTGGGTTGCATGCAGCTATTCTGTTGTATTCTCGTTCTCACTCTCCCTCCCCTCTCTCACTCGCACTCTTGCTGGAGGCACACCAATACCGTTCTGCTGAGGAGAAAAAACCCACAACTACCTTAAGGGGTTAAGACAATATGCGCAACTCTCGCCTTTTATAGCGACCAGCATTTAAATCTGGCAAGAACCCGACACTAGCCTTTGCAAGAATGGAGTCGGTAAAACAAAGGATTTTGACCCCAGGAAAAGAGGGGCTAAAGAATTTTGCTGGAAAATCCCTCGGCCAGATCTACAGGTAAGAGAAAGCAAACCCATGTTTGCCTGGGGCTCAGCATGAAAAAAAAAATCTGCAGGGCTATTTCCGTAAACCCTGGTTGCTTAGAGAGATTGTAATATGATCGGAAAGTCTTTTTTTACTGCTCATTGCTGGAGTGGGGCTGCTCTGGAAACCTGCTTATTTATTCAAGAATGTTGCACTAAATGAACCTGTCTGCTTTGTGTATGTGTGTGTGTGCATGTGTGTGATTTTTTTCCTGGTACCTGCAGATTCTCATCCTTTCCTATCCAGAATTTATCCTCTTTACAATTGAAAAATAACAAGTACCTGTTCAAAGAACCTTTCTTTTGGTGCTTATAGTGACACCAAATTAAATTCCTTTGATACAGATAAATGAATGAAAAAACACAACCTTTTAAAAATTTAACAAAGAAATCCCAAAGAGTAATGACAAACGGAAATTTAGATCTTAGCTTCAAAACCACTTGAGTAGTGAATCCCCAGTGCAATCATCCTTCCATGCAGAAGGAAGAA
>NW_017732610.1:25604-36868 GCF_001890085.2 Hipposideros armiger
GCTGTGCACGGAAGCAGTGAGCGCCAACCCGCCTTGGGGATTACGGGAGACCCTGCAAAGTGCGTTTGGTTTCAACATTTCACTCAACGGGAGAAAACGGGGGGCCCACTTCCCCTGGCTGAATAAGCGCTTTCCCCCCTTTCTGATGCAGATATTTCGCCCTAGTTTACTTTAAGGTGCACCTGGTTCGGCCGCCCAGACTGGCGAGGGCGGAGTTAGGCCCGGACCAGCAGACACACCCCTCTCCGGCACTTAGGACCACCCCAAAGCAACACCTGTCTCTCCACTGACTCCCCAAATTTCCTGAGCTACTCCAAGTCACTTAGGCCCACGGTCATTCCTATTTTTCTGAGACCATCCTCCTCCCAGCTCCTCCAACCTCCGCACCTTCTATCCCAAGCTCTCCACCTTCCTTCCCCAAAATTTACCCGGTAGGGAATCCTTTCTCCAAGAGATTCCACCACGGTCCGCATTGATTGGAGGCGGCTAACGCACCCCGCCAGGTGTCTCTATCCCCAGCTGGCTAACGGAATCTCTTCCTAGAGAGTCTTAATTTCCCAAACCGGAGCCCTGAGAAATCCTCATTCATCGATGTGGGGCGATCCGACCCGCCTAACAGTTTTCTGAGAGCAAAGCCAGGACGCCCAGCTTTGCAACTAATCACAATACATTTCAAATGAGCACGACTATTTACTTAAAAGAGGCATTTCTTCTCCATAAGAAAGTATAGGTTCAGTTTTGTTAGGAAACGAAAATTAAGCTCCCTCCACCCCGGAATGCCGGGAGTACCCCGGGGGTCGAGGATTTTCTGGCCCGAGAACCACGGAAGATGAACGTTCAGCCCAAGCACTGATTCTACTCTCCCCTCTCCACCCCATTTAAAAAAAAATAAATTAAATTATTATTTTTTTCCTACTCCCATAGAAAGCCAAATTCAACTGGGACCCGGAAACCGTGGGGATGATCCACGGGTCCTTCTTTTGGGGCTACATCATCACCCAGATTCCGGGCGGCTACATCGCGTCTCGGCTGGCAGCCAACAGGTAACTGGCGGGGCCCGGCTTTAGGGTCGTGTAGTTTGTCCACTTAATTTAGAAGGGTTAGCGGTGGCTGGGGGCGGGGATTGGAAACTCTNGTGTCCCAAACCAGTTCTTAACCATCGCGCCACTTGGCCGGCCCTAAAACAATATTCTTGACCATTACAAGGCACAGCTCTTTACATAGACAGCTAATCAGAAGCCTATAAGTTTAGTAACTTCCTGTCACATCTTTATCAAGTGACAAAGTTAGATTTAGTGACAAAATTTCTGCACCGTATTTATGTCACTTTCTTTTCCTCTACTACTGTTAATGACTTTGGCCCCTTGTTCCTCTGAAAGCCATCATCTTGCCTTAACTTACATGAATCCTGATCACCTTCTGTCTCCCTGGCTTCATAGATCCGTCTCCCTTAAATTCTTGTAAGCTTCATATTTACAAGGATGGCCCTTGGTGTAGGTGGAGAGATTATGCCACCTTAGTGGCATAATCATCTATTATTCTCTAAGACTCTAAACTCCATCATTTCCGAGATGGACTTACAGACTCTGCTCTTCACCTCTTGTCTTACCTACCTTTCCTCAACCCGCCCACCCCAACACCATCCTTATTTATCATCTCACTCTTGATGTTCTTAGTTCTATCACCTGTCCCACTATGTCCAGCCATTTTCAATACTACTTTAATTTCTGAGAGAGAATGTACTCTCTTCCATTTTTTGAACCTTTGCTGATCCATTTTCTATTTTTGGAATTCCTTTCTTCTTTTTTTTCTTCATTTTCCAATGCCGAATTTGAAAGTTTCCCTATGAAGGGCTTGCTTCCTGGTCACCCCAGTTGGAATGGATTTCTTCTTCCGACGCTTTCCATTTGTACTCCTGTTACAGCCTTTGACATGAACTGTCTCTTGGCTACTTGTCTTTTCCTCTCTCCACCTACACCAAGGGCCATCCTTGTCCCTTTCTGAGTGCCTAGTAGCATCTTATAGTTGAAAGAGCACAGATTTCATGTTAGAGAGCCCGGATTCAAATCTCAGCTCCACTGCTTGCCTTTGTCTTGCATAGACTTTCTGTGTGCATTTTCATATTTGTAAAATGAGAAGAAAGTGTAACTCAGAAAGTTGTCGTGGGAATTAAATTAATTAATGTAGGTGGAGAAAGTATAGTAAGCACACTGTAAATTTTAGCACCCTTCTCCTCCTCAGCACAATACCCTGATCTAAATATAGTCTCATAAAGATTTGGAGTGTAAATGAATGTTGAATGAAATGGCTGCTTCATAAAAAAAATTAAAAAAAAAATAAATGGCTGCTTCAATTTTCACTGTGTGTAATACAGCAAGAAAAGGTGTAAAGGCTTCCCATATTGGGCAACAATATTGATAATCAGAATTTCATTTACTTGGATATTAATTTGTATACCAATTATGTAACATTGAAAAAGAAGATGAGGTTCTGAAAGTTTGATGGATTTTATTCTTAAATAATTACCAAAAAAAATCAATGCATTGTTATGATGCAATGACCATTGCACCATAAACAATAAAAAAAGATGATTTAAGTAATTAAGGAACTTAAAAGTAGGAGACATTTACAAATGTCATAAGATTATATAATTTGAAACACTGTTTGAGGCAAGAGTAGAAGGTAAACATTGTAAGTGATCTAGTAAAATTTATCAGGAGTAGTAGGGTGATTTCAAGTAGCTTTGTGAAGATTATTATTTAAATTTACAATTAAAATCTTGAAATACACTACTAACTATGTAGTATGGGCATCATCAGATATAAATCCTAGTGGCAAAACCCACTGGCTTTGGAATCAGACTAGATTTGGAAACAGGGCTCCTCTCCTTAGAACTGGTTAACAACTTGTGCAAGTGATTTCACTTATCTCAAGCTTAGTTTCTTCATCTATAAGATGGGTATGTTAAGAGTACCAATGTCATTGGGTTGTTAGGTGGTTGTGGATTTTATGTGAAGTGTTAGCATGGTGTCTAGCAAGTTGAATAAGCACTGATTAAATTTAGGACTGACTATAGTGGACACTCAACAAATAGTTCATAATTGGTTCAGCTCTACTGAATCAGCAGGGGACATTTTACAATTGCTGAAGATATTTTTGGTGTTACAACTTGGGGCTGTATGCTACTGCTGGCATCTAGCACATGGAGGCTAGGGGTGTTGCTAAATATCATGCAGGACACAGGACAGCATCACGAAGACAGAGTTATTCATCCCAAAATATCAACAGTGTGGAGGCTGAGAAAACGAGGTAAAGAGTGGACACAATTCATCTTTTTCCAGCTTATCTAGATATAACAGTATTAAAAACCCTTCAAAAGGGATAGAGAAAGGGATGATTGAAAGTAATATTCATAGAAAATGAACTTCATACCTTCAAAACAATTATTAGAAAATAAGGCATACGTATTACACAAACATGGATAAAAACCTTACAGTATTTTTTATTTATTTATTTATTTATTTTCTTTGCAAACCTTAGCATGCAAACAAACTGATCACCTGGACTGCTTATTAAAGCACAGATTTCCAGGCTTCACTCCCAGCACATTCTGATTTGAAAGGCCTGGAGTGAGGAATCTGCATTTTTAATAAGTGCTCCAGGGAATTCTGATGCAGCTGGTTCATGGATGACACTTTGAAAGAATTCTTCCAAAGGGCTGAATGGAGTGGATGCATAATTCATATCAACACTTTCAAAAACCCTGTAGCATTATGTAGCTCTGGTTGCTCTAGCCTTAAAGCTTTAGGCAGTCAGTCTCACTGTTATTGATGACAATAAGCAAAGTGGAACGGATCTACAGGAAGATACAGTCAGCACAAGTTTGCCAATCTCCCAGACAGCCTACTCATGTGACCAAAAGTCCTGTGTCGCTTGGCCTTTCTGCCTTTATCCTCTCTGTTGCACAGGTACCACATTCAAACTCTCAGAACAGTGGAAAGACATGTTCACCTCACTGGCCCTTGGACTATGGACCATTTACCATGAGGTCCAGGAAACATGCCCCATATACTCCCTACTCTTTCCTTTCAGCCCTAAAGGAAGCCTCCAAAGTGTTCTGGGCTTTGCACATGAGAACATTTGCATTGCATTCTGAAGAGAGGTGAACATTCTTTCAACTTAAAAGTGATAATCAAGAATTAAAATATGTTTTAAATCAAGTTTTATAACAATTTTGGATTCTTAGTTTACAAAGACAGGTTATGGGATTTTTGCATTTATTTTCTGAAAAATAAATCCACATTTGGCAGGAGTGTAATGTCACTAGGTGTGTGACGTTTTCATAGGAGTCATTTCTATAAAGAGAAAGTTTCTGTTTTGTGTCACACATTTAGGAAATAAATTCTTCTTTGACAAAAACCCAAAGATACCCTATTCAGCAAGCTGCACAGAGGGAGAATGAAACAGAACATTCACCTTCTGAGTGACTATCTAGCTCGGTGGAGAGAAGCCACTGAAGACAGGCAGATATTAGGCTGCGTCAGTAGGCCAAAGGATTTGACCCAGTCTAGATTCATAGAAAAAGAGCTGATCCGTTTCAGCCCTTTGTAAAGTCATTTCTCAGATTTTAGTAGCAGATTAATAACGATCAAGCCTCTGTCAGAAACTTGGATCTTTCACAGTTACATTTAAATGTACCCCCCTGGAAGAATTAGACCTTCTTTGAGGCAACCAATTTTGACTGAATTAAAGGCTGAACGTTCAACTTGAGAAAATTTGCACAGAACACACAGCTGAGCTCATTAGTGATACTGTATCCTAAAACTTCTGTGCAAGAGAATATTTCTGGAGTTACCCAATTATGAGGATGTTTTACTTGCTTTGTATGAACATTATAAAAACGTTTTTAATGATGAAATGGAATTTTTACTTGCAGATGGATAAAATTGTTAGCACCATATTTCTAGCAATTCTTTTCTTGAATCGTTGTATACACTTAGAGGTATGCGTCAAACACAATCTCCCCACCAACCCACATGCACAAAAAGAAGAAAGGAAAAAGAAAGAAAAGAAAAAGTTGAGCTAGACATATTAACTATATTAAGTAATAATTATTTTGATTATAAAAATATGTGCTGTAGGATCTGACCATGAGCTTTCTTGGGACATTTAAAATATGGTTTCATTCATAAAAATTTTATGGATATACACAGTCTAGGAAAGTTGGAAATAGTTGTACAATGTAAGGCACAACTCTATTTAGGCATTGATTATTTTTTTCAAAAACTCCTTAGTGAATATCTACTCTGTGTCAGGCACTGTGCTAAGTATTGGGGATATAACAGTGTGTCTGAAAACAAGCTCTTGTCCTGAAGCAGCTTACCTTGTAAACTGAGATACAGACCAAAAACACATACGGTGATTCATTAAATATTTACAATTTGTAATTACATTTATGAAGAAAGTAAATACACGTAAGTATAACCAGATTTATTGGCTCCTTCTTTTATTTCTTGTGTTTCAAATAATCTAGTATTTCAAGATAGTCCAAGTATCTATTTGTAATGGCTAGATAAACAAGTCCAGAACATATTTATCCTTTAAAAAAAAAAAGTACACTTTAAAATTGCTTGTAATTAGCTTGACCTGAGAAATTTAGCTCTATTAACGCCCTTTCTTTTTTCAGGGTTTTTGGAGCTGCCATACTTCTTACCTCTACCCTGAATATGCTAATCCCATCAGCAGCCAGAGTGCATTATGGGTGTGTCATCTTTGTTAGGATATTGCAGGGACTTGTTGAGGTATGGAACTACAGGATGACGTCATCTTAAGGTTGGCATGTTATTAAGAACCAACAGACAATCTTTGCCTTGATCTATAAATAAATATGTCTTATTAGGTTGTGTCTACATCATGTTAAAAAAATTGGAAAAGTTAGGCACTCAGATATTGTGTCTTTAAATGATGCTAAATTACAATTGTGACTTCTTACCTCCCCATGTCTAGAATTAAGTGGTATTAAATACATGTTTAGTGACTATTTGACTGAAAAAAAAAAAAGAACAGACACTTTTGTTAATGGGTTGTAATAAAAATGTTTGAGTCTGTCTTTTGCTGCCTGGTGATAACCCTGAATTAATACCTTTTGGGAGTTTTATACTAAGTCCCTATTGCCTTTGAATCATGATTTGAGATTTCATTAAAATATTTCATTGAATGTATTCTTTGGGCATCTAACTCTAGTGATCTTTTGCTCTATCAGCTTCCTGCTGCCTTTGAAAGAAGATCATTTATAAACTTATGATTGCTTTCCCTGTTGTCCCTCTTCTCTCTATGGGGTATGGTGGGAATAAATAAAGCAGATGAAGTATGAAGGCACTGAAAACAATCTCCTATTTCCACAAAGAAGAAAAAAATTGATAGGATCAAAAATAAATTTAAAAAAAGGATAATACCAGCCATGTCTTGGTATCCAATGGGTATTGATTGGTTCCAGGACCCTCCTCAGATACCAAAATCCCAGGGTGTTCAAGTATCTTATATGAAAATGGTGTATTTGCATATAACCTACATACATACTCCCTTATACTTTAAGTCATCTCTAGATTACTTATAATACCTAATACAATGTAAACGCTATGTAAATAGTTGTTATACTGCATTGTTTTGGGAATAATGACAAAACAAAACCCAGTCTGTGCATGTTCAGCACAGAAACAACCATGGGAGGCTGAACTTACATAGTACACAACAGTACACACCAGCAACAATGTAACATTTCTTTTGCCCAAGTATTTTTAATCTGATGTTGATTGAATCTGTGGACACAAAACCTGTGGATACAGAGGTCTGGCAATAAGTTCTAGACAATACTTTTAGGAAGTGCGAGCTTCTAGGATGTAAGCTTCACCTTCCTTCATATGGCTTCCTTATATTTGAGAATCACTGATTTAAATGTCTCACAAAAAGATCTTCCAAAATCCCAAACTGTTCAGAATTGCAGATGAACTGAGTAATACGAGATCTTTTATTTTGCCTTAATCTGAATAAAACTGAGGTAGAAGGAAGACTTGAAGCGTTGGGAGAATTTGAACGGGTCACTTACAAAGGGGCCATGTTTTACCTGGTCTGGGGCTGAAAAGTTTGAAAACTGAACATTCAGAAAATCAGCAAAGGCCCATGAGTAACAACTTCCCCTTGTGCCCATTCTAAAGAAACAGCATCCGAAAAGAGAATGTGCTTATTTTCCAATGACATTGGATCCTAAATAATAATACATGTCTTGCCCCATCGCAGGGCGTCACCTACCCAGCATGTCATGGGATTTGGAGCAAATGGGCCCCTCCTCTGGAGAGGAGTAGATTGGCAACCACCTCCTTCTGTGGTGAGTGCTATGTGCTGGTGTAGTTATGGTGGGTAAAACTTTAGGAACAGCTTGAATAAGAATTGAAAGTTGGTAAAGCTCACCTGTAACACCATCTGGAGTGTATGTGTGTACACAAGAAAAGGTTTTGACAAACATTTCAATGTCTTTAATTCTTATTGGTCTCCTTAAATTCTCTATTTCTTCCATATATATATATATGTATATATATATATACATATATATATATATATATATATATATATGACAAAGGGAGACAGGGAGTGAGGTGTATGGGTAACTGCTCATGCACCTGAGCATGCAAGTGTGTGTTTGTGTTAGCCAACCAAGGAACATGAGGAAAAGTGAAGAATTTTTGTTGATTTCACTTATCTTTCTTACATTCTCCCTACTGCTTTAGGTTCCTATGCTGGAGCTGTGATTGCAATGCCTTTAGCTGGCATTCTTGTGCAGTACACTGGCTGGTCTTCAGTATTCTATGTCTATGGTATGTTGCATCGCTAACATATTTACTTAAAAGAAATGTACGTAAGCTAAAACAATGACATAGATCACTCAACATATTTCTGTGTTTACTTGCTTGTTTTTTTCCATTAAGAATCCTGACATTATGTCCAGTGACGATCAAGGAAAATGTTTATTTCATGATTTTCCCTACACTGTTATTTATTGTTTAAAAAAGCAACCACATTGCTGATGGAAGCTTTGTAATATATGACATATATCGTCTTTGATTATGAATAGAAAAAATAAAATTAGCACTTAATTCAAAGCTGATTAAGAGGAAAAAGCTAGGCAGCACCCATTTCTCTTCTTTGCTACAGTTTTCGTGGTCATTCCCTTGATCAAACTTCCTCTCAACTGGACAGAGGCAGAAAGCTGATGGCAATTCATTTACTAATGCTAAATAAAACAATTCAATTTTGTGATGAAATACTATCAATTACCTGCAGCAACAGCAGCACATTTCAGTCCTCATTTCCCCAGCATTAAAAGAGATTAAGCCCCCAAATTTAAATAAAAATGACAAGAAACCCTAAGTTCAAACTCCCTTTCTGTTTACTTTCCAATGAGAAACTGAAAGCTTACCACTTGAAAGTACCCCTAAAGTTGCTCTTTATAAGGTACTTTTCTAATAATGAGGAAAGGAGAAATAGAAGAGAGCTGGACTCCAACGGATATGTCATTGATTAATACCATCTTTGAGCACGGGCACAAGAATCTGAAAGATCAATGAATTCAGGCGGTTGAAGAGAGCAGTACCTGGCGGCTCCCAAATTTGCCATGATCCATTTCTATTTTGAAATGTTTTCATCAGAGCCAATCCTGTGTTTGTAAAATGTTATTAAATATACTTCATAGAAGAGGCCCTTATCTAGGGTCAAAAGCCATGGATGGGTTTTGGATTTATGCATACCCTAAATTGTAAATACATGCATTTATGCCTATTCCCTTTTCTGGGGAGACATTTTTATCAGATTTTAATCCATATCTTTCATTAGATTTTCCAGAGTCCATAATTCAAAGAAGTTTAAAGCATTTATTTATAGGGTGTGTAGTACAAGTAGAGATGGCCATCCATTAAATCCTCTGCTTTGTGCCTTCATCTGTTACTTAATTGAAGACATGATGTGGATTTAGAGTAAAGATACAAATTTTCAGAAAGTGTTCATGAAAACCAGTCTTATTATTTCAAGTCATATAATTTATTTAATATGTATCATTGAATGGTACAAACTTGAAATATTAGATATTCTGAAAACATCATACAATAGTACTTGCTTACTTACTGTGTGTAACAAAAATTGGGTCTTTGAACCACACATGCAGCATTGATATTTTAAAACTTAGTAAGATAAGACCTGTATAGTGCCTTAAATTGAAAAAGATAATGCATATAAAGCAATTAGCTGAGTTTCTGGCACTTCAGATGCATTCAGTTAGTGGTAATGATTATTTCTAAATTACATTTATTGAGTGCTTATTTTGTGCCATCCACACTGCTAGTTGTTTTATGAATCCTCTCCTTTAACTTTTCTTTGCCACAATCTCATAAAAAGATCATTATCTCATTTTATAGTGGAGGTTTATAGAGATTCAGTTCCTGATCGGATCATGTCACTAATGAGTGACACAGTCAGGATTTGAATCTAAGAGGTGATATTCCACAACTACTCCATTATACTGAATTTTCATATACTATCTGACCCAAAATTGTGTTTGCTGCCATGTTCAGTAATTAAAAGAAGCATGAGACATCAAAAACTCTGGTATTAAGGAACTCTTCTTAGAGACTGAACAAGCAAAAAACAGTATTATGGATATCAGAGGCATTCAGATTGTCACCCATGGGAAAAAGACAACCGTATGAGGCAGAAATGAAATGGCCAGCTGCTGGCAAACCAGAAGAAATCACCTGAAATTCTTTCTATTATTAATTCTTCCAGATTTATATTGCACAATAAGTGCATTTTTAATGGTGAGAATGCTAAATAAAGAAGGGGATGAAAAAAACAAACAAACTTGCAAACAGTTCATTGTACTTGAATGTATAACTTTCATCTTCCCAAAGAATGATCAATAGGTAATAGCATGAACTGAAAATAATATGGTATACAGTCACATACAGTGGGAAATGTTACTACATTCATTACAGAAACCCATTTTTTTGGTATTTAAATTATTCTTATATAATATTTTTATTGACAATAGCTACTCAGGCTAAAATAATCTAGATTTTATTTAATAGTCTATTTACTAGACCTTGAAGTGCTAACAGTAGAGGAAAAGGCACATTTCTTTTCTCTGAAAATATAGACCACTTACATATACTCAAGACAGGCAAATAATAAAAGAATTCACTACAAAAATTCTTGGAGGACTGGAATTTCTCCTTGTTCACAATATTTCTGTCATTTAGCAGAGTGCCTGTAAAAGTAACTGCTCAGTAAATGTTTGTTGGATATATGAGGATGTTCCAGCCCATATCATTCAGCAATATTGTGAGTTTCCTGTGTGTCAGTGTTCTTTAACAGAGACAAAGTGATAAAACTATAGGACCGGCCTTCAGCAAATGACTGCTAAGTGGAAGTATTTACAGTGGTTTCCTTTGACTTCCTCCTTTTGAACTCTTGCTTGCAGGTAGCTTTGGAATGGTCTGGTACATGTTTTGGCTTTTGGTGTCTTATGAGAGTCCTGCAAAGCATCCTACTATTACAGATGAAGAACGTAGGTACATAGAAGAAAGCATTGGAGAGAGTGCAAATCTTTTAGGTGCAATGGAAGTAAGAACTTTATTATGGTGTATATTTCTATTCTTATGCTCCATCTCATTTCACTTCAACCAACCAAACTATTGTATCCGTTCTTATTCAACAAAACTAATTTGGTATCAATCATGATTATTATTATTTTTTTACTTCACCCATATTCCCTGACTTACCTAGGAATGACTGCTACTTTTTCCATCTGTAGTTTATTTTTTCTTTATCTTTGTTAAACATGTTCAAATTTTGCCCCTGGATTATAGCTATGATTATAAACCTAAGCCATTTTAAAAAAATAGTTCAATATGGTCCATAGTTTTAACAAATTCAACCAATAGTTATTAATTTTAGATTGTAGGAAGTGCCAAATTACCTAACAAAGTCATAGAAAGGGCTATTTTTTGTTTATTGAATGACCTAAATGTAGATTTTGTGCATGTATATTTATATTATATGTGGTTTAGTAAATACTAAAGCATTAAAATGCCAACATGAAAAATATTCTTAATATAATACAATCCCTTTATTGAAAAATGTTACCATTTTTAGGATTATTATTATAAAAATTAAGTATTATAAAGATAATGTTATAAAGCTTTTTTTTCTGATTATGA
>NW_017732610.1:36873-63670 GCF_001890085.2 Hipposideros armiger
TAATGGTACTATAAAAATGAAAAAAACTGGGAAGCACAAGTAATGTATTTAGACAGATTGAGTAATTAAGCACTTAATCCATAACTCAATTTCCTTATGCTAAAAATTAGAAGGTAACATGCCCAGGCTGAGAAACTAATGCCCCTTACACATTACGTTTCTCCTCTTTCTTTTAAAGGCTCCTCCCCCTATTCTAATTGTATTTTATTTCAGCTCTGCTTCTCTACTTTGTTAGAGAAGGCCTGTCTTTGACATCTCATTCTAGGTAAAAATATTTGTCATTCATTGTTACTAAGGGTATCTTGGCCTTTAATGAATAAGAAAAGTCCCATAGTGGATATTATTTAGAAGTTAAATTTCAGTACTTAAAAATAATCCTTTCATTATTATTGTTCCATTAGCTGAATAGACTTGCATTAGAACTTTCCCCTTTCTGTTTCCTTCTGTAAATGGATTGATAATTTCTTTCAAATGGTGGCTACTCAAACAACAAGTGATCATGTTGGGGTGGGGTGGGTGTTGGCGGTTTGTTCTGGTGCCCACCAGCTACCGTTGCCCTGAGCAGAAGCTAACCCTAGGCTGATCTATGGTGAGTTCAGGATTTAGCTTCAGTTTCTATCAAAACTTCAGTTTCAGTCAAAAATAATCTTATCAGTCTGTATATTCATTAGTCAAACATACTTCTTTTATTTACCAGTTTTTGAGAGATTGTGTATCTATATCAGGAGTAATTAAAAGAAAACAATCAGAAATTTAGTCTAAGTGAAAAGTGAAAACAAATTTCTGGAAATGAACCCAAAAAGAACAGTCAGAGTGTTGTTAATAAAATAGCATCGATAATCTCAAACTCCCCATTTTCTACACCACACTGGTTTTTCTAATCACAATATTTTATTTCTTTCTGATATTTTATACTTTCCTGTAGCTTCAAAGTAAATTTTTAAAAAATGAAATAAGGTGGGAATAGAATTTGTGCATTAGTTATTTTGAACTTTTTATGAGGACATTCAATATGCAAGAACAGTAACAGGAATACTGTTACTACACAACTATCCACTGTGTAGAGTCAACAGTTGTTAGCATCTTGCCTTACTTACTCGTATTTCACTTTTCTTTGCTGAATGATTTCAAAGTAAATGAGACATCAAACCACTTTAGCTATAAATCCCTCACATGTGTCTCTAGAAAAATAAGAATATTGTCCATCACAATCTAAGTACTTTTTTTTTAAAGATTTTATTGAGGAATTGGGGGAGGGGAACAGCACTGGGGAATCGGGGAAGGGGAACAGACACATTGCTGTCCTTTTGTTCTTCAGTCTAGTTGTGGAGGATGTCACTTCACTGACCCATGTTGGTATTATCATTGCGCTTTTCCCAGATGAGGCAGTCGCTCACGGGCCATTGGACGGCCTCTTACCACAGCTTAAGGCAGCTTCCAAAGCGCAAGCCAACTGTCGGCCAGCCCCATTGCAGCCTACACCATGGCCAGCGACTCACGACAGCCCAGCTCCAAGTTGAGCTGTTGTCCACCATCTTAGCTATAGAGGGCACGGCGTCACTGGTCCTCACATGTGGGATCCGAACTGGTGCCCTGCTGCTCAGAGCTGGCGTCCCAAGCCAACTCCTAACCAACGCGCCACTTGGCTGGCCCTCTAAGTAATTTTATCATACCTACCATAATTAAAAATAATTTTCTGACACTATTTAATACTTAGATCATATTCAAATTTATAATATCCAGTCCAAATTCTAATACCTAATCTATATTCTTGTGTCTTTTTTAGCTATTTGAGTCTGGATCCAATTAAAGATCACACATTGCAGCTAACTGTAATGTCTCTTAAATCTCTTTTTTCTTTAAAAAAACTAATTAAATATAACATACATACAGAAAAATTCACAAAATCATAAGCAAACAGCTTGCTGAATTTTTATAAACTAAATACATCTGTGAAGCAAACAGCCAGTTCTGTACATAGAATGTTATCATAATGCCATAAACCCTCCTATGGCCCCCAATAATTTTTAAGGCATAAAATTAGACATTTTTCTTTTACATTTAATAAAGTGTTTTACAACCTGAAGAACAAAGTTCGTAGTGGAGATGTTCATGGTGTAAGTAAAAGAAATACCTTCCCAGCAGGAAACATTTATTTACTGCGAATAATATTCTAAAGTTATTTATTTCGTATACAACATAAAAGTACAATTCAGACATTTCTGTATTTGGCAATTTTTCTTATCAGTCAATAAGTATATTCATCTGACACCATTTTCCCAGAATATATTGAATTCAAGAAAAAAAACCTGCATTTTTTTAAACCATCTGTGATACTGTCACTAGAAATTTTTTTCCAAAGCCACCTATAATAGTACTCATTGTATATTATTAGGGCAGGTTTTTGTTTTGTTTTTTTTGTTGTTTCTTTCTTTTCCTATATATATATATAGTATATATATTTGTGGTAACCACAATATAACTTCCTACTATATTGCTTTTAAATTGATCTCTTAAAGGCCTAATTTGATTCACTATCAATACTAGTAATTATGAGGTTCTACATCCAAAAAAAAGAATTACCAAGTCTATGTAAAAAAATTTTTGCCTCCTTTTTTACTAAATAGGTCAGGTCACAGGTCCCAAGTTAGCATTAAACAAAGTTATTTTAGGATATTGATTCTTTACCAAACAGTATGTTGGTGTTTAAAATAATTGAGAAAGTGTTTGGAAATGTGAAAAACATTTTAAGTTGTAAAACCTAGTCTTAGGGGAAGATACTTGTTCTATAGTAGGGTGTATACAGGACCTTTAAGTGTACTACAATACATGTAATTTTTTTGACAGGTGTTATAAGCAAAGTCGGTAATATTTAGGTTGTTAATTTTGAACAGCTTGAATATCATAAATAACTATGGTCGCGTGCTGCTTAACGACAGGATACGTTCTGAGAAATGTGTTGTTAGGTGATTTAGTTGTTGTGAGAATACCATAGAGTGTACTTACACAAACCTAGACGGTATAGTCTACTACTATTATATAATTGTATGGGCTATACTATCATATGACTGGAAGTGTATTCCTTTGTTTACACCAGCATCACCACAAACATGCGAGTCATGTTGCACTACAACATTAGGACAGCTATGGTGTCACTAGGCAATAGGAGTTGTTTTAGCTCTATTATAATCTTATAAGACCACCACTATATATATGTGGTCCATCATTGACTGAACCATTGTTATGCAATGCATGACTGTAGTTATGATGTGCTCATGGTGTGCTGGGCAGCCAAAAGCTCTAACCAGATGTATATACCATACGAGTTTTATAGAACCTTGCATGTCAGTGTCACAGAATTTCTACTGATATCCACTGGCTATCAAGAAGGTTTATAGATAGGTAGTGGTATCATTGTCTTTAGATCGGGTCTAGAATATTGCAAAAAATTGTTAATTTTTCTTATTTTTATTCTCCTGACTACATTGAATTTCCAACATTTTATATGAAATATTTTGGATACCGACAAGGTCACTAATTTGGCAGTGAGTTTTAGCGGAGGCATGATTTATCACTGCCAAAAAAAAAAAGAAAAACAAATCTTGGAAACTAAGACCTATACTTTTGGACTTAGTTTTGTATAAATACGGAATTTTGTATATTCTTAACAGTGAAACCATTTAATCAAAAGAAGAAGCTGATAGCTCTTTTTCCTCCTCCAGTGATTATTCATGCAGCTAAGGTTAACTGGACTGTTATAATTAACGATTCACTACCTCTTGCCTACCTCCTACTCATGCCTCAACATACACATCCTGAAAATACAAAGCTCTTATCGTTCCTATTTAGTTAGAATATATTTTAAATGATTGGAATGGCTCTGTTTTTGGGATTTCAGAAATTCAAGACTCCATGGAGGAAATTTTTTACATCTATGCCGGTCTATGCAATAATTGTTGCGAACTTCTGCAGAAGCTGGACTTTTTACTTATTGCTGATTAGTCAGCCAGCGTATTTTGAGGAAGTCTTTGGATTTGAAATCAGCAAGGTATGTAAGAATTATCTTTATTTAACCAATGCATTGTTTTTGTACTTATAGCAAATATTAAGTTCCTTTGCCAAGATTTTATCTTCTAAATTTCATGACGTAATTCATTTCTATTCAATAATAACTTCCAGGAAACAAAGACTAAGTAAGGTGTTTGAGTGGTTGCTGCATTTACCTGTCTGCTAGAAACTGCTCTTGGTTGTTAAAAATACAGACAAAACCCTCATGGAGTTTACACCCCAGTTGGGGTGGGCAGCGGTGTACCCTTTTCCCTGTAATTAAACATAACTTACTTTAAGTCTCAAGTCAGAGAGAATATACCAGTGAATAAAAAGGTATCTTATTAAGATGGAATTTTATTTATATAATTACCAGTGTAACTCTTTTTCAGTGGTCTCAGAAATCTGCTTGGATAAAGGATTTGAGGACAGCAAAAACATATCTGAAATATCTGAAAGCGTTCTTGTATGTTGTTTATCGAACTTATTCATTTAACAAGAATTCGTTGAACATGATATGCAAAGTTTTGGGTGAGATTCAGAGACAAAACCATGGTTCCTGACCTCAAGAATTTATAGCTTGGTGGTGTAGACACCAAAAAGGGGGGGGGTTATTAATTAACGTACAACATGCTAATGTTACAGACATATTATAGCTATGAAAATATAATCATTTTGAGATTTCTATAAGGATAAAATGAAAATAATAATGCTACTTTATACTTATATAAGGATTTGAAATTTAGAAGATGCTTTCAGACTCATGAACAACCTCATGTGGTTGACAAGGTGAATAACTATCACCATTTCTATTGAACTGATGGGAAACCAGAAACTAGAAAAAGTATTTAAATTGCCTAAGGCCAAACTGGTAATAAATGACAGAATCAAGTTAAAGCCCAGATAGTATGATTTATGTTTAAAGTCCTCCTACTATGCCATTCAAATCCAGGTAAACCATATATTCATTGAAGCATTTAGAGAGTGATTTGTTGAATGCCATCTCTGTGCCAGGCCCTTTGCTGAGACCTGAATACACTTGTCTTGCTGGCAATGGACTGGCCATTTCTCTTCATGTCATTACATAAGTCCAGCTGGGCTCGCTATTCATATTATGTCTCTACATGAAAGACTATCTGAGGCCTGGAACTGAAGAAAACCCGACTTTAGGAGTATCTATTCTAAGAGCTCTTTTGTAATCACTGTTTCTAAGGAAACTGTTTCCTCCATTGCTGAGAAGAATGGCTGCTTTAGATGGGCTCTCTCCCTGGAGCTGAACAAACATTGCAGGGTAGCCTTTGGGAGCTCTGAGAGGTGTTATACTTCTCAACAAAGGCTGCTGGAGTGTGAGTCCATTTTCATAATCTAGGACAAATGTGATACTGAGAGGCTATTAACAAAGTTGGGTCTCATGGGGGAGAGTGAAGGAGCCAGCTGATGTTAATGAAATTGTATGGTCATTCTGGCCTTGGAGCTCCAGTTAATTGAAAATGCTAGAGTAAAAACAATGATATCTTATAAAAACTAAATGCAATAACCAAATGGGTTGATTTGATTAACTTATTATATTTCTAACTAAAATTGTGAAAAAATTCTACACACACAGATTGACTTGAAGATTTTGATTATACTGTTAAAAGAGTCTCCTGACTTATCTGAAAAAATGTGTCAAGGAGATGATAAAGGAAATAGACCATGGACGGTGGATCTAAGCTGACATGGCTCTGAATCCAAGCTCTACAATAAACTATAATAATAATGTAAAACACTTCCATCTGAAATGAAAGAGAGAATTAAATAGCTTGGACATTTAAACTATTTTAGAGTCATTCACTGTCTCAAATAATCATCACAACAACCCAAGTCCATGGTTGTGACGCCACACTATACACCATTGTAAAATAAAACACACTATTTATCTAGAACCTTCAATAGTTTAATTTGAAAGACATATTTATACCAAATAATAAACTTTTATCCAGTACATATAATTTGCCAGGAATTGTGCTTCAAATTATACTTAGTAAAAAACTTCCTTATGTTTATATTTGAAATTCACTGACTCCATGTATGTGGTAATACATGATTAAAATGCATTTTAGTTATACTTCCTGCCTCAATAATGCCTAGAGAACACTGCCTTGCACATAATTATTGGTCAAAAAATGTGTGTTGAATTGATGTGGCAGGTTAGATTTTAGATTGGGCTACTTGGCATGAAATTAATATAGAAACTATATTCCACTGTAAGATAATGTGACTAAATATTAATATTTGACATAGAAAATGCCTAAAACTAAAGAATTGATCTGTATTTTCTGGGATCTTAATATATGAAACTAAAAATAAAACTCATAAGAGATATATACTTAAAGTACAATAAAGTTTCTTTAGCCTTATTATGAATTTAAAAAATAAACTTAAAACACAGCTTCCTCAAGGTTTTTTCAAATGTATTTTCCTCCCTCTCACTGTCTCCCTCTCTGTCTCTGTCCCTCTCTCTTCCACTCATCTCCCTTGCTAATGATAAATTTTTGCAAACATATTTAAGAATATAAAATGTGCACAAAAATGTAAATCACTCTGATAAGATTCAGGATAGTTTATTCATAAACTCAAAAATTTACTGACTCATAGCACAGAAAAAGAAAGTATTCTCTTCTAGAAGATAAAAACAGATCAAAATAAATTTACTTAGCTTTTCCTCTTTATTCTGTGGAAGTTGTTACTTATTCTAGGAATGAGTAAGTGGTCATTTGGAGACAGTATTTTTCCTTCCTTTGTCCAATAAAGTGCTTATGATGGACCCAGAAAACCAAGATCATTAAATTGCCCACATTACTGATGGTCACATATATTTCTCCCCTTTTTATTTTCCATCAGGTTGGCATGCTATCTGCTGTGCCACACTTAGTGATGACAATTATTGTGCCTATTGGAGGGCAAATTGCAGATTTCCTAAGAAGCAAGCAAATTCTCTCAACTACCACAGTAAGAAAGATCATGAATTGTGGTGGTAAGTACATAAGTGATGTAAAGGACATGTTTTTAATTCACAAAGTTCTGATCTACGTGAGTAACTTTTTCTACACATATTAAATATGCAGTTAAATTTGTGCCTTCTTTGTTCATTTCTAATCATTTCCCATCTTCAGATTTTTATAACTCTTAGTTTTAAATAGCCACATAGTGAACTTGGCCTCCTGCTATTGAAACTTAAGGTTGTTTTTGATGTTTTTATTAAAACACAAAGAAGCTTTCAGTAATCTTTATATGTAAATTATTACTGCTATTATTTTTAAGATAGACTCCCTGAAGGGTTTTGCTTGGTCAATAAGTATAAGCAGTTTTAGCAGTTCTGGCTCACTGGAAAAATTTACACCAATTTCTGAAGTGTTTTCATGTGTTTGTTTCTGAAGGTTTTGGCATGGAAGCAACACTGCTTTTGGTGGTCGGCTATTCTCATACTAGAGGGGTAGCTATCTCCTTCTTGGTACTGGCAGTGGGATTCAGTGGATTTGCTATATCTGGTAATATACCTTTTCAAAATTTGTGCTTGTGACATCTGATTTTGGCTGGCAATAAAAGTTTATCTATCTATCTATCTATCTACCTATCTATCTATCTATCTATCTATCTATCTATCTATCTATCTTCCCTCTTTAATATTTTGACTGTTGAGAAATCTTACTCGACACATTTCCACAAGAAAAAAATAATAAAGCATTTAGAAATCCTTATTTAGATTTGTTACTACTCACTTCCTCCTTGCTAAGCCTTCCTTTCGTTGTTGTTGTGGTGGTAGTGGTTGTTAAGAGAACATAGCTCCCCTCCTTTCTGTGAGGGTGAGCACCACATATTAAGTGTTAGACAAGGAATTATATCTCATTTTAATCAATTATACCCCTGAGCTAAATTATCCAAAAGTAGTTATTAAGCACATGCTATGTACCTAATATCTTTTAAGGAGGGTGATGAGTATGGTAGAGGATAGTCTACAGGCATTCACTTCTAAGATGTTTTGGATTCCCAGAGTCAAAATTTGTGTGTGTGTTTCAGGTTTCAATGTTAATCACCTGGATATTGCTCCAAGATATGCCAGCATCTTAATGGGCATTTCCAATGGCGTTGGCACATTGTCAGGAATGGTTTGCCCTATCATTGTTGGTGCAATGACAAAGAATAAGGTAAGATGGGCAAAACAGGTGTTCCATTGTAGAAGATCCTCTCTCGTGCTTGGGGAAAAGGTTAATATATTCATGTTGGCATTTCTTTTCTGATCCAGTCACCATACCTCTAAATAGGAGAGAGAATTGAGGCTCAGAAGAAAATATCTCTCTAAGACCTCTGAGTGAACCCTCTCTCTCAACCAATAAGTAATATGCTTCTGGAAACCTTTTAATATTCCTGATATTCTGATGTAGTAAAACAAACAAACAAACAAAAAATTTTGCTCCTAGCTTATTAGAAGAGGCAAGCAGAAATCTTCCAAGCTTTACATGCAAATCTCAATTCAGACTCCTCTGCAGTTATCAGTGGAAGAATATAATTGTCAGCTATTTGTCCTTATATGTAGAGCTTCAAAGTCATGAAATAAGAAGGAAATAAACAAAAGGAATGAGAGAAAAAAATAAGTAAATCAATGGAAGTGAAAAAGAGATTATGAATATTTTAAAAACTAACAGGCCATAGATGTATTTGGAGTTTTATTTCACAACATTAGACTTAAAATTTTTTAAATAATGAAAGTTGTAATGTTATAGAAAGTTCCTATCACAGTATTTGCTATATGTAATCAGAATAATGGTTTTCCCTGAAGATAGCATTTTATGAAAAGCTTGATGGTTAAGCATTTAGAGAAGATGTTAGTCTTTTAAAACACGGGTAGTTTGTTCTCACAGTACCACTTTTGTCACTGCAGTCACGTGAAGAGTGGCAGTATGTCTTCCTGATCGCTGCCCTAGTCCATTATGGCGGAGTTATATTTTATGCAATATTTGCCTCAGGAGAGAAGCAACCCTGGGCAGACCCTGAGGAAACAAGTGAAGAAAAATGTGGATTTATCCATGAAGATGAGCTCGATGAAGAAACAGGGGACATTACTCAAAATTATATAAATTATGGTACCACCAAGTCTTACGGTGCCACAACACAAGCCAATGGAGGTTGGCCCGATGGTTGGGAAAAGAAAGAGGAATTTGTACAAGAAGACATACAAGACTCATACACCTATAAGGATCGAGATGATTATTCATAACAAAGCTAATTGCTGGATTTATTTTTAGTGTTTGTGATTAAGTTAATTGTGATTGCACAACAATTTTAAAAATATGTGGTGTAAACATGTAAACATATCAACCAGGCAAGTCTTGCTGTAAAAATGAAATCAAAACAAACTCATGAAGTTACCATCAAGTGCAATCTGTAGAAGTTGTGAAATTCCATCATTTCCATTCAGGTCATCTATTCTTGCGTTTGTGATATAAAGGTTGACTGGTCAAAACTATAGAAGCAAGTAGTTACTCATTGGTTTCATCTGAGCTAAAGCTCATCACCATTTAATGAAGCACAACTAAAACAGTTGGCACATTTCATCCTACAAAGGTTAGGAAGCCAAAGCTACTTTATCATGTAAAATGCACTTATATATTTGTTACACTGTATTGCGAGATCTCACACAGAAGTCCTGTTAAAAAAAAGTCAAGTTGTCATGCTGGCTGCATCAGATGTTGACAACGTTTATTGAGTGTAAATCATGAAGTTGGGATATCTCTCAATTAGAGAAGGATACTATAGGCTAGCAACTAGCAAGGTGTACTAAATAATTATTGTTATTACATAATGTGGAATATTTTGTTGGTTATCAAAAGGAATCTTGCAGTGTTTTATATCAAATATTTGGGCACAAACACTTATTCTATCTGAGAAAGAACTTGTAAAGTGAGGGGTATGCTTCACGTTCTTCCATTCATTTACCTAACAGTATACAACACTTCACATTTCAAGAAAATCTGACTTTTCATGTAGCATATCACATAACTTTTTTGCAAAAAATATAAAAAATAAATAGACTTCAATGTATTTTTTATTACAACTTTGTACAGGTTGTAACTTGCATTGGAAAAAAAATGCAATCACCATGAAGAATCTAATAAGAAATTTACTATGGAAATATAGCCCTGAAAATGCAATATTAACAACAAAAGAAATAAATGGTTTAGATATTCTTCTTCCTTAATAATTAAATACTATATGAAACTTGTGCCACAGAGCTATATATGTAATATAAAAATGATAAATTTAATAGAGAGACTGTAAGTAGACAATTTTATTATTTAAAGTCCCATTTAAAATATATTTGTCTTACATATATAGGACAATAAATTATATTAAAATTATATCTATATGTATCTATATATATCTGTATATCTTATACATATCCATACACAGAAACATAATAAACAATCTTCACAAAAAAAACAAAAATAGCATACACCTAATGTTGGGTTAGGGGACTGCAATTTCTACTTTCATAGAGTCATAGAATTTTAGATGGGGCAGAGGCACTTTGCTTGTCATTTCTTAATATAACTCAACAGGAATTGCAACATTTGTGTACCAAGCAATAAGTGCAATGCATACAATTTCCTGTCTGTATATTATCTTTATTTTGCTTGTGGTAGCTTTTCGGGTGGTTGGAATGATTTTTTTCTTTTAAAAAAGTGTTAACATCAGACCTCTTTATATTGTTCTAAAATGATAATAATGCATTTCCCAATTCAGCTCAAAATATTATTGGTGTATTTGTCTATTCTGGATATTTGATCTGTTCATTGTACTGTGCTAGTGACTGGAGGCCCTGCTACTGCAAATACAAAACATAAAAGTTTGTTTTAAAAATGCAAACCATCCTTAATCTTAAGGAAATAAAAATGTCTTTTGCTTTGTGTCTCAAAGTGATGTAATGTGATCATAGGCTTTTGTTGTGTTGAATGAAAAGATATGGACTATCATTTTATTGCTGCAAAAAAAAGTGTTAATAAAATGCTCTATTTATCCTTTTGTAAAAAACAATACATTAATTTGGGTTTATTTTGTTTAGATTGTAATTTGAATGTGAATATAGCTTGTGTATAGTCCAACAAAGCCACATCTAAGCCCAAGAGCAGCACTTTTTTTAGCTACTTGAGATTTAATGGAAGAACATTGCATTCTTTAGATTGTATGGGAGATGGTTGTGCAGAGAGGGTTTTACATCAAAAATAGGTCTTTGAGTCAAACTCTATTTTTCAATGACAGTTTTCTCACAGTTTCTGCTAAGCTTAAAGAAAAATTTAGGAAAAATCTCAAAACTTGTAAAGTCAATGATACTACCAAATTTTGACTACACACATACTTCGTGCTGGACACTGCGCTAACCATTTTATGTAGAGTATCTTATGTAACCTGCAATGACCCTCCAAAGTAGGTACTCTTTTTATTCTCAGATTACATATGAAGAAACTGAAGATCAGAAAAGTTAAATAACTTTCCCAAGATAAAATAGGGCAATGACATTATATCATAATGTGTCAGCCAAACCAGCCAGGAGTGAGCAAGATTTATCAAGGCAGCCAATCAAATGTCCATGTCACTAGAAAGGCAATAGTAGCTCAGATTCCCTACTTTATGGATGTGTAAAAAGGGGAAGCTATAACTATATAGCATCACAATCTGAGACTCTTAGAGCTTTCCTGCTCAGAGGGCTTATGGGATGATGTATTTGACCATTGTTTAACAAGTGAGGTCACTGAAGGTCAGTAAGAAAAACTGACTTGATCAAGAGGACACAAGATGTTATAGATTTGCAAAGAAGTTGCTCTGATTAGCTATACTTCTGTTTTTATTTTTTATTTTCATTTTAACCAGGTTTTTATTTAAGAAATTAGTTGAATAATATTTATTGCTTGCACCACTATCCCATACTCACCACTCACATAACCTGTGTGGGGTGGGGTGGGGAGATGTGGATGAGGGAGTATATTTTATCTTCCTTCATTCCTCTGCATAAAAAGATAATGGACAGAGACTAAGCCTAAGAGGCAGCTTATGTGCCATCTTTGTATAACTTGATGGCAGGAATGAAAATGTCTTGAATCTAACACTATATACGTAATTTCCCCAATTCCGTAACAAACATTTGCACTTTCTATAAGAAAAGTACTCTGATGATATCTCCTAATAACACCACTGGCCACACCCATTTTCTCTTTTCTCAATCATGCACAGCCATCTTCCCCTTCTTTTTTTTTGTCCCCCCTTTTCCCACATTTTCCACCTCATTCCAATGCCCATCCCCATCTGGTTCACTATATGTAGCTAGTATTTTGCAGTTTGCAAAGAGTTTTTCCATGCATTACCCCATTTCATTCACACATCTGCTTTACAAAATTGAAAGGCCACATGTTAATATTAATATTTCTATTTTCCAAATAAGGGGACTGGATCTAATAGGGTGTAATTAACTTCCTAAAGACTCCCCTAAACAGGTCTGGAACAAGAATACAAGCTATCTGGCCACAGCAAGAGAGTAATTTATTTTTACTTTTAAATCACTTTATTACTCTTCTGATTATAAATGTAGTATGGTTTGGGAGGGAACCTTCATTAGGTAAAGAACTGTATGGGGCCGGCCGAGTGGCACGTTGGTTAAGAGCTGGCTTGGAACGCCAGAGGACCCCGGTTCGGATTCCACATATGAGGGCCAGTGACACTGCCCTCCACAGCTAAGATGCCGAACAATAGCTCAACCTGGAGCTGAGTTGCCATGAGTCACCAACGACTGCGTAGGCTGCAGCCCCTGCTGCAGAGGGTTGCCATGGGCTACCATGTGTAGCCTGCAGCCATTGTGAGCGGCACTCATGCCGCTGTGAGCAGCCGTCCAGAAGCCGGCGACTGATCTGCCTCACCTGGGAAGAGCGCAATGATGGTGCCAACTTGGGCCAGAGAAGCAACGTCCTCCACAACTAGACTGAAGAACAAAAGGACAGCAACTTCTCTGTTCCCCTTCCCCCAATTCCCCAGCGCTGTTCCCATTCCCCAATTCCCCAATAAAAATCTTAAAAAAAAAAGAACTGTGTGAAAAACAATGAAAACAAAGGTAATTGGTAATCTTGATATTCAGAAATAATCACTGTTAAAAGATTTCGAGACTGTTTTCTATGAAAACCACATTTACTTCGTAATTTGCAAATTTGAAATCACACTTGATCTACTGTTGCAACCTCCTTTTTCCATTTAACAGTGTAGCATATGTATTTTCCTAGTTGAATAATAGAGTTTTATAGTCTCATACTCTATTACATACCATGAGCTATATTTAATGTATTTGTTTACCTAACACCTTACTTATGGACATTTCTTCTTTGCACCCTTTCCCCTTTATCTTTCTGCTTGCATGGATCTTTTTGGGCAATGCAAAGTGACATACACACCTTTAACCTTTCTAACCTTGATGAATATTTAAGTTACTATCTATAGTTTATCATTCCTGTGTTTGTCTGCAGTAGAGTATGACTGGCAATCGGCTTTTCTGGGGTTATTAATTCACTTATTCACTCAATAAGTGTATATTAAGCGCCTATACTGTGAATGTCACTGGGCATATAGACATGAGAAAACAGATCCAGTCTCTGCTCTTGGGGGTCCTCAAGTCCAGTTTGCTCCCTGAGGTGTCTGCAGCATGCGCCACTGTCTAGTCAGGCCTCACAGATGTGACTGAGAGAAGAGGCTCTTGGACCAGGGACCCTTGTTAACCTTCCTTAGATTTTTCATAATCCCTAACCTCCTAAAGCTGGGCTGCTTTCCAGGTCCTCCCCATGTTAATTTTGTTTTTTCCAGTTTCAGGTGAGGAAGCTTTTCTTAGCCTTAAAGATCCCCATGCTGCATGCAGGAAGTCTAAGCCTTGGGGGAAGATCAACATCAACTATCTCCAGTGCTTGAATCTCTGCAAGAGGGGAGATGGATGGCTGAACTTCTTAAGTGCATTTTGCATCCAGTTCTTCAAATTATTTTCTGTTTCTGTTTCTCCCCTAGATTTCTAAGGACCCATACGTTTTCTCTTCCCACTTTCCCCCCTTTATCTACCCGCTGCCTCCCTCATTTTAACCACAAATAGTGGCTACTGAGGTTTCATTCTTCCTGTAGTGATATAATTATCAGGATTTGATTTTTAATTTTTTTTCTTTTCTCTCCATTCATGCAAGACCTCAAACCTGAATTTTCATTCAGCTGCTGTCAAAAATACTTTATTTATGAAGGTTGGCTTGTACTATTCAGTCTCTTAAAATGCTCAAACTTCTTTGAGCTTCCCCTCCCCCCCCCCCGGAGTGCAGCCAAGCACCTAAAAGCTGCATAACGTGGACATATTCCTCTATCCTTTATCCAAATTCAGCAGCTTTTCTTGAGTGAAACCCTCAGCTTTCACCAAGAGCAAACAAAATGAAGAGACCGCTCCAGTTTTGTTAAATCACGTTGGAGGACCTGTTTTATTACTGTACTCAATATGCAGTAGATAAAGATCCTTGCCTTTCTCATAGTTTGGGGCATGAGAGCTTTCCTGATGCAGTAGAACTCTACCAACAATTAGGTATGAAAGGACGCGGGCCACCATGTCCTACCTTGTCTCCTTCTCCAGGAACTTAGAGACCCACTTTTTGGCTCAGTTGCTGTTTTTCTCTCCTGTCCTCATTTTTATTTTGTTCCTGTTTTTCATTGTTTGTTTGTTTAGATGTTACCTTTGATTTAATTTTAAAGGAGGAAGTGAATGAGGGATCCTGTAATAATTACAGCAATCATTTTTTATAAGACTTATGAAATGCCAGACACTGTTCTCAGGGTTTTATATAAAGAGGGTGCCAAAAAAAATGTATACATGTCTTAAGATAACATTTTTTTTTAGCTGAGCCATCCTGCTACCTGTTGGCAGCTCAGCGGCTGTTCAGCTCGGGCTGGGACTCGAACCGCTGTTGCTCAGAGCTCAAACTCTTGAGCGAGCTCTTAACCAATTGAGCCACTCAGCCGGCCCTAAGATAACATCTTTTAAAACGTGTATACATTGTTGGCACCCATGGAATACATATTTATGATTTATATTTTATAATATACTTATATATTTATATGATATATACACATATACAATTTAATCTTCAGAGTAACCCTTTGTGTTAGATACTATTGTTAACTCCCTTTTATAAATGACGGCACTTAGGCACAGGAAAGTTAAGTAACTCATTCAATGAGTTACAGCTAATGGAGTAAAGTTAGAATGTGAACATGAGCCTTTCGGTTCCAGATCCTGTACTCTTCATCACTGTCTCTAAGCAGCTGTATGACTTTGGTAGGTTGCTTAATTTCTCTGAGGCACAGTTTTTTTCATCCATAATATGGCACTCTAATGTCAAATTAGTAGTTGGTTTTGCAATTGAATAAAATAGCATATCATGTGGTTAGTACAGCACCCTGCACATTAGTAAGAGTTTAATGAATGTTACTTCCCCTCCCCCTTTCCCATAATGCTAAGTAAATATAAAGTATTAACTCTTCAATTATAACTTCAATGTCAGACTCATCAAAATGGTACACTTTGGAGACTATCTGGAGATATTTATATTTTTATCATAAATTACCCAGGTTGGTTACCTAAATTGTTTTACCATCTGTATTTTATACATTTTATGTGGCACAAAACAATAGACACTATAGGTTGCTATTTATGTAAAATCTTCCTATTTATAAATATATGAAACACTATATATTGTGTAGTGAGAGGATAAAGGCATGGATTGGAAGGATGCACACAAAAATATTTACAATGGTTGCAACTGGAGAGGAAGGAAGAGGATGAATTTGGGAAAAGCATCCAGAAATTTCAGACGTATCATTGTTTTTTAATTTTGAAAGAAGATATGAAGCAAATAGGAAAATACATCAATATTTGTTAATTCTGGGAATTCATATATGGCTTTTTATTATATTTTTGTGATATTTTTCTGTATTGTAAAATACAAAAACAAGCAAACCAGATAAAATATTTCCCCCAGAGAACACAAGTCTTATTTTTATCCATTTTTTTTAATATCTGTGCTGCCGATGAAGATATTGTCATGATCTTCAAGAGCATTTGACAGTTTTCCAAAGCCAGAGTATTTGATGCAACAGTTTTGGAGGAATGTTTTTATTTTATAAAGTCAAGGTAAAAGTAGAATTTTACACATTTATGAGCAGGATTATGAATCCAAATGAAGTTCTTCTGCACAAAGCCAACAAAAGTGTGCATGAGAATATATGTCACAGATGAAAGTCGTCTTTCCAACAGATCTCATATCAGTCTATTGAAGTGCTTCTCTAAGATTAAAAACAAGGGGTGTTGAGGGGCATGTCTCTGTCCATGAATGCAGGGTAGGAATTCATATGTTGCCGTTAGTTTAAAGGCACATTAACTCTCTCAATTCTGGTTGAGATGAGATAGCAGAGAAAAACAGAACTGTTTGGGTTCAGTCCCTAACGCTACCACTGCCCCCTTACATAATTCAAGGCAAGTCATGTCAGCTCTCTGGGTTTCAGCTTCCCTATCTGGAAAATAAAGGGATGGGTGAGCTTTGATTGTTTCTAAAGACCCTCCCAGCTCTGAAGCTCTAAAATTCTCAGGATGTATTCTCGCTGACAAAGAGATGAGTTCCTCCAGTCAACTTGAAGAAGTATTATAATTGTCCTCAGAATTCCACTAAATACAAGACTAAATGTTTACTTTCTGCCTACATTCTTACTGACTTTTTTTTTTTTTAACCAGCCACCCATCTCAATAGCTGACAAAATGGACAAAATTAGAGGCTTCCCTCCTCATGGTGGGCTCCTTTCTGTGATGCTTTTCTTCCTGACTCTTATGGGGCACACTTTACACATTTTTACAGAACTTTGGATTTTAGAATTTCATGGAATTCTTTACTAAATACCCTGTGATGCACTGAAATCCTTGTGTGTGAAAAACATGAGTCTAAATTTTAACAACAGATCACACTCAACTTTTACTATTTTAATGGGACATATTATAGAGTCCTGGCATTGAAGAGGCTGGAAATCTATGCTCAAACCCCTTCACTTTATAGATGGGGAAGCTGTAGCTATAATAGAAAAATGAAGTGGCTATTGAAAGTCCACCCAACTGGTTAGTAGCAGAGGGTAGCATGAAATCACTTCTTAGGATTTACAACAGTGCTTTTGAGATCATTAAGAACCACTCTTTCATTTGGTAAGTTAGACAGTTTGTCAAGCAATGCGTATTTATTGAGAATGCATTATGTGGCAGATAGTAAGAATACAGTGGGAAAAAAACCAACTAAATAGATCCTGTCTCCATAAAACTCTTAATACAGTGGGGTGGCAGATAATAAAGAAATGAACAGAAAAATCAATTACAGTTGCGATAGATGCTATGAAAGTATAGGTACTTTGAGAAGTTCAAACAGGGGACTCGACCTAGCCTATGGATTGAAGAAAATATCCTCAGAAATGTTACATGTGACATGAGACCTCAAAGGCAACTATGAGTTAGCCTGGCAGAGCATGACAAGAAGAGAGTTTCAGGAAAATGAAACGGTGTTTGCAAAGACCTGAAGGTGGAAACGGCTAGGTATTTTACTGTTAGCACTACCCAAATGTTTGTGGGTGTACATATAGAACAAGTGGGGTTTATTTAGTATGTTGAAATGCTAACTAGCTAAGCTTATATCTAGCACACTAAAACGTTTTTTCCAACAGCTACAAATTGGCCCATCATTACTTCATTGGACGTTGATTAAGCTATTTGTAGGCCTTTTAGTTGTACTACGGAGATATAAAAATGAATTAGGCACAGCATCTGCTCCTGAGAAACTTACGGTTTAGAAGTATTACAGATATAAATAGAAATAGGTGTAGAATATCATTAGAGAGTATTAAAAGAGAAATGTGTGTATATAAAATTTCACATTTGAGCAGCAAATTCTGCATATTAACATATATTCATAATCATTCCTTTCATACGTATACCACTTCAGAGTTCTCTGAGCACTTTTACATATGATTTATTATAATTTGCAGTTAAGCATTTATACATTTCTTTATAAATTTAGCATTAACATATTTTTCTTCCACTAATCCACAAATGCCACGAGCATGTCTTTTGTTCTCCATACTTTATCCATAGACTAACATAGATTAGGAACTTAACAAATACTTAATGACTAGAAGAATCCGTGGTCACATTTGATATGCAAGCAGTATGATATTATCCTCCTTATTAAATTAATCATTTTTAGAAGGGAAGTCAGAGAAGGATAAAAGGAAGACATCGAACTAGACTTTGAAAGTGGAATAGATGTTTGTCCACCTTGTAAGTGAAGGAAAACATGGAGGCAGAGGCTACGACATTAGCAGATCATGGTAGTGTAGCTATTGTGGTGTGTTTGAAGGAGTGAGCAGGTGGTGTGGTGGATTATCAAGTGTGCTTAGGAGCAGATATGAGGCTGAAGAGGATGATTAAGCTGGTTGTGCATTGCCTTAAATGCCAGACTAAGTGTTCAAATGCTATCTTATAATTGAAGAAAATATTAGTGGGGCCTGAGATGATCAGATCTGTCTTGCAGGATGTTGCACAGGAGTGGGGAGAGACTGGAAGCAGGTTCTGTACAAGAGTTCCAAGGAAGATATGGGGGGGGAGATGGTTGCCTGGGGACCATGGTACTTTCCTGATGTTAAGACAAGAGCTTGGCATACTTGTTCCTTCCATATTTACCTACTCACAACTCAAACCCAAGGACATATGTGGATAATCAAAGTGTATTGACAAATACACAATTCACACTTTCTGCATCTTGCTTACTGATTCCAAGGCAGCGTGATCCACTTGTCCCTGGCTTCTAAAACTAGACAGAAAGAACTATGCACAGTATTTATGAATAACGCTTTTCTTCTTTCTTTTCTTTCAAGGTCCTGTGTGAACTTCAAAGTTATACACAAGGAGAAGACAAAGTATCTTAATTTTTACTCTGTTTTCTTTCTCATATCTAGGGAAGTATTTTTTCCAGAGGTATCCCCAAGTTAGCTTTTTTTCTCAAGGAAATTGATACACTCAACCCAGGAAACAATAGACTCATCTTCACGGTGGATTCAACTTAAGCTTCGACCATATCCCCATTATTTTTTGTGCCTTTTTTTTTCATCGTATTTATTTCTCTTTTCTTGACAGAACATGATTCTTTATGGTGTGTCTGGAAACATGAAATAAACTTGATGTATCACCAGAGGGCTCTCAATGTCAAAATCACACTTCTTCATTAGTAATGGTGGACATTATAGTTACCTGTACTAAGGATTTATATTCAGAAACATTAAAAGGGCTGGGTAATCAAAAACATTCCCCTTACTAGGGGTTGCCAAGAACAAGATGAGGATTCGACTTGATTTCACATCACACTTCTAAGCACTTATGAGCAAACCACTTCATTTCTTGAGCTCAGTATCCTCATCTGTAAAACAGTACACAGCTCACTGAACTGTGGTAAAGATTAAGTGAGATGATTTGATTTGCAAGCTTTGTAAATCTTTATCAGGTGCCAAACAAATGCCAGGATTTCAAGTTCCTCCCTTTGGGTGGAGGTAGTGGATTGCAAGAGGCTCCAGACCAAAGGGAAGTGTTTAACTGGGTGTAAACATATCAGATCATTAGTAGCTATGGATATTTTGTGATATATTACAGGTTCTCAAAATGCCTCCTTACATTCTCTGTTATTGATGCTCACACCAATGCTGTGAGGTAGAATGAAGGGGGGTCATTATTCCAATTTTTTTTCTTTTTTAAAAAAATCTAGACTTAGAGATAGTCTTTGCTTTGTCCAATTTGGGGCTAGAACCCAGGACTATTTCAGATATCCCACAGTACCCGTTGTTGGATGGCATAAACCCAAGAGAAATAAATCCTAAGAGGGGTGATAATTAGAAAGAGCTGCTCTTCAGGAAGGGTAGGTTCAGTGGTGGCACCCTTGGGTGGAAGGGGGCAGCAGGAACCACATGACTGCATGGAAGCCCTGTGTGAGGTGAGGAGGAGGGAACACTGAGAGGAAAGGGATGGGTCTGGAAGCTGGTACATCATGCTTTTCTCTGCTCACTGACACCAAGTTACCTTATTTCCATATAGCCATTATTTATTATTGTCTTTTTATTTGTGCTTAAGTTTGTGCTCCTCAGCAAACTCACTGAAGGTAGGAATCATGCCTTGTTTATCTTTATCTGTTCCCACAGTACCCCACATTTTGACTCCCACATAATAAATATAGAATCAAGTGGAGCAAAACTAAGAACATCTCTGTATCAGTTTCCTAACGCTGTCATCATAAAGTACTGCAAACTGGGTAGTTTAGAAAAACAGAAGTTTATTGTCTCATGGTTCTGGAAGTCAGAAGTCTGAAATTCAGGTGTCAACGGGGCCATGCTCTTGCTGAAGGTGCTAGGGAATGGCCTGTTCTAGAATGCTCTCCTAGTTTTGGGTAGTTCCTTAGTTTATGGCAACATAACGCCAATCTTCACATGGCATTCTTCTCCCTGTGTGCATGCCAGTCTCTTCACATGGTATTCTTTTTATAAAGACACTAGTCATATTGGCTTAGAAACCTACCTTAGGCTAGTATGACCTCATCTTAACTAATCACACCTGTATGACCTGATTTCCAAATAAGGTCATATTATGAAGCACTTGGAGTTAGGATCAACATTGATTTGGGGGGACACAAATTCAACCCATTGCAACTTCTCTCTGGTCTTAAGAGAACCCACCAGACTCAGTTTTTAAGAGCTTGTTTGAATATCTATTCTTAATAATCTCTCCATGTCTCCCCTTTACATTGGGTAATAGGACTTGCAAAATGTTGTCACACTTAGCTTATGGTGGGCATTGGTTTTCCAGCATTTTTTTTTCCAAGACATGAAAGAATGTGATTGTCTGATTCTACCACTAATGTAGCCAGAAATGGGAGAGGGAACACGCATTCTGGACAGCAAGCAAGACATCGCAGATATGCTACATGGCCATTCTGCTGACAAGGAGTCAGGCTGACAAGACACGTTGTTGATCCCCCTCAAGAATCAGATAGCAGAAGTCCTAGATCAAAGGGCAAGAAATAAAATGAGCACCAGAGACAAGGGCATAAATGTACGTGGCTGTGTGACTGGTGTCTCAAATCACTCGAGTCTTATTTCTTCCACTTGGCGGTTTGTGTCTTAGTCTATGCTTAAAATCACTCTGAAAATTTGGGGAAGCGCTTCAGTAGAATGGCAACATCAGTCACTGCAGAAGGTAGGGCTATTATTTGGACTGAGTATTTATTTAAGAATCAACAACCATGTATATATCAATGTGAGATCTCAATGTGAGTATATGAAACTGAAAAGTTGCCTGAAAATGAAATAAAACCAGAATCCCCCTAGGTCATTCTGCTTTTGGGTTCTAATCAGGTCACTTAACAGTTAAACCTGAAGTCCACTCCCGACTCGATGTCCAACTTTCCTTTTGGGGGATCTTACCTGGGGGCTGCCATATCTATCTGAGTTACTGACTGGGCTTCTGCTATATTTGGTGCCAGAGAGCTGATCTACCCAATGCTACTACTAGAAGTTCCAGCAGGAACTCTTCCTGCTATCATCACGCTGCCCTGAATGGGTATCGCTCCCCCATGGCTATGGCATCCACATATAGCCTGCCCTTGGTCAATGAATTACAAAGAGGCAGATGAGATTTGAAAGGATACCTTTCCTTTTGGTTGCTTGCTGTCAGGGTACATTGCTCGTCATGCAGAGTCCTGGCTGGGTTTCAGGCCTCATTGCCCCCGCAGCTTGTCTCTGTTCAGGTTACCACTCTAATCTTTCCTTTAGTTACTCAGCACAGCTTAAGACAAGCTAAAGATTCTACAACGGTATATCAAAGAAAGACTCCAGTATTGTAGAATAAGAATTCAATACAGAAATTTTCAACTGGTCACTACTGGGATGAGAAACTCAAAGGTTTATAGGGACCAAGTATATTATGCAAAAGAGGGAGGAAGGCTAGCAGGAATGTGGTGACAAGGAAAACTGGTGCCTAGCCGAAAAGAGGCAGCAACTCCGCAGTTCCCATTGACCATAGTCATGTTGAAATGATGCCCCCCTTTTTTTTAAGAGAAGCTAAAAATCCAGGTATTTCTGTGACATCTCATAATTGTTTTTTTTCTTTTTTTAATGTCTGCAAACATAATGGCAACTTAACAAACAATGTGCACTAAACAAAATATCTCCAGGCCAATCCAGCCCTTAGACTTGCAGTTGGAAATCTCTGGGCTGGCAGTTCTAGAGGCTGTATGACTTGGGAATTCCTCAGACAGCTCTTATAGGATGCCCCGCTTTGACTGCAGGCCAACTTTCCCGGCAAGACCTAGGGATAGCCCCCTGCCCTGCTCTTAGCCTGTGTCCCTGTGGCAGAGATCAACTTTTCCCTGTCACCTGCTCTATGCTCAGAAACATGTACTCACCTCAGAGACCAGGCTCGAGAGATTGAAGCTCAGAGAGAGAAAGCGTTTCCCTCCTTATCTAAGTTTAAAGCCTGCATTTCATTCATTCAACAAATATTGACTGTGTGACCACACATAAGCAGGTACTATTCCAAGTATGTGTATATATGTCATGGAGTTTATTACATGCCTAGGAGACAGATTTAAAATAAATAAATAATCAATCAACAAAAGATAATTCTAGAGTGGCATGTGTTAGGGAAAAAAAGAAAAAAAGAAAATGATGAGATAGAGAAGCATGGTGGGAGGGTGGAGTTCTACCTTAGATCTGATTGTCAAGAAAGCCTCTCTGAGGAGGAACCTTAAGTAGGGTTTTTAGAAGCAGAGCCTGACTAGGGGAATCCTGAGTGATTGGGAGCATGCTCTCAGGAGAGGGGGAACTAGGAAAAAAAGAGGCCAGGGAAAGAAAGTGAAATGGCGATGTGGTCTCAGCTGTGAGTTCCTAAAGCCTGGAGCTTTAGAACATTGATTACACTGCATAACTGGTACCATCATGATGCAAGAGGGATGCCTTTTGTATCTCTCGGTTGGCCAGCCAGTCAGTCAGTCAGCCAGTCAGTTGTCAGTCAGTCTTGGCTTCAGTCTGCCCCCTGGTGGGGGAAGCACAGTCTCTTAGGCTAGTGGGCAATTCTTAGCAAAGGGTGGCAGCTGTGAGCTAACAACCACTACACCCAACAGCTGGGGATGGGTACACCAGCATAGCAATGGGGGTATGGGTAGGTACGAACCATATTCATTATTGGGGATGATATTCGATCTTGGCCCTGGAAGTAAGAATCAGCTGGTCATGCAGATATCTGGAGGTGGAGTACTTCAGGCAGAAGGAAAGGCAAGCGTTCCTCTCCACCACAGGAATACCATGGCAATGAACTTCTGGAGCTCAGAGGGAATGTGGGGTATTGGATGAAAGGCAGCTGGAGAAGCAGATGGGCAACCAGCACCTGCATGCATTTTTTGGTAAGTGATATGACATACTCATCATCAGGTTTTAAGTAAGAAGTGATATGCTGTGGCTTAAATTTCAGAATAAGATTGGACACTCCCTCATGGAGAATAAATTGTAGGATAAGCACGAATAGAAGCAAGAGACCCGTTAGGTTACTGCAGTGTCCAGCTGACAGACCGTGGGGCGTGGACTAGGACAGTAGCCATAGTAAAGAGGAGAAGCTGTGAGAGCTTCAGAATATTCTGATGGATTGGGTTATGAGATAAGGGAAAAACAGGAATCTTACTTAAACATCCCACGAGAGCATTAGGAAGAAATTTTCTACTCTAAACCTAGGCTTGCAGAAATCTAATTAACTCCAAAAGCTGATGTGCATTTGAAAGACTAGGGAGCAAAGGAGATATTTGGAACCTGCCAACCATTCACTTTATTTATTTATTTATTTTTGTCTAGGAGATTCAGAGAAACAAAGACTTCATATAAAAGGTAGCCAAAAAGGTAAAACAAGAAAAATGCACTGATGCCAAAACCGCTGCTTCCCAGCCTCTGTGCTCTCTGTTCAAAGGCTCTTGTCCTGGGAAGACGCAGCTCCCCCAGTCAAGCCTGTCTGGCAAATGGCAGATGGGACTAGTGAGGAGGATTCCGGCTCTTTTCAGGCAGGACCTTTTCCCAGACTCTACGAAAGCCTTCTTTGGAGGGACTGTGTGCGCCTGCCCTTTTCAGTCCTACAAATGTGGCCATTTATAGGAATTAGATTGCTTTCCTCCTCACATTCATCAACCCTATCCCCCACTGATCCAAATGTCTTCCCGCTGGGCCCGCTCCTGCCCTCGGCTTCAAATCCCCACTGCTTTCCCTTGCCATTTCTCCCTTCTCCCACTTACAATTTATCTTGGTGTGACCTTTGGATAAGCTTAAGAACCACAGCAATATGTGCTCTTTAAATACTAGAGAAGAGTGTAAATGGAAAAGAAAGGTGTGATTAAGACAGACAGTTTAAAGTTCAGCCATTTTTCAAACCCATTTGATGTGAATGGCATTGTCTGTAAAATCATGATCAAGAGAAATTTCACTATTAGCTTTTTGGTTCACTAGGTGCTTTGGTTCTTCTTTGCAAAAGCAGCTGGAATAAAAAGGAGAAAGCCAGGTCCCATTGGAACAGAGAGTACTTTCTAGCTAAGAGCTTCCACAAATTCCTCATCAGGAAGAACTGATAATTGATATGAGATTCTATGTATTAACCATACAGGAGCTGGACTCCCTCTAAAGACCACGAGACAACCCAGAACTTAACTTGCACCATCTTTCAGGTTAAGCAGACCTGTGTTCCTTTATTAGGTCAGCCCCTTAAAAGCTGTGCAGCTTGAGCAAAAATACTCTTTGGTGCTTCAACAGCCTCATCACAAAGCAGGGATAATTAGAGTACCTACGCGATGGTGGTTGTGAAGATTAAATGTGAGAGAATGCATTAAGCGTTTAAGATAGGGCCTGGCATAGCATAGGTGCTCAATAAGCAAAGGTTGTTAGTCTAAAATGGTGCTAAGATTTGTAAATTCAGCGGTAAATGATAAGATTCCTGGATTTGGGGGGTCTGTGATGGACCAGTATAAGAGGGTTCAAGGACACAGTGGAAGGTATTAGAATAAAGTGTTTAAGGTGGACTTTCAAGTTTTATCAGTTAATAAAATCTGAATGAGAATGTGAGCTTTAAGAGTAGGTTTTGAGAAAAAGGTAGAGAGAGAAAAACAGGATGCCAGGCACACGATGGGAAGATGCTTAAGTCTGAGATGGGAAGATCTTGTCAAATTCACAATGTTCCCAAAGCCTTACCTGAGCCTGGATATGACAATTTTCCTTAATTTCATGTATTTTCCTTTCCCTTGTCTTCTGTAAGATTCTAGGTCTGCTGACAGTGTCAGTGATAATGAAATTCAACGATATGTCTATTATTTGAATTTATGGGGGAAAGTATTTAATAAAAAATATGAATTCTATAAAACAGGAATTCTGCACATGGTGATATAGTGAAATAAAATAAATATTTAAGCATCTGAGTAATTTTAACGTTCAGGACAGTGTTTCTGATTAACACAATGATGCCTACATTATATTCTAGGATTTAATTTGCTAAGATGTCAGAACTAACCACAGAGAGGTTACTATTTAGCTTTGGTATAAATTGAAAGTATTTCTTGACAGTCAAATAACCAGTTTAAAATTTTGAGCTTATCTCGCACAATGTGAAAAGTCAAATTAACATTTGCTTTTATTTAAGCAATAATTTCCAGATGTTTCTATTGATTTGTTTAAATATACGCGTATATTTAAAATGTATGTTTATATGTGTATATAGGGACCCCAGTTTACATCAGGAAGCAGCACAAGCAAGATAAACAAAAAGAGTTTTATTAGAGTTTACTTACAAAGTATGGACTTGGTTAAAGGAAACCGCCAAGAGATGTTGATGCACTCCTGAGTGAGCATTGCTTTTATTAAAATTTACCCCAACCATAGGACCTTTACAAAGACGGCACTCGGGTAGACATATTTGGACCACATGACCTTACCTCACTAGACAGAACTGAATGGGTCAGAGAGAACACCTCACCCTGGGAAAATCCAAACATAGGATTTATTCTCTCTATCTTTGTCTTGTTATTTCCCTGTCTCCCTTTCTTTCTCTCACTCCTGAATTTCGATACAGAGGTTTCATCCTTTATATGGTGATCAATGCTAATAGGAACAGGTCACTGAGAGCCATGACTATAGTTCTTGCCATCCCTCACAGAGCCCTGAGAAACACAAAGAAAGCAGGAAACTCACAGATGGAGCAGGTCCTCAAAGAAGATAAAAGAACAGATGTGCAGAGAACCTGAGATCACAGAGTGTGGGGGCCCAATGGGTGAGGGAGAGTGTAATGAAGAGCCTGGCCACACTTTTAATGTTCGATTGCTGACAGCTTCCAAGCCCCTCCTCCTTTCTCTTCTGCCCCACCTCTAGGCAAGCTGGTAAGAAAGCCCAGGTGCCCCCTCCCTTGGCACATTGGAAAGTCTAAATCATACAAGACTCAGTTTGAGGTTCCTCACTCAAGGCCCGCCCCCTAACTACAATAAACCCCAAAGTCATCTGCCCATCCCTGCTTTCTAAAACCATTTTTGGAACTGCTTAAGACCCGTCCTGCTCTGCCCAG
>NW_017732610.1:64495-65524 GCF_001890085.2 Hipposideros armiger
CCTCCTGGGGAAACATGGCACAGTCATTTCTTTCAGCTGTCAGGGTTGCCGTTAATTTTGTCTGCAATTGCCAGCAAAGTGCAGGAAGATGTATGAGAATGAATTATTGATTTTCACTTGCATTCTGATTGGAGCAGGTTTGCAGCTTATTTCCAAGTAACTTTTTTTCATCTTCGTGGCAATAAATACAAACATCAATCTAATTTATCTTTTTGAGTTAGCATCATTCATGATAAATTGTATTTGTGAAACAACTAACCCTTTCCTTATTATAATCAGCAAATGAACAGCTACAGCTGAACAGATTCTTCTATCACACCACAATTTAGAAATAGCAACTTTCAGTGGGGGGGAAAAAAAGGTTCATGGAAGGTGAACACAGATTGTGGAAGGGTATTAAATACAATAAGTCTTGCGGACTTGAGAACCAAAAAGCGTCTTGTGGAAAACAGTTTTGACAGTGGCTGAGGAAAATGTTCCTTCACTCAAACTTGATTTGTCATGTTATGGCAGCATTGCTTTAATTATGTTAACCCTCTGCTCCCATGACTTCTTTCTTTCTCCCATCTCCCCACCCTGCAAGAAGAAAGGGGATGCATGCATGTTCCTGAGCTAAGCTGCACCGCTCTGAAAGCACGCACACTACCTATCTTTTTGTTTGCAGTGGCCTCTGTAGTGCTGAAGAGCTCTTGTCCGCTTCCTTCCATTTGCTTAGGAGACAACGCTTTCAAAGAACAACTTGGATGGCTGTTGGCCACAAAATGGGCCCCTCACTGCTCAGCAGCTGATTGAAACCTTCTGGTCCCAACCTGCGTGAGGATTTGATCTTTCAGAATTTTATTTAACGAGGATGGTAACAGACTCACAGCTTCCGAACAATAGTTCATCTGTCCAAAATAGACATATTTTATCAGAAGTCCTAATAATTCAAAACCATTTCAGTATGGTCTCTACAAAAAGACACGCTGTATTCTCTATCAAGCTGAGAAGTGTGGCTCATAAAGTCACACACACACACACACACACACA
>NW_017732610.1:66563-84669 GCF_001890085.2 Hipposideros armiger
TGGCACCTGAAGGATCAACAGAAAGTGGGAGAAGGGAAAGAGAACAGAAAGAAAAGGCAAGAATGTGATGGATGGAAGGGAGAGGCAGGAATAAAGGCTTGGAGGCAGAGGTATAACATCCCATTCGGGTTCTACCCTTTATTAGTGGTTTGGCCCTGGGCAACCACTTATCTTCTTTGAACCTCAGTTTCTGTGTCTGGGGAATGTGGGTAATAAGATTTATCTCTCAGTATTACTGAAAAGTAAATGAGATAATACATGTAAAATGCTGCCATTACTAGCAAGGGATAAAAACACAACTTCAACTAGTTTAACTACACAGGGCAATGTATTGGAGGATTATTGGGAAATGGCATAGAACAAGAAGACCTTACAGAATGCAGGGATATGGCTGCACCTCAGAACCGCCTTGCATCAGAAATTCAAATGCAATTAGGATGCAATTGCTTCTCATATGTATTTCCATATGCATATGGATGGTTTACGTCCCTCCCAACGAACACCAGCTTTTATTCACAGTAGATGATCATGGCCTCCCAAGAAGTCAGCTCCTGAGTTTTATACCTTTGGCAGAAGTTACTCCAAGAGAGTCTGCCTCTCTCAGTTCTAGTTCCAAAATTCTCTGGAAAGGACTGATTAGATGCCCACCCCTACGCCATCACCTGTGGCCACTGAGTGAGGTGACAATGTATTCATATGTTGGCTCCTGCAGTGACTTTGATGGTGGAGGTAGAGTTTCCAGAAAGGGAAGGACATTGGGGCAGATCAGTTTCTGGTTCTCAAAAATACTAATTAAAGTTACATACCTTTGGTGCACTTCTACTATGTGTCATACACAATGCAAAGAAGTCTAGATGCAATATATAATTAAATGTTAGCCTAAAGAGGTAGTTACTATTATTATCTCCATGTCACTATAGAGAAGGGATCACTTGCTCAGGCTTTGTAAGGCTAGTCGGGTGAAAAGCCAGGATACAAAACCAGGCATGCCTGGCTCAGAGTTTGAGCTGTTGACTCTTATTGACATTTAATTTAATAAATGTCTCTTTTCAGCTAAAACCAGACTTCTACTTCCCTTCACTGAGCAGAATTCTGAACCCTGGTGAGATGGAGAACAGCTATTTCCTCTACCTCTTCAGTGTTCAGGACCAGTCAGAGGTTGCAAGCAATTCTTCCATGAACATGAAAGCCAGAGCATAACTCAAAGACAGGAGCTCTTTAGATGTTGTAGGTCACACAACTTTGATGTGATTCCATTACCTATGTCTATATCACCTTTCTCTTTCCAGCAGAGTTTAAATATCACACCTTTCATGCTAAAAGTGACTTTCACATATGGATGCTGATTTTTCATAAACTTTGGTGGTGTTAGTCCTCCTTTCAACCTATAGATCTAACTAGAATTTAAAGAGACGTGATTCTATGATTCTAAAAATGGATGTGAGAGATTCTGATAGCAATTTTTAAAAGACAGATACATTCAGTAACTGCAAGTTGATCATAAACTGGTTAAGGGATAGAGCAAGTCTGAGCCAATTCAAGGTTTTTTAGTAGGGTTTTATAATAAATGAATGTATTTCCCAATAATGTTCTTTGAAATTCTGAGTGGATGAGAACATCCACCTCAAATGTCTTCACTCAGCTCTGAGGGATATGTTCATCTGTTGGTGTTTTAGTAGAGTATAGAATGGAAGCACTATGGCTTTTTTGACAAGGAAAGGACGAAAGATATTATTGAAAGTGTATTTGTTCATGAGTTTATTTATTCATTTATTCAACCTGTAGTTATTGAGGTGGAGAGAAATGTGATTGAGGAGGGATACATGGTAGTTTAGTGTCTGTAATAATAATTTCTGTCTGTAATATTTTATTTTAAAGCAAAATATTAAGATTTGTTTAAAGCGATTGTATATACAATGGCATTTGTTTTAAAGCCAAGTATCTGGAATATAATATATAACACTTGGTTGGAAATGAAGAATAAAAGGAAATGTGTTTCCATTCCCATAAGTACTAAAGACACTCCATTTTACTTCAGTTTTTTTAATGCACTGTTATCATTTTGCATCCATAAATCCTAATGTGCCAGCACCATGTGGGTTTCAAGTCTTTGGGTACATGGTGCATTCTTCTCTGTGTTCTGTATCTGGTCAGGTGTTGTGGTAGTAAGTAAATTATGGAGCTATAAATTAAAAAGGCATATAAAACTGGAAGGCACAGACCTCTTGGGTTTTCTTCCCTTCAACCAAAAATAAAAACTTGCTGTCTGAAATGTTACCTAGTATACTTACCATAAAGAACCTTTAGCCTCAAGCAATTTAGGCTTACAATTTATCCTAGAATTTTACATTGCCCTATCCTGAAATCTAAAACATGGGCAAGTCTTCTAAGTCTCACTTCCCTCATGTATCAGTTATGAAAATTAAAATAATAGTACTTATCTCATAGGTTGTTATAAAAAGGAGGTGAGGGCCGGCCGAGTGGCTCAGTTGGTTAAGAGCTCGCTCAAGGGTTTGAGCTCTGAGCAACAGCACTTCAATACCTGGCCTGAGCTGAGCTGCCACTGAGCTGCCAACAGGTAGCAGGATGGCTCAGCTAAATAAAAAAATAATAATAATAAAAAGGAGGTGAATTTACCATGACACTAATGAAGGGTAAGTTTCAAAGCATCGTTTGTACAGATTTTCTCTAAATTTACTATCTAATTTTGTATTTCTAATTTTGTATTATTTTCCACCTCCTAATTGACTACTTTTAGGCCTCATAATATCTGGATCTGCCTCTGATTACAAAGACTAAATGAGATATTAAATAAATATAAAGCTTTAAGAAAAGTGCCTTATATGGGAGAGAGAGAGAGAAATTTTAAGGACTTTGCTCACACAATTGTGGAGGCTGGTAAATTCATAGTCTGTAGGGCAGGACAGCAGGCTGGAAACTCTGGAAGTGTAGCTGTTGCAATCTTCAGTAAGAAATCTGTAGGTCAGGCTGGTACACAGGAAATTCAGTGAGGACTTCTTTATTACAGTCTTGAGGCAGAATTCCTTCTTTCTCAGTGAACCTCAGTTTTTACTCTTAAGGCTTCAACTGATTGGATGAGGCTCACTCACATTATCAAGGGTAATCTCCTTTACTTAATGTCAACTAATTGTAATTATTAAATTATAGCTACCAAATACCTTTCCAGTGACATTCAGATGAGTGTTTGACCAAACAACTGGGCATCATAGCTTAGCCATGTTAACACATAAAATTAACTACTGCACAGAGTAAGTGCTCAACAAAACAAAGTACTCTGCAAGGTCCTAATTTTTTATTATTATTATTATTATTATTATTATTATTATTATTATTATATTGCCTTACTATAGCCTAAGTTTCTAGAACAGTATCTGGGGTATGAAAGGTCCTAAAAATATCTTTTAAAAAAATAAATGTGTCAAGGAATGCAAGAATGTATGAATAAGTGAATAAAAGTGTAGTTACTAGCAAACAGATGATATATGGACCCTTCAAACTGTCTAGCATAGTTAAGGCCAATGAATTTGGCTGGATGCCACAATGGATAATGACAAATAGAGTCTGGCGTATATCTTGTATTTTTGTCCTGGTCCATAAGCTCAGGTCTTAACACATGGTTATGAAGTAAAGTTTGAAGTCTAAGGAATAATTGGTAAATACGCGGTATAACTTTTAGTTGCTCAGAGCAGAAATAGCCTTAGCATATCCAACATTTATATCTTCTTAATTACAATAGTCCTCCCTTTCCCGGGGTTTGCTTTCCGCAGTTTCGGTTGCCTGTAGTCAACCGTGGCCCTAAAATATGAAATGAAAAATTCCACAAATAAACAATTCATAAGTTTTAAATTGCCTGCCATTCTGAGTAGCGTGATGAAATCTCGCGTTATCTCGCCTAGGCCGTGAATCTCGTATCCACCCTGTATACGCAACCCACCCTCAGTCTCTTAGTAGCCGTGGACTCCTGAGGTATCGCAGTGCTTGTGTTCAGGTAACCCTTATTTTACTTAATAATGGTCCCAAAGTGCAAGAGTAGTTGTAGTGGTGATTCGAATATGCCAAAGAGAAGCCATAAAGTGCTCCCTTTAAGTGAAACGGTGAAAGTCCTCAACTTAATAAGAAAAAAAAAATCTTAAGCTAAACTTGCTGAGGCCTGTGGTCAGAACAAATCTTCTATCTGTGAAATTGTGACGAAGAAAAAAGAAATTTGTTCTAGTTTCACTATCCCACCTCCAACCGCATAAGGTGTGGCCAGAGTGCGTGATAAATGCCTTAATTAAGATGGAAAAGGCATTCCATTTGTGGTTGGAAGCCATGAACAAAAAACAGGTTCTGACTGACAGCAGTATGTTGCATCAGAAAGCAGTGAGCCTATGTGAAGACTTCAGCAGAGGATCCCCTGAAAGGAGTGACACCAAGCCATTTACTGCAAGTAAGGGATGGTTCCACAGATTCAGGAATAGTTTTTGCATTTTTTCATCTCACATCATCAAGAGAAGAAGGGTGAGTACAGTATAATATGGTATTTTGAGAGAGAGAGAGACCACATTCACATAACTTATATTATGGCATATTGTTATAATTGTTCTATTTTATTATTAGTTATTGTTGTTAATCTCTTACTGTGCCTAATTTATAAATTTAACTTTATCATAGGTATGTATGTATGGGGAAAAACATAGTATATATAGGGTTCAGTACTATACATGGTTTCAGACATCCACTGGGGGTCGTGGAATGCATCCCCTGAGGAAAAAGGGGGGCTACTGTACTTTTCTATGATTGTTGTTAAAATGAAGCTAGTCCTAACTTAAGGAACAAAACAAAACAGTTTCCTTTTAATCTGGACTGTCCATAGTACATGGCAGCATTCAGTCACATATCCTTATCTTTACCTTTCTGACATTTTTTTCTCTATGTTCAAAGAAGTCAATTCAATTTTTACCTTTCTCTCACTCTTATCTATCTCTCTCTCCTTTTTAAAATCTATCTCTTAATTCAAAGGGTAGTCATTCTTCATGAGAGAGTCACAGAGTGGGAGGTGGGAGGAAGAAGAATTATGTCCTAAAATTCAATAAACACTTCTCTTTTGTGCATGAGAAAACTGTAAGCTTGCCCGTAGTGGGCTAAGGTAAAAATGGATTAAAACAAATCCAGTTTCCTTTCCTTACATGACTCTACTGCATTGCTTATGCTAACACCAGGAATCAAATCACTCTGTTTTCCTATGCTCTTAATAAATCAAGCTTCTCTGGAGGTCAAAGATGAAAGTGGTGTTTATTTGCATCTCAGTTTCAATCTCTGCTCAGTAGCTTGCTTCGAAATGGTTCTTCCTGGGAACATGTGTACCCTATCCAAGTGCCAATTACATTTGTCCCTTCAGCACTATCAGACAAGATTTCTGCCCCCATCTTGCAAGTACTTTGTGTATCTGATTTATATTTGAACATATCAGACACTGGCTCACCCTAAGACCTCTGGAGTGTGAAGCACCATTCGTGATTGAAACTAAGGTAAAATTTCCACACATATCTAAGCCAACTCTCCTCTCTCAGTGTACTTTTGACTATTTGAATGGGACTTGGTTAAAGAAAATCAACTTAGACCTAAAGACTAAAGCTGTCATTGGAGATAGTCTCCAAGTCTCTGTAAATTTAACTTCTGGGGCTTGAGAGATAGATGCAATTAGGGATATTTGTCCAGTCCTTTATTTCTCCACTTTTTCTGAGAACTCTTCCTTTCCTCTCTCTCTACTCACATGCACACACAAAGATATGGTCCTCCAAAGTCATCTGATAATATGTGAACACAATTCCTGGCCATCCATGTTTGTAAGTTCTTGACCCAATCTGAGTCAATCAGATTTGCTCCACAGGGATTTGGAAATTTAATTCTCAGACACAAGTTTACTCTCTTTGTGACACGAGGACTATAAAGCAAGAGTTGAGATAGCCATTGCTTGAAAAACTAGAGAGAGCTGATCTGCAAAGAGAAAGAATGATGCAGACAAAATTGTCAGACTACCTCAGTGGAAAGAACCCCAGTATGTAATGATTTTTTTAGTTCCTGATTCCAAGCCCCTGGGAAGTCATGAGTGTACTTTCTGTGTGCTATAAGGTGACATTTATTTTTGTTCTTATAATGATTCTTCCTTTGTATATAAAGTAGAGTAAATGGATTTTTGTTACTTCTCACCAAGAAAAGCTTTGATTGAAATACTCTATGAAATCTGTACTAACCAAAGTTAGTACTATTTATTGTATAATCATTGATTTGACACAAAAAGTAATTATCACATGCATACTATTTCTAGGTGCCAAGAATACAAGGTGGAAACAACATTTAGTTTCAACTGTAAGGGAAGAGATAGACAATATTTATTGAGCGACTATTATGAACCAGAGTGTTAAAAACTTTTTCTCACAGAAACAGTGCAGTGGAAAAGAATTGGTTATTTTCTTTATTAGGCAAGTCTTTATTTATAGTATACACCTACTATTTTTTCATGCTTTTCCCTAAAAGAAAAGTGAACAAGGTGAGTTCTTAACCCATGTGGATTTTATAGTCTAGTGGAACAGACACATAAACAAAAAATGTCAAGCCATACAAATGTTATGAGGAAAAAAAAGCAGGGTAGGGTGACAGAGAGTGAGCAGAGGTATGTATAGACTGTTTCTGGGAGTGGAAGGAGAAGCAACATTAGAAAGGATGCCAGATGACATCTGAGGTGAGACCTCAATTACGACAAAGCCTCACCACGTGAACAGGATCCCAGGTGGAGGAAATAGCAAATGCCAAATTCATGAGGCAAGAACAGGCCTGGTGTGGTGGAGCAATAGAAGGCAGGTCAGAGTGGCTGAGGCGTGAGAAGGAGCAGAGCAGAGCAGGGGGAGGGGAGGTCAGGGGGCAGTAGGCAGGGACCATATCAGAGCCTTGCAAACCCCCATGAAGAGTTTGGACTTAATTCTATGTGCAGTGGAAAGCCATTAGCGGATTTTAAGCAGAGGAATAATATGATCATTTATGTTCTTAAAAGATCCTGGAAGCTGTGTAGGGAATAGACTGAAGCGTTCAGGAGTAGAAGCCGGGAAAGCAGTTAAGAAGATATTGCAGGTGGGAAGGGATAACGATAGCCTGGCAGGGGTAGTAGAAACAGATATAAAACAGCATGTGGGTTTGATATATATTTTTGGTATCTGACAAAACTTGCTAATGGATTTGTGAGGGAGTAAGAAGAAACAAGAATGAATTCCAATTACTGACTTGAGCAACATTGTAAAGTGCCATTATAAATGAAGAAACACTGGGAGAGAGATGAGGTTTCTGTGTTGGAGGGTGGTGGTGAAGACACAGAATCAAGTGTTCTGTGTCGGCATGTTGCGTTTGATCTGCCTAGCAGACATCTAAGTGAGATGCCAGGTTGGCAACCAGATTTATGAGAAAGGAGCATGAGAGAGACTAAGCATGCAAAAGTCAATTTAAAGGCATGTGGAAGGGAGGTAAGGAATATGCCAACAGATGCAGGATGTTAGAGTTGTTATTAGGAAGATAAGGAAACACCCAAGTGATTCTTTGGTATTACCTCTCTCTCTCTCCCCATGTGTGTTTGTGATCTATATTATGAAATAAGAGCATCATCTAGGAGAACAACAAAGTGAATTAATCAGAAAAATAAGTGGGGCCGATAAATAATATTCAATATCCAGTTGAGATGTGTAGTCATGAATTAACGAGTGAGCACAGTCAGTATGTTCGAGTGATTTTCTTCAGTAATGTACAATTGCTCCAGTATAGGGCAGAATAGGCAGATGGTTGGGTTTGACCAGAGCTTGGATTTTTTTCCAGTTGAGCGCTTTGGAGGGAGATTTAGAAAAAAGAGTTGATAATGTTTAGAAAGGAATGATCATAATAAGGCTATGGAATACTGTTTGTTGAACAAAATACTGTGTGATATATTTTTTTGCAGTAATGTTCCCCAGTTTGTCCTGGCCTCCCTGTATCCATGTCCTTTAGTAGTTTCTGCAACATGGATTATAGGCATTTGACTTGCTTTGATTAATGGGACATTAGCAGGTGTGATGCAAGCAGAGGCTTGAAAAGCATTTGAACATTGGGGCTTGACCTTTTGGTACCATCACCACTGTATGAGTAAGCTTTGATTATCCTACTGAGACAATGAAAATCACATGATTCAGTCACTCTTCTCACACCTGCCAATAGCCACACTACCAGTAGATATGAGAGTGTGGCTGTCCAAAATCAGCTAAGCCCCAGTTAACTGATCTATTGACTGCAAACTCAAGGGCAAGCCTAGCTAAGATCATCTGAGCCCAGACTAGGCCAGAAGAAACTACCTAGCAGAACTGTAAGCTTAATAAATTGGCCTGTTACATAGCAACTGATAATTGATACGAAGTGTGTGATGGATGATGAGAAAGGGTAAATGAATTGGAAGTTAGAGGGAAAGAGAATGGTAATGGAGAAGCATGAAGATAAAACCTTGGGAAGATGAAAAACTTTCTGAAGATGGATGGTGGCAATATGAACAACAATATGAATGTTCTTAACGATACTGAACTGTACACTTAAAATTCATTAAAATGCTAAATTTTGTGTTATATTGGGTTGTTGGAAAAGTCATGATATAGTTTTTCTATGTTTTTCATTGCAAAAATGCATCATGACTTTTCTGACAACCCAATATATAATTTACCACAATTAGAAAAAATTAATTAGCAAATAAATGGGTTGGAAGAGAGATTTTTATTATTAGTTTTACATCAAAGAAATTGAGCTTCAATCTAGAGAATAAATTTTTTCAAAGACGCACAAACAGTAAATGGAGAAACTATGAATAGCAACAAGACACGTCCTGTCTGACATTTGTGGCATAATGGAAAGAACATTAGACTTAACTGAGCATTCATAATTTTTTTAATTGGTATAAATTTTGCAGATCATCTAGCCTAACCTCTCATTTTATAAATGAATTAATACACATATTTGTGTCATTACATGTTACTTAAACATTGATTTGTTAACTACTTACTGGGCACACTCTATGTGCTTGATATATGCTAGCATCTAGCTCACGGAGCCTTAAGGAGCTTTTACTGTGACAACAGACCCTCAAATAAAAAGTCCTGACAAACGATTGCATAATTACAAGTTATGTTAAGTAGTACGAAGGAAAAGTGCAGAGAAATTTGTGAGTGTGTAATGGGGGGAGACCTGATTTCCTGGTGGTGACAGAAATCAGTGAAGGTTTTCTCAAGGAGTTAATCTTGGGCTGAGACTGGAAGGATTATTAAGGAGAAATCTCTCTGTGCCTCAATTTCCTCAACTGTAGTGTGAGGGAATTGGACTAAATTCTCTTCCAGCTCTGAAATGAATTATTCACTGAATTTAGAGATAGGGGATTTAAGGTTGACTGGAAAACAGATGTGACCATTAGTCAGGAAGTTGCTGGTTTTTACATTCATGTGGATTGTTTATTATATAATTCAGTAAGAAAAGACACTTACAGCTGGTATTTGGGCACCCAATCTTTTTTCAATATGCTCAAATCAAATCCTCTACCTTGAGCTGAGATCTCATAGGACTTTTATGGTATCTTTTAATCAAAAGTTAAGCATAAACTGTGTAATGGCTCCAGATTTCTCTTTTGATATACACAGAGGGACAAGGGAGTTATTTCTTTTTCCATATACAATCATCTTGCTAATGGAAAATATGTTTCAAATTAGGCATCAATTCCATGAATGAGTGCAATGTGAATGTTCTATGTCAACATTAAAAAGACTATTAAAAAGGAGAAACGTACGTTTTATGTATTTATGCTAAACTCTGGATTCATTCTCTTTGGAAATATTAGCATCTCAATCCCCATCTGAGTAAAACCATCTTATTTTAACTTGCAGTTCATTTTAAGACATAACATAGGAGGAATAGGTGCTTTTTAGAGGCCGGTCTTGGGATATGAGCACAGTGGTTCTAAAACTATGCTGGTATGGAAATTAAGAGCTCCTTGAACTAAGCTGGAACATTCTGCTTCCAAAAGTGAGCAGTGATTTTCTGAGAACAAGTATTGGCTCCAATTTTAAAATTTCTTCCATATATATTTCTTGATATTTGATACTTTCTACAGCTTGTCTTTAAAAAAAAAAGGAATGATTGAGGAACAAGCATGTGGAAAACTGAGAAATGGAAAATCACACTTGCTTTGCTTGACTTCCCCCACTCTCAACTCTACGACACCCATGATTATGATTTTATGGTAGACATCTAATAGAGTCATATTTTCTGCTGAAAATTATGTCTAGCTCATATGACATAACACGCTATATAAACATTTCATGGCATTACACACATATGCACACAACACACTAAAATCCTATCAAGACTTCCTGGTGTTCCCCCAAATGAAACAGAAAAGAACCATCATTTTAGTATACAGAAGTCTTTTTAGTTCTATTATAACTTTATCACAAACCAAAGTTAATTTAAGTATCTACAGTTTTTGGAGATAGCTGTTCTTATAATCAATTTTACAGATGGTGACATCAAGGCACAAAAGATAACTGTCTTGCCTATGCATGCCTGCTCCCCCCCCCCACACACACACACAGATATTCAAAGTAAAGATTAGAATTCAGAAAATTTTGAGAACACAGTTTTCCCCATGCAAAGTTTGCCGTTAATTGCCTGTCATTCAAATTTAGCCAAGAGGCAACTTGGTTCCTATTACAAAGGACTGGCCATATATTTGCGATGGCAAAGAAGAATAGCAAACTTGTCAAACCTTTGCCTGTCTAATGCCTCTACTCTTCCACCTTCCCTGGAGGAAGCTGGCGAATGGCCCAAGCAAAGCAAAGTCCATTGGGAGCTGAAGTAGAGTCCCCACTGAAGGCAATAGAGAATGTTAAAAAGTTAAGAAGTACTACAGCCAAAACCCTTCCTGATTACTGAAGTTCTAAATGTCAGGCAGGGACAGAGTCTGAGAGGTTATAAAATGTGAGGCAGCAAAATAGGATATTAAGTCAAGATATCAAGCCCAGAGCTAGGACATGGATGATAAAAATAGAACAAGTAAAGTGGGAATGCATAGGTTTAGCTGCCGAGCATGAGATGAGCTTTTGTCTAGGACAACATTAATATTGGTGGTATATGTGTCAAGGTCAGCGCATCAGGGTAACACTATCAGAAGAGTAAGATATCCAGAAAATTACTGAATATGATCTCTACAGTTTCTTCCAAAATAAGCTTCCCCCTCCACCCCAGGTTTATAAATATTGTTGGAGTAATATTTGGAATAACAACAGTGATACCACTATATAATAAGTTCCTTGGCATTTGATACCCTGCTTACCAGATCTCTGTATTAAATGATGTTGAAGCATGCCTACTAATGACAACCAATGAGGGCCTATGATGTCCTTAACCATCATAATACCCAAAACTATTTCGCCAAGGAGAAATTAAGTCATGAGTAGTGGGGTTTTTCATATATTTCATGATATGATAGGTTTCGATAATATTTATGGTATATATAATCTCATGAATAGATTATTTGTTTAACCAGAACATACTATCATACACTAAGCTGAATTTATTAGACTTTGGGGGAAAACATTTTAGTTTTTCAAGCTACTGCATGACTGATTGCTTTATTTATCAATAGGCATTTATTGGGTATTTATATATTCCAGGTGCTGGATGGGGACTCAAGTTTAAAGACAAATAAATGCAGTTGTTAGACTCATGTAATTTGCCCGTCATGTAGTTGCAGAAAAAAACGTTCAATCAATACAGACTGAAAAGTCCTGTGTTAAAGGTAGACACAGGATACTGCAGAAGCCTGGAGAAGGGTAGGAAATGTTGATTTTATCCAATGTGCGAGTCTAGTTAAGGGGAGGTTGAACTGAGCCATTTTCTTTGAAATGCTTAAACAAAACCAGGAGCACCTGAGAAGGGAATTATATTTTGAGCAGAGAAAAAAAGTATATGTTAACTTCAGTAAACATGGCGTGTCATAAATTCACACCATGTGGAGTATACCGGGGTGCAAGGAAGAAGAGATGAGGCTAAAAGGTAAACTATATAAATGAATCTTATATAGTGTCTAGGAAATGTGGGACTTTTCTGGTGTGTGGATTTATATGAGTGAAAAAGTATAAAATGCACCTCACTATGTTGATTTAATTAAAAATTAATATTTTATTAGTAGAGATTTATATATATATAAATTAGTAGAGATTTATATATATAAAATCTCTACTAATTATATATATATATATATATATATATAAATTATCTAGCTCTTGCTCTCAGTCAGGATTGAGAGGTTTCATCTTAGAATGCTGAAAGAGAATTATAAGGGGGCATAAAGTGAACACGTGGCCTTAGGAATCAGATGGATCTGAGTTTGAATTTCATTTCTTTTATTTTTTTGGCTCTGTAACCCTGAGAAAAACCACTAGACTGTTCTAAGTTGAAGCACACAGTTGTTATGGGTTATAAATAAAATAAAACACAAGAAGATTTTATCCCAGAGTTTGGAATGTGTATTAATTGTTAATTATGCGTTTTTCACATATGTATTCTTTATCTTCAAATACTACAGATGCAATTAGAAATAACAGAGTGGATAATAAATGATTTGCAAAAGGGCAGTACTAAATGTGGAATTCAGTTATGATTTTTGATAAATATGGATTTAGGACAAGGGACAAAAAGCTTACTTCCCCTATGGACTCTACCACAGCACATTGTCACACCTCTGCCTCTGTATTCAACTCCCTGGTGCCAGTGTGAACATTTAAAACCTTTCCCATGTGGTGCCTCATTGTTGCCTGCCCTCTTGGAATAGTATTATACTTGTTAGACTTGTTCATCCTCCATCAAAACTAGCGCCCGTTCCTTTTTCTTGATAAACACACGTTAAAGAGACTTGAGAGTGGAATCCTTTACAACTTAGATATTTGCATTTTGACAGGGGGGCTCTATCAATTAGATCTTGTTATTTTTCAAGCAATGGAAACCAACTTTGGCTGACTTTTGGGGGAGCAGGCAAGAACTTTATTGGGATATAATTCATGTACCAAATAATTTACCTAGTAAAGTACATGATTCAATGGTTTTTTATTATATTCACAGAGTTGTGCAACCATGGCCACAATTTCAGAATCTGGCTAGCTTTTGAAGAAAGTAGACTATATTAGAAGGCTATTAGGGATGCCAAAAATGATGAAACCGGACTTGGAACCAGCCAAGATCCACAACAGCACTGTAGATTGAGGAGATGACCTTATAGCTGAAAGGGTCTGGTAGGGCACCCTTGCTGCAATGACAGCCTCAGAAGGGCTTCTTGGGTTCTTGCTTACTTACCTAAGATTCAGTGTCCCAGGAGGAACAGCCTAGCTGTCTTTGATAGCCTCCTGACTGTATCGAAGCTTCAAGAGTAGGAAGTAGGCAACTATTGTAGTTTAGCCATTCCACATAGACTACATACAATGTGGAAGACAGTGGTTCCACAAAACACAAATAGAATACTGTCAGGGCGAGAGACTAGGTATTGAGACCTAAATGACAAATTCCTACTAAAAAGATAGTTGGATATTTACCAAAAATTGAAAACAAAGTAATAGTGAAATTTCAGAGTAAGAGGGATATGTGTGTGTATTTTTTTTGAGACATTTCATTGTTATTGGAACATTGATGATTTGGCCACTAAAAATCCTGAGTATCTAGCTCCCCCATAGAATTACACTGAAAATTTCTGACCTTGGCCAATGTGAAATTCCACTTTCTTCATTTTTTTATTTCTTTCCGAGCCCTGTTGAAATGGTCACCTCTGTGGCAAAATCCCAGGAAAACTGTACATGGTTTGTAAATCTATTTCACCATTAAGGGAAAAGAGAGGAGGCAGTAATCCAAAAGATGCCTTCTTTTTACCAGAGATTTTCAACTGCCTTTCATGGTTATTGCTAAATAGATTCCCAACTGCGTGGAAGTTAGCATTAAATACTTCTATGGCCCCTTTAATTCTTTTCTTTTTTTCTTTTTCTTTTTATTTTATTATTTTGGTGGGGACCCTTCAATTCTGAGATTCTGATTTCTTGGCTTTTTAGGAAATTGTTACATGTAGAGAGAAAACTCCACAAGGAGTCACTAGATATCTATGAGAACTTTGCAAAACTAAAAAAAGAACGCTTAGTTAACAATGCAATAGTACTATAACAAGAACCAAAATTTTCCATGATGGTCAAATGAACCTCAAAATAGCCAAACCTCAATATGTATAATTAGAATATAGGAAGTATTTGGGGGTGAAATTGGTTTTATTCTCCTCCAAATGAGTGGACAAAAGTCTCCTGGGATTGTAACTCTTTCAAAGTGTTTGTTTTGATATCTGAGGATATTCTACCTTCCCTGAGAAATGACATGGATAAACCTAAGAAGCCCAAAGCAAAGTTCAAACCAGACCTTCAGAGTGAACCAATGATAAGTTTATTTTCATCATGCATTTATTTACTTCCAGGTATGTTCCAAAAGAGATTTGAGATAGCTTAATGAAGATGCAGGCACAACAGTAAGATGATGCAAATACTAAGGAAGATGCAAACAGAAACATATCTTTATGTTAAATATTCATGATCTATTGACTTTCATGCATAAATATTAGTTACCTTCCACTGCTTCAAACAGTCCCACTAGTGGCCTGACTGAAATCACCAAGAATAATCACTTAGTATTCAAGAACATCGACACAGATAGACTGCGCATTTCATACCTGTGTTGGTGAAAACTTTTGAGGTAGGGGAAGTGTGACCTGCCTAAAGTAGACAGTTCTACTGACTAGAGCCCCCTCGAGGTGTGCACATATTGGACTCATGCTGAGCCCTCAGCCCTTTATCAGACTTAGCCATACTCTGCCCCACCCCCAGAGGAGCCTTCTTTCCCAACAGAATGACCGGTGAGTTGTCAAAATTCATACCTGATAATATCTTGATAGGTCATCATAACATTCTCCCTTCCCTCTCTAATGATAGGTCCAAATTTAACATTTCAGAACCCAGCAAGGCAAAGATCGCTCTTTAGAAGCAAAGCTGGCATTTCACTGGTCTTCTGGCTGCTAGCCCAGTGTTCATCTGCATAGCACCTACTCTAATGGCATGCTGGTGGCTATCATGGTGGGGTATTGAAGACCACCTTTCTGGGCAAGCAAAACTATATGGTATTGCTCACATTCATTCATACATACAACAATTACTAAGAGCCTCTTATGTGTCAGATACTGTACGGGGGCAACGGAGGTATAAAGATTGACAAAAATTTGAATTCTGGCTTTGAAGGGCTCACAGATTAACGGTGGAAGCAGGTAATTAATATGCCTTTCAGCATTGTGTTAAGTACCGTGACTGAGATACTTAAGGAAAATCCTTAACACTGCCTAAGATGACTGAGGAAGACTTTTCAGAGAAATATATTACATCTGTGTTTTGAAAGGAGAGCCAGAATTTGGCTACGTGGAAGGGCCTTCTACACAGAGAGGAGCCAGGGCTAAGGTTGAAGCTAATGACTTATTTGGCAAACTGTATATTGGGTGGTGGTTTAACGGCTAAAAACTGAAGCCAGACTTCCTCCTACAAATGCTTATTAACTGTACATGCTGAGATTGTTTAACCTCTCTGTGCCTCAGTTTCTTCATCTGTAAATTGTGAAGCATAATCTTAGAGTAACACTTACCCCATAGGTTTGCTGGGAGAATTAGGACAATGTACGGTACATAATAAGACCACATTTGTGTTAGCTGTGGTGGCCTCACTGGGGCTGAGAACAAGAGGTGGGAATGGTAGGGCTGGGAATCAAGGCTCCAGTGCTTGGCAGGGACCAGGCATAAAGGCTTTTCAAGCCTGAAAACCTTGGCCATGTACCTGAAGGGGTAGCGCTTATGGATTGTCAATTAGAGAGTCATGTGGTCAACCCTTACTCCGTTTATAAATGAAGGATTTATGGAAAATCAGACCAGAAACCAGAGTATGTCTTTATCCTGAGAAAGCATAGAATGCGCTTACTCGGGAACTAGACAACCTTTAACTTGATTTAATCTTTTCATTGTTGTAAGCAGATGTCCTCATGTGAATGGTGTCTTATCTGCTTTAGTAATTAGGTTGTAGCAAAAGACAGAGTCTAGAACTTTAGTCCACATGAATGGATATGTGAGGTGACCCAGATGATGTATCATCCTTTAATTGCTGAGCTCATAAAATGTATGCTTTGAAAGTGTTTCCAGGTACCTGAAAATTCCATACCTGAAAAGTCATCAGAGCCTGCAGTACCTTTCCCTGGCTTCTAATACAACATACTTTCTCTCATTAATACTTTATTAATAATTACTTAGCCACTAATAGCTTATTATTAATGGATCTATTAGCAATGCTAAAAGAAAAATAATTGGCAATCCATAATTTTGGAGCTTTAACTTTCAGTTATGTATGCAGTACATTAAATATTGTGAGTACTATGAAGTATTTATAAAAATGGGGTCACATTGTACATTCTATATTTACCATGCCTTTCTTTTCACTCAACTCTGCGCTGTGAGCACTTTCCTGCATCACTGAATATTCTTCTCCATCTTCCATTTTAACAGCTGCACATAGTTTTATCGTCCAGCTGTAATATGATTTCTCCAACTCTTGCACATTTATGTGGATTCCAAAATTTTACTGAAAATGTATAAAAACAAGTATTTTTGTGGCTGTATCTTTGCCCAGGTCTATGATTTATTTTCCTGGGGATTATTCACAGGGAGCAGTTCTCAAGCTTTACAAAGGCTCGATTTCATTGTGCCCTCTGGGCCTGGGTTCTTCTTGAGCTGTCCTCAGAAATGAGGTGACTTGAGTGTCCACCTGGGCTTCTCACAAGTACTGGACAACAGCCAGGTCTACTCTTGCCAGGGTGGGAAGAGAGCAGTTTCCCTGAAGGATCAAGTATTCGTGTGTGAATGAGATGACAGGCTGTTCCCTGCTGTTCTCGGGCCTGGGAGCAGGGACCACAGAGAAGGTGGTTTTGAAGGGTCCTGCTTTGAGCACCACCTGGCACTGAAGCCAGTCCTCTCATCATCACTCAAGAATTTCCACTTTAAAGGAACAACTGCTCTTCAATTTGCAATTCTATAGCCAGGGAATGAGAACAAAACCAAAGTCCTAATCCTTGATGAAGGTTTATGACACTAAAATGTTTTTGAATATCCCTTAATATCATTATGTTTTCAATGGAAACTCATTTTTTGTTTCCTTTGGTAGAATGTAAAGATTAAAAAAAAATTTATTTTCCAAACCAAATGGCAAGTCCCAAGTACTTGGATATCTAAAGGGAAAAACCAAATGATCAGAGTGATCCAGATCTCTTTTCTCTATTAAAACCTTCATACTTTCCTTTGAGGAAAATATATTTATTTATAATCTATGTGTATATAAATTTATAATTATATTGTTATATATTAATTTTAAAACACATAGGACCTATTCTCTCTCTCTCTCTCTCTCTCTCTCTCTCTCACACACACACACACACACACACACTCACACACACACACACAGTGTTTTGTTTTATTATTGTTATATAAAATAAGGCTTATTTATATAAGCCTTAAGTTCCTTGTCAAAGTAAGGAACAAGGTAAAGTCACCAGTAATTAAATCACCCAGAGACAACCATTGTTAACATTTTCCTTGTTAAATACATTTAAAACAAAAATAGGATTGAATTAATCATTATTTAATACATACTTTTCATTTAGCAATGAAAGTTACTTTCAAGAAATCATGTATTGTCTCATTTCATTTTTAAAAGGTACACAGTATCTCATGGTATTGATTTCTTTATCCAATCATCTGTGTCACATTTGTAGCTATATTTTGTTCAGATCTCTATTTCTTGAAAAAAATTGTCTCCAGGAAGATTGTATCAATTTACTCACCCACCAGCCATATATGGGTGCTTTGTCACACCCTTGTCAGCACTGGCTATTATTAAAAACAAATAAACAAAATCCTTCCTAATTAGCAGGACTTTGCTATTTT
>NW_017732610.1:89574-94230 GCF_001890085.2 Hipposideros armiger
CTAAGTAAATATTTTTATCTGACTTGTGATCTAGCTATAAGATCTCTCTAAAGGTAAAATATTGTCATCTTTACCAACAGAATAAAGCTAAACTATTGTCATCTTTACCAACAGAAGCATATAAATGACCATTGTTTAGGAGTTTAACCTTCTCTGTTGCAGACAGCAGGATTTGTTGGGTCTTCAGGACAACTATAGTGTTTCCAGATTAAAGGAACTATATTTATGGTGAATGCATGATAGATACACTGGCATTGTGGAAAATGAGTCATTCAGTGATTATTGATCATCGGCTCTATGCTGCAAGCTGGTGAGCTTACCACCTTAAGTAGCCTCTTAGTGCTTAAGGCCAATATTGATCAAGGGTATTTCCCTGAGCATTGGAATTGGTGTGAGATAAGTATTGCCCTGACCATGGTTAGGACAAAGTGTGGGAGGCACGGGTCAGGCCCTTTTCATTCTATTTCCCAAATACCCAGCTATGTTACCTGTGAACACACACGAACATATTCTTTAGTGACCTCTTGAGTCACACTTGCTTTGGTTGCTGCTTTACAGCAGTTGAAATGATTTAGTAATGAAGCAGTTTTGTTGGTTTGTTTTAGGCATCATATGTAAAGTAATTAAATTACAGAAGAGACTTAGCAAGGGCCTTTCCAAAGGGCCTTGATCTCAAAAGACTTGTACTCTGTGCCTCTGCCACATGCTGGAATAGCTAGAATATGCTGCCACTTCAGATGCTGCAGTCTCTGACTGGGTGGATCTGGGCATCATTTATCAAGGCACACCTCTAAAAGATGTGTGACCTAGTTGTCAGCTAAGGAGAAATATCTGCTGTGGTCAGAAAATCAAAACTCTCAACTTAGCATGCCAGCCCCTTGCTTCCCACCCCCCCCCCATTATCTGGGGCTTAGAAAAGAAAGAGGTGGGGATGAGGTGGAAGAGATGAGAACTGCTTCATGTGGTTTCCATGGCCTTGGTTCCACGTGTATTGCCCTAAAGGGTATGGATGGAGGCCGCAGGGCTGTTCCTCAGCTGTTTGAATAACTAACTGTGACCTTGGCAAGTGTGTGAGAAGTTGGACTAAATATTCTCTGTTCCCCTGTAGTTCTAAAATAATTTCATACCAAACATAAGATGCTATAAAAGTTCACAAATGCTAGAAGTCTGTTAATATTAAAGCTAGAGATTGATGTGAGGAGGCCATCTCCAGATCTTCACTGCAGAGGCCATTTGGTGAAGTAATTTAAATAAAAGCGTGAGCTTTGAAATTGGAGAGAGCTGAATCTGAATCTCTTCCAAGGTCCCAAATCTGGTACATTTTGAGAACCTCTGCTATAAGGAAGATAAACCAAGAGGAAGGGGTAGAGAATGATGTGAAAGGGGTAGACAGCAACTTTAGCTTGGGGAGTCAAGAAAAGTGTCTCTGAGAAAGTGAGATTTGTGCTGACACCTGAAGGATGAGAAGGAACCAGTCAAACAAATACTTGCAGGGAAATGAGTTCAGATGGAGGAAACAGCTAGTGTAAGAAGCCCTGAGATGGGAAATTCACANTCATTATTTAATACATACTTTTCATTTAGCAATGAAAGTTACTTTCAAGAAATCATGTATTGTCTCATTTCATTTTTAAAAGGTACACAGTATCTCATGGTATTGATTTCTTTATCCAATCATCTGTGTCACATTTGTAGCTATATTTTGTTCAGATCTCTATTTCTTGAAAAAAATTGTCTCCAGGAAGATTGTATCAATTTACTCACCCACCAGCCATATATGGGTGCTTTGTCACACCCTTGTCAGCACTGGCTATTATTAAAAACAAATAAACAAAATCCTTCCTAATTAGCAGGACTTTGCTATTTTAATTTGCATTTCTTTATTAATGAGCACACACAATTTTGTTTTTTGGGCCCATTATTTTCAATTACAATTAAAAGGAATAATTGTTTATCAGTTAATTTCCCTAAATGCTATGTCACTGGTTATCCTAAGTCACTGGTTATCTAGGCCATACCTAGAGAGAATATTGCACCTTCAAACATTAATTATAGGTGGAAGAGGGACAGAAGCTAGTCACATAATTATTAACATATGTAATATGTAACATGTAATATATGTAATATACATATATATATATATTCTATAATAATTATACATAATTATTAATGATTTATGATTCTTGAAACTGAAGCCTTCAAACGTTGAAATGGTTCCAAGCTTAGAGTCAGTAAGTTGGGGTTGGAGTTGAATCCTGCTCCTTCCAATGTACTCTGCGGCGCTTCCTTGTAGGAGAATGACGTTCACCGACAGGCTTAGCCCAGGAATGGTGGGGAGAACGTTGGGAACACAGGCTATGCTTTTCCAGCTTCAGGAAGCAGTCAGTTGCGCAAAGCACAGTAGTTAGGAAACTAAGCCCTCAGGGGACCGCATTAACTTGTGCAGTAACCAGTTCAGGGACGTTCGGTGTCTCAGCTGTTCAATAATGAAAGGGAGAAAGGGAAGTTGCCATGGCGATGCCTTACTGCACGTGCCGCTTAGAGGAGGGCGGCGCGGAGGTGACCTTCTGCAGAGATAAATGCAGGCTCGGCAATCGCCTCGCCATGGCCTTTTGGGAAGTGGATCAAATGCGGGGACTGGCCGTGCCTCGGCTGCTGCACAGAGGCCGACGTTCCCAGGCGGCGCGGGCCCGGGGAGCACCGGGCGGTGGAGGGAGGGCAGCCTGTCCTGGGTTCAGAGCAGCCTCCTTCCTGGCAGCGGCCTTGCTGGCAGCCATTTTAGCACCGCTGGGATTCCCGGCCCCTTCCCAGGCCAGGCCTCAGGGGTCCCAGATAGGTCCAAGACCCGCGAAGGGCTGCGGGCGTCCCGCAGTGTCTGTTCACCCACGTGCGCCCTCCGTCTTTTCACCTCGGTGCAGCTTGGCGCCGGGCACGGTTGCTTTGGCTGGTGGTTTGTGTGGTGTTAGGAAGAATCTGGAAATTGAATTCCCGCAGGCTGGAAAGCGATTTCACATCTTTCTCTGGCTGAGGGTGCACCAGAGGAAAGGAGACGCAGATGCGATCTGAAAGTGAAGGCTGCAGTCTTAGCACACTTGGCCAGGCCTTTCATCTCATACATCATTTGCATTTTGCCGCAGTGATTTCGGAGGCAAAGCCTATGCGGACTTGCCTGGAATTAAGAGGCATACTCCACACATTCTTAAGGACGCCAAGCAGATACTAATTTGCGGTGTTTGTACAAAAAAGAGGAAATACTCCAGCAGCACATGTCTTTTCATTTTACTCTGCTGCTGTGAGGGGATGCAAAGCAGGGCCTGGGCAATAATTTGCATTATTAAATTCGGTCGCAGCTCCTGCTTTAGGCATTTCATTTTCCACCTGATGGATGGAGGGACATTTTGTTGGTCTGCACTGCGTTTTCACTGCGTTATATATACATGGCATATAGTTTAATCCAAGACTGCTCTTAGTTTTTTGACAGCTGGAAGTAGTGGATTCTGCAATTATAGTGATGTTAGCAAATGTTAAATTCTTTTGGGGGCAGGAGCTTAGGCGGAAAAGATTATTAAAGGCAGTGATGAGGTGGTTTGGAGGTATGAAAACGATGACAAAGCAAAAACATTTCTACTGCCTTGGTGCTAGGAGCAAAGCTCATTTATAATTCGCATAGGTTCAAAATCTAAGAGCTAAAAAAAGGTTTACTGAGATCATCTTGCCTAGCACTGTCATTTAGCAAATGGAGAGATAAAGATTTGACAAGGTCAAGAATTAATTTCTCAAGGTAACAAAGCCATAGGAATACATACCTGCATATCTAGTTTGAGTACAGTAAGTCGAAAAAGTACTCCTGGGATTTACTACACTATTAAATCAGTTGTTCTCAATCGTTTGATCTCAGGCTTCTGCATACCCTTAAAAAATCATTGATAATGCCAAAGAGCTTTTGCTTTTGTGACTTGTGTCTATCAATATTTATCATATTAGAATTTACAGCTAAGAATAAAAATATTAATACATTTAAACATAGAAATAAAAAGATTACATGTGAACACATTTTTGTGAAAAAAATTAGTGAGAAGGGCATACTTGTACATTTTCTGAAAATTACTTTAATGTCTAGCTTACTTCCTTTGTCTGCTTCTGCATTCAATATGTTTTACTGTGTTGTTTTGATTAACATGTATGAAGAAAATATGGCCTCTCACATTAAAGGCAAGGGCTTTAAGAGTTGTGGGAACTGCCAGGAAGTGGTGTGCTGGTAAATATTTTGATAACCAACTCAACTCACCAGGGTGGAAAAAAAGCCCAATTGGCATTTGCCAATTTCCCTGGCATAAATATTCTCTACGTGGCTGATAATGAAGAGTTGAGGAGAATGCACCGCAGCTTACCATTATATAATATTTCTACTGTAAATACAATAGATATAAATGAGCCTTGAAATAGTAAAATGTAGTAAAATATATAGTGATGAGTTTTGAGTATTTATTACTTTTATTTTAATGTGATTTTTTATTACATTACGTAAAGTGTAAATTTTTATAATTTATTTTTCAGTAATGGTTATATTTAACAACTGACTCATGAAAATCTAAAAAAAAATCACTGTTGGTGCTTATGAGATGGCTCCAGCACACCACTAAAAATTCTAGGAAT
>NW_017732610.1:96075-136547 GCF_001890085.2 Hipposideros armiger
AGTTCAGATGGAGGAAACAGCTAGTGTAAGAAGCCCTGAGATGGGAAATTCACATAGCTGGGACAAAGTGAGCAATGGAAGGTTTCAGCAAGATGAGCTTGGCTAGTAAAAATAATGACAATAGCTAAGTCACAGGATTGGTGTTTAAATAGAACAATGCTTATAAAGTGCTTAGCTCAAAATGGTTTTCCTTATTAGCACCCAATAAATGGTAGGCTGTATTCCTGGTATATGTTGCGAAACTGTGCTCTATATAAACCTTGAAGTCTGTTTTTCTCCAGCAGGTACAAGCATCAGTGCATAAAAGAGTGAGGTCATTGTCTTCCTTTTTATGAAAACACTGTCAAGGCAGACATGAAACTCACAGCACTCTAACTTTCAGGTCACTAAATTTATGGTTTAAACAATGAAGCAAAGAAATAAGGTTATTCCTTATCCAAAAGGAAAAATAGTTTGACATATATATGTTTGTCAAGCTAAATACTTAGCTTAGTTGGTATGGAGACATTTGAGATCCCAAAATTGTGGAAACTAGTAGATAATATAAAATTAGATATATTCCAGAGGGAAGAGGGATATTCTATTCCCACTTGCTCATTATTGATTTTTTGGTGAATGTTACATTTATCAAAGAATGTGTTCTTTACAATCACCTCATGTCCTTCAGACTTTACATAGGCAATAAGTAGCTTCTGGCTGTACTTTGTTCAGCATCATATTTAGCAGGCTCTGGGCCTGATACCTTTGTTCATTTGATTAATTGTTCTTTCAGCCACTGTTAATTGATGCCTATTATGGATTAAAGGTTGCTCTAGAAGCTGGAGATAGAGATGCAAGAAGTATTTGCATATTAAGGAATTCCTACCCAGTCTGAGAGATGATATAAACAAAAAGAAACATATCTTATTTGTAGTGTATACCACCAAGTGTTGTGGAAGTTCAGAAGAAAGGCAACAAAATCTTTCTGTAGGGAGGTAGCCCAGAGGTCATTCCTAAAAAAGGTGGCATTTAAGCTGACTCTTAAAGGAATGAGTAACAATTACTTAGTGTCAAAGCAAAAATTTCACCAAAATTAAACACGCATGGATGACTTTATTCAAGGCAATTGCAATAGGGGAGCGAGGCTAGACAGAATTCAGTATGAACTCAACTCATTTGAAACAAAGGATGGCAGAGTTTTTAAGTGCCTGGGTGAGCTACTGGAAAAGTACTACAAGGCATTAGGAGCAAGCCATAGCCATCTGTGTTTGCTAATTGGCTTTATCCAAAAGAGAAACTAACCTCTCACATCTTGATGACAGGATGTAGTTTTTGCAACTTGTGACAAGGTGCTCGCTAAAGTTAGGCACCTTCTCTCCTATAGAGACTGGGAGATAGGGACACGCTATCTGCCTTGATGATTACATTAAAAAAAATTCTTCTATTTTTAAATTTTTTTTATTTGATGATTACATTTCAAAAGGATGGTTCCCAGGTTCTTGAGAAAGGTATTTCTGAGTTCTAAAACTGACAAGAGACTGGGAGAAGAAATGGGCAGAGAAAGGGTTTACAATGACAAGTTTTCTAAAGTAAATGCTCTAAGAAAAAAGGTCAGGGGCCTGGAGTCAGGAAGGAGCCTATCTAAAGTTTAGTCAGGCCGAGGGGAACGTTCAGGCCATCTTAGTCACCAGGAAGAATATGGGGTAAAGGCATTTCATGTAATAGAATGATAACCATCCCATAAAGCACATTAAATATTTAGCATACATTAACTACTTTATTCACACACCTATGCATACATACACACACAAATCCCACTTGTTATTCCCATTTTATAGTTGAGTAGACTGGTCTTAGAGACATTGAGTAACATAATCAGGCTGCATAACCAGTGTGACTGCAGAGCTGGGACTTGAAACCTGGTCACTTAACTATAGATCAGGTGGTCTTCACCACTCTTAAAACACTGCTTTTCAGGAAGAGGAAGTAGTGTGCTTAGAGGTAGTAGGATGTAAGAGAGCATTTCAGTCATTGTGGGTCTCTCTCATATGCTTAGGGTGAGGGGTGCAAATATACGCCAAGACATTTGAACTTTATACTGAAAGTGAGGCTCATAGTTGAAGATTTCAAAAACAAAGAGAGGCGTGATGAAAGTTTCGTTTTAGGTAAACCACTATGGCAGCAGTTGAATGGAGAAATGCTTCACCAAAGCTTCTCTGCTATTCACTACAGGGGTTCCAGTAGCTTAGGTGTAGAGCAGCGGTTCTCAACCTGTGGGTTGCGACCCCTTTGGGGGTCGAATGACCCTTTTACAGGGGTTGCCTAAGACCATCGGAAAACAAAAAGATACATTACAATTCATAACAGTAGCAAAAACAGTTATAGAGTAGCAACGAAAATAATTTTATGGTTGGGGGTCACCACAAAAAGAGGAACTGTATTAAGGGGTCACGGCATTAGGAAGGTTGAGAACCGCTGGTCTAGAGGAAAAGCTTATTCGGGGCAATGGGAAGAAAGAGATGGGGACCTATCTCAGAGATATTTAGAGAGCTGGGTGAACAGTAACTGGTCCAGAGTAGAAGAGAAAGGAATCTGGCATGCCTCCCCTCTCGGAAGTCTGGATAAAAAGTGGCACCATTACCTGAGACATGGGGTGTAAGGAGGAAGAGAAGGGTGCTATAATGGGAGAAAAGATTAACTCCGCTTCTTCTAAGTCTGAGGTATCTGTGGGACATTCAAAGAGAAAATGCCAGTAGGTGATTGGATATGCATAGGCCTGGACCTCCCGAGAGTGACTAGAGATGGAGGTTTGGAAGTCTTCAGCATTTAGGTGGGCGATATTTCCAAAAGTGGGGTGGGAGGAAGACTTGTAGCACAAGGGTAGTTGAGCACTGGGGACAGAGCTCCATTTCATGTGTGGTAGAGAGAAGAAAAAAAGTCTTTGAAGGAGACGGGAGTGGGAATCAAGAAGTAGATGGTAAATTGGGAAATAGCGGTGCCTTGGCCAAGAGTTTAGACAGCTAAGCTAGAGGCCAGTGCTTCCCGGTTCTTTAACATGCATATGAGTCATCCTCTTGTCAAAATTCAGTTGCTCATTCAGTAGGTCAGGAGTGGGGTCTGGGATTTTGCACCTCTAACACACTTCCAGGTAACACCAGTGTTGCTGATTCACGCGATGAATAACAAGGCTCCAGGACAGACAACTCAAAAAGGTTGAGACTGAGTTTTCTGCTCAGTAATAGGGAGCGGGGTCAGTGGTTGTATAGAAAAACATGCTAGTGTTTAAAGTTGAGGCAACACTCCTTTTCAAGGAGTATTTAATGAGCTCTTCAATTCAGAGCTACCCTCTCTGCCCTATAAAATGTGTTAGGGCTAGAAGAGTGCCCACTGGATTCAGCAATATAGAGGTCGTTGGTCTTAGTGAGCATAGTTTGGTGTGGAATCGGGGATGAAGCTTGATGGCAGGTGGTCGATGGAGGAAGGAAAGTTATGTGTAACTTATTTTGAGAGACGGGTTGATTTTCCCAACATTTTGTTATGACACTTTTCAAACATACAGCAAAGCCAGAAGCATTTTACAGTCAACCTCTCTGTACACCTCACCCACACTCTGCCATTAACACTACTATACTGGCCTTATCACATATCTACCCACTTGTCTGCCCCTCTATCCATCAATCAATCCCACTTTCAAAGCATTTAAAAGTACATCTATGTACTTCCTGTTAAATACTTCAGCATACATATTATTAAATAGAGTTTGATATTTGCTTATAGACTTTCTCCTTTGGTATAAAATTTACATATATAACATTTACAAATCCCAAGTGTATATTTCCTGAATTTTGACAAATGCACACATTTGTGTATTTCAAAGCCCCTCTCAATACATAAACAAACATTACCATCACCTTAGAAAGTTCTCTCCTGCCTCTTTCCAGTAACTCCACCCCCAACCCCAAGAGGCAAACTCCACTATGATTTAATACCTCCTTAGATTAGTTTTCCCTATTCTAGAACTTCACATAAATAAAATCAGACAGCATAGTCTTTTGTGTAAGGTTTCTGTGATGGTTGATTTTATGTGTCAACTTGGCTAGGCTATCGCTATGTAATCAAACACCAATACAGGTGTTGCTATGAAAGTATTTTGGAGATGTGATTAGCTGTCCAGTCAGTTGGCTTTTGGTAGGGAGATGACCCTTGATAATGTTGGTGGGCCTCATCCAGTCAGTTGAAGGTCTGAGGAGCAAAAACTGAGATTTACCAAAGAAGAAGAAATTCTGCTCAAGACTGCAGCATTAACTCTTGCCTGAGTTTCCAACCTGCCAGCTTGCCCTTCAGGTTTTGACCTTGTCAGTCCCATAATTGCATAAGCCAATCCTTAAGATAAATCTTGGTGTGTGTGTGTGTGTGTGTGTGTGTGTGTGTGTGTGTGTGTAGATTCTGTTCGGGTTCCCTGGAGAATCCTGATTGATATAGATTCCCACTATAGCATTTTTGAAATTCATCTGTATTGTTGCATGTATATTGTTGAGTATGAATAGTATTCCATTGTGTGAATACATCATAGTGTGCTTATTCCATTTTCTGTTGATGGACTCATGGATTATTTCCAGGTTTTGTTGAATTATAAATAATGCTGCTATAAACAATCTTTGCAAGGCATTTTATGACCATATGTTTTTATTTATCTTGGAGTAGAATTGCTGGGTCATAGAATGAATGTATATTCAATGCTATTATAAATGATCAGACATTTTTTTCCAAGTGATCGTATCATTTTATAATCCCACCATGGTATATGCGAGTTCTAGTTGTTCCACATCTTTAGCCACATTTAGTATAGTCAGTCCTTTAGATTTGGGCCATTCTTGTGGGTGCATAAGGGTATCTCATTGTTGGTTAATTTGCATTTACCCAGTGAACAACTCCTTCTTATGCCTATTGGTCATTTATATATCCTTCCCTGTGACGGATCTGTCCAAAACCCCTGTCCATTCCTTCACTATTCTTTCTATCATCCTTAAGATGAGCCCTTTGTGAGATATGTTCCTTCAGAAAACCCTGTTTCAGGGGTCAGTGGGACTGTCTTTCATTAAAGCACCATTTGGGTGCTGATAAAGTCACTGTCTTCTACTGGGCTATATCTAACAACAATATATTACAAGTTTGAAAATAAGACTGCAAAGCAATTTTTGAAAGCATTAACTCCTTTGCCTCTGAATTCTAGAATGGTTTTATGGTGCTAAGTGAGTTGTATCACACTGTGCAGCCTGTATACACTTATTGGGGTGACATTTGCAGAACTCATAATTTCTCATTTGTTAACTGAAATTGGCATCTCTTTTTCTAGTCGGGTCAACACTTTAGTCTTATTTGCCATGACTATTTATAAGTAGTATTTTGTTGGGGTTTTTTTATATCAGATATTCGAATCACTTGTTTATTGCTTCTGTTTCCTATTTCTGAAGAAGAATAAACAAACTTCTAGCCAACATCTCTGGAAAAATTATTTCCTTTGGCCAAAGGAAATGCCGCAAATCCCAATATGTCTATCCTACAAAGAATAAAAATGCTCTCTTTCAATCTTACTCTGATCACTGCTGCCTTACTCTAATAATGAAAATACAGTTTTAAAAAATGATTCCATTTCTCTGTGTTAGAAATATGAAGAGCTCTTTCTTTATCCTCTTAATCCATTTTATAGTTATGCTTTTCACTTCTCTTTCTGTTTGAGAAAACTGTCTTTGCTCATATCATATAGTAGAACCTTTATGGAGTGAGTGGGTTGATTAGAGGATCTCATTAGTAATATAGACGATGCTCAGTTGTTGTTATTGAGATCTTGAGACTGTATCTCCTATTTCTATTAGCAGTACATGTCATTCTCAGCAGTGATTTTACTTCTTCAGGGCATATCAAAAGAGAAAATTGTATAGGCAGAAAAAAAAACATGACTTCCTTATTCTTACATATTTGGAAGAACCAGAAATTCAGCAGTTCCTTGATTCACTATAAAAAGACAGGAAACTCCTCTGTCTCTTCATTTATTTTTCTTGGCACTTACTGAAGTGATTCAGACCTTGACCCTCCCACCAATTGGAAATCAATACACTGGGTAATGGGGCCCCAGCCAAGGCACCTGAATACTTAGAGAGTTGCTGAAAGATAAGAGACAAAACCTACCTCACTGGAGTTGCTGGTCAGAAGCTTTTGCTTGAAGTACTCTAAAACTTTCAATTTCATAATAATTATTGTGGTATTTTGTGGGAGTGGGGAATTGAAAACAGACTCTAGCCAGGTATGCACCTCCCTGAAGCTGTGGAATAGACAGGCTTCAAGGGATTGTTATGACTTCACTCCCTTGGGTCAGGATGGACACGTGGGCACAAAGTCCCTGGAGCCTCTCTGGGTTTCTCTTTGTCCAGAAACCATGTTCTTGCTTGATCTTCACTAAGAATCCCTCTAGTTATTGCCACAGTCTATCAAGCCAGTGTACAAAAGTCAACTGTGGGAACCTAATATAGAAATTCATACACTCCCTCAAAGAACAAAGGACATGGTAAATGAGAGCCCTCATTTAGTCATTGTTTAAATATTTATTGAGGCCGACAGTGTTCCATATGTTTCTGCTCAGTGCTGGTGTACATAGCTCACATCTAGGGGAAAGAGTGAGAAATGTGCATGGTTAGTTACAGTCTCCTGGATACTTGACATAGAAATGTGCACATGTCAGTGGGGCCTCGTGGCAGGACCCACCTGCATGCACAAGTGTGTTAGTGCATGTGTATGTGTGTGCTGCGTGGCATGTCGGGGGTGGTTGGTGAAGTTTCCTAGAAAACTTGATATCATCAGCTAAATTTTGAAAGGATGGGTCGGAGTTAGCCAGATCAGTAGGGTCAAAAGGGTATTTATGGTAGAAAGGACATTTGCAATATCAGAGAGGCATGTAAGAATATGGCCGATTGAAGAAAGTCAAGTGGCTTAGTCTGATTGGAGTTTAAGGTTCAATGGGGAGGGTTGGAGAGATAAGAAGCTTGACGTGTTTATCAGATGATGTAGTTTGCTGGATGCTGTGCTAAGGGGATAATGCGTGGACCAATGTCATTCAATGAGTGTAATAGAGGTGGGATTCAAATGAGGCAGGTTGAAGGAAGAACCTGCGCTCTCCATCTCTGTACTGTGTGGATGTGGGTAGATTAGTTTATGAGGGTGTTGAAATAATCAAAGAGAGATCATAGTGTCATGAACTAAGAGAGTGATAGTGGAGATACAGGATATAGCTCCAAGGTATATTAGAAAATTGGATTTTGTGGTATTTTAAGTGGTTATTGAAAGAACAGTGAGTAGTGAGAAGGAGACATTAAGGATGATCTGGGTGATAACAGCACCATTTTTAAAGTGGGGAATATAGAAGAAAAGTATATTTTGCAAGAAAGTTTATAAGTTCAGCTTTGGGCATTTTCACTTTCAGGTATCTGTGGGACATTCAAGTGGAGATGGCCAGTGATCAGTTAAGTTTTGAAGTAAACCTGGGAATGTGGTTTTAGGAACTAGAAAAATAGGGGATGTCATTGCGATATGGACATAGGCATGATTTCCAAGGCAGAATGGGTAAAATAAAAAGAGAAACAGGCCAAGGCTGGGACCCTGAGAAACACCAACATTTAGAGCATTGGCTTTCAGACAAATCCTTAGCTGTGTAAATAATTGTGCAAATAAACTTGTGTAAGGGGCATCAATTTACAGGAGAGATCAAAAGAGAACTGCTCTGGTTGAATGACTGTGCTAGTGGTAGAGAAATGGGCGGTGGGCGGGGGCTGGAGGCTGCAGGAAGGGGTAGGAGTGGGGGACAGTGGGTGGGTAGTGAGGCCCAACAGTTAGGGTTCCTATATTAGTTATCCACTGCTCTGTAACAGATCACGCCCAAGTTTAGCAGCTTGAAACCACCGATTTATTCTTTCACCGTTTCTGTGGATCAGAAATTGAGGTGAGGCTTCGCTGGTGCCACTGGCACAGGCTCTCTCAGGCTGCTGTCTCATGGTTGGCCACGCCTGGGGCCTCTCTTCTAGGCTTGACTAACAGAACTTCCTCTTTGTTTTGCAGATATTGGTTTGCATGGCTGTCCTTTTTTTTTTTTTTTTTCTTACCAGGCTGTAAGTTTCTTTAAATCAGTGTCTGTGTCTCTTTGGTCTGTGTATCTGGGTCAATAATGAGCAAACACTCTGCTTACTGGCGTTCATAACATATTTATTAAATAAATGGATGGGGCCGGCCGAGTGGCGCGATGGTTAAGAACTCGCTTGGGATGCCAGAGGGCCCCGGTTCGGATCCCACATATGAGGGCCAGTGACACTGCCCTCTGCAGCTAAGATGCTGAACAACAGCTCAACCTGGAGCTGGGCTGCCGTGAGTCGCCGGCGACGGCGTAGGCTGCAGCCCCTGTGGCAGTGGGTTGCCATGGGCTACCGTATGTAGCCAGCAGCCAGCGTGAGCGGCCAGCAGCCGCAGTGAGCGGCCGTCCAGAAGCCGGCGACTGATCTGCCTCGCCTGGGAAGAGCGCAATGATGGTGCCAACTTGGGCCAGTGAAGCAACGTCCTCCACAACTAGATTGAAGAACAAAACGACAGCAACTTGTCTGTTCCCCTTCCCCTAATTCCCCAGCACTGTTCCCATCCCCCCAATTACCCAATAAAAATCTTTAAAAAATAAAAAAATAAAAAAAATAAATGGATGGGTGAGGGAGTGAAGGAAAAATGGTGAACACCTAGCGCCCTCAGCTTATGGTGAGCAGGCCGACTTCTCTTTTTCCTCTACCAATCAATGACAGCAAATTTAGAGAAGCCACAGCTCTGGAAAGAATCAGCTGATAAATCCAGAACATTGTCCTGAGGATGCATTTATCAAATCAGGGACACAGAGAAAACAAAAGACTGGGCCACAAGGAAGAAAAGAAATTGGGCTGGCATTTTTCTTTTTCTTTTTTTTTTTTACTTAGAGATGGATCTCTTTGTAAGGTTTAGACAACTGAGGAGCCAGAAAAGAGACTCCAATCAGGCTTGGTACATCACATTTTATGTGATGCGGGCAACAATGCTTAGGCATTGTAGATCCCGCTATCTGACAGGCAGCCCCTTTGCCCAGCATGGGTGTTGTTATTTCTGGAGGCTGTGCAAGCGACTGGCAGGTGAAGGAGGGCCCCGAGCTTCCAGGCTTTGGTTTACTACTTCCTTCTGCATTTTAATTGGTGTCTCCCTCTGGATTCACTTCTCTAAGGAAGCTGTTACAGCAGCTTCAAATTCATTATTTTCCCAAGTCCTGTTTATCCTAATTTTACCTCCCGTTTTGTGCAGAAGGAGGTCTCTCTCAGGCTAGGTACTGCAGTCATTTGTGTTTGCTGAGGCAGAGAGAGCGCTTTGATGAGCTGAGCTGCTCCTGCTTCTGCAGCTGACTGGCAGAGGCTGTGGGCTCCCTGTTCACAGAGGGCTAAGCAATACTTAAAAAGGCCCTTGACTAAAAAAGCAGAGATTTGTCTGCCCTCGCCATTGTGTCTGGGACCCTCCGGGCATTATTTGGGATTCATGCTCCCCACCTGTGCTTACCAGTATACGCCCTGGGACACGACTCAAAATTATTCACTTGCCACTTTTCAGCTGACACCAAAAGGTTTTAAAATTATTTATGTTCCAATTACACTTCATTACTTTTTAACTAAAGATCTCATTTTACTCCCGTGAAGAACCCAATACAATTTGAGTAATTTCAAAGCAGCCACAGGGAACCTGAATTTGCGGACCGTATTTCCGGAAAGACACAGCATACCATTTAGAACCTTCCCCAATTTGTGAAATAAAGTGCACTGGGGAAGCTCAGAGACTAGGTTTTGAGTTGCTATAAAAGGTAACTTTAAAAAAAAATTATGGCTTTTCTTAATCAATTTCTAGCAATATCGTGTAGCAGTTTACTTTTCGATTTTTTTTTTCATACGGCTTTTACTCCTTTCCTCCAATTCTATGATTAAATCCAAATGAGGTTTCAGTTGATCTTTACTTCAACAACTTCAAAGCTATCACTCTGACTACTATGATTTTGTTTGGGAGAAAAAAAATTCTATTAGGGCCTCTAGCACCAGTCAAAATAAATGCTTTCAAAGCAGAATGGTGTCTTCCATAGCTAACGACAAGTTCAGCGAATCAGAAGTTTTCCCCCTCATTTCAGGCTGAAATCTTATTTTTGGCCAAAGCTTTCCTCAAGAAAAAGGAGAGCAATATGTTCTTGAGGCTTTCGATGCCAGGTTTTTAGCCAGAGAACTAACCCCCCTTTCCCCCACCCCCCAGCCCAAGGGCTATAGAGTCCTACTTCAGAAGATCCAGCTAAGAGATTTTTTCCCCTAGTATCTAAAAAAATGTAAATTCTGGCTTTTGTCTTTGTTGGGAAAAATTTTTACTGTTTCTTATTGGTTTCTTTGAATTCTGTGGGCAAATGGCAACTTTGCGTTGATTTTAATTTGCATGGTAAGGTGGCATGGGTACTTCCATTGGACTAGCTCTTTAAAGACTCATGGAAAAGAACAGAACATTAGTAATGGTTTGGTTCACTTGTGAAGCTTCCCAACTTTTCCAGGTTCAGGATGTGGACATTGGGCGTCAGCTCTAGCGTCTGCCAATAACTGACCTGGAGACGACGGGCATGCCTTAGGGCTTTGCTTGACTGTTTTGTACACTGCAGAGATTGGACCAAAGGTGTTTTCCCTAACTGCTGTGTGGAACATTGATATCTTTGACATGGTCATAAGCATTCTGCACAACACACACAGAAAAAACTAAAATATAACAAAGCAAAAACTTCCATTGTCAAATAAGTGTGAGAAATGCTTCCAATATATTTCTGCCTTGAAGATTCATATTATCTATTAGCATTTTAAAGTCTTGAACATTTCTGTGTGAATCTGTGTTCCTCAAACTTATCTGACCATTGTCAGGATAGATGAAGGATTATGCTGAAATAAAAAAAAAATACATCCAAATCTCATAGTTTTAAAATAAGAAAATCTCTCTCTCCCTCTCTCCGTCCCTCTCTCCCTCCCTCTCTCTCTCTCTCTCTCTCTCTCTCTCTCTCTCCTGTCTGTCTCTTATTACATATACAGTATGGTTTAAGGACAGTGGAGAGGGGCTCTTTTCTTCACAGTCACTCAGGGATACCAGCTGATGGAAGAGACATCTCGTGAAAATTGCAATTCATTTTGCCAGAAAGAAACCAGGAAGTTTAGGAGGGTCTCAAACCAGTCATTAAATGTTACGGCCCAAATATGATGCATATAATTTCCATTCACAATTCATTTACCAGAACTAGGCAAATGACCCTAGTCAACTATAAGTGATATAAGATAGTGCCCCGAGGAGAGGAAAGCTGGATGGTGGTGAGCAGCACTAATGACCACTATGACTTTGGAACCCTTTCTTATTGTAAAACCTATAACAAACCTGTAGAATTGCATTCTGGAAAATTCTGTAGTGGATGAATTTTCTAAGATCCCTTCCAATTCTGAAAGTCTATAATTCTATGATCTAGTCATGGAAAACCTTTCCACTTTGTAGATGATATGTGTGCTTCTTCAGGAAAAAAAATACCTTATTTCTTTTTATTATTTTTCTTTATTTATTGTGGTTAAGTGTTAATATATATATATATATATATATATATGTGTGTGTGTGTGTGTATATATATATATAAAGCATAAAATAAAACACCTTATTTTATAAACCAAAGCTTTAAGAGATGAACCTTTCAATTGATTGTAGGATCTTTTAGGATGGCTGGTTCATATCAAAGCATAGCTTTACACCAATCACTGAACAGAAAAAGACCATTTACATTTTTAATCCAATTGCATACCCTTAGATTGAGAGAGAAAATAAGGTTTGCCTGTGACTCAGTCTTGTTGAAAACTAGAATCTAGACAGTGATCTCTTAGGGGTGGTGTTCAGGGAAATTTGTGAGACCCTTGCTTGGTGACCCTCTTTTTATCCACTTTCTGTTGCCTGTTAAGGTCCCAAAGATGAAACGGGAAGGACTTCACCTTCAAGAAATAGAACATGTATATGTAAAAGAGAATATACAGAGGGTGCCAGAAAAATGAGTACACATTTTAAGAAAGGAAAAAACTGTTCTAACGTTACGCTAATGGTAACCACTTTGAGCACTTCTTATAATTGTAGTAGTCAAATGTGACTTGTATTCATCTTTTGTTATTAGTATATATTATCACAATCTTAGTACAGTTTTTTCCTTTCTTAAAATGTGTGTACATATTTTACACCCTCTGTATATTCAATTAATTCAAACTTCCCTTCCCAGGTGCTGGCACTAAAATGAGGATAATATTCCTGCCATCAATCTAACCTGCTCTTGATGTATGTCTCGTGAATTTTCTTTTGCCATGAAATCTCATTGTCTTCTGCAGTCTTATAGAAATGAGAGGCTTACCTTTAGCACGGCGTAATTTCCTTTCTAGTGTGGGGGATACAATTTATGTCTGGGTGAGCTGCTGACTTGTCTCCATAAGAGAGGTTCCATCTATCGATAGGTCATTCTGACCATCGGCCCGGTAGGGACCTCAGTGGCCAGAGTGACATTTAATGTGTCACAGAACAGCCTGGGGCTATGATAAATTCATAACCTTCTACCTCCTTTCCCTCAATACACATGTGATTTGTTGACGTGTTTATATATTATTCTGGGAATGGAGGCAGACTTTTAAACATTTTTTTAAATGCACAATGGAGTTGAGCACAGAACTGTGCAGTTATGGTTTGTGAATTGCTAATAGGCCACAAGCCTGGCTTAAATATATTATACATCCCATCCTGCGACATTAATCAATTCCTAGAATGGAGCGAACACAAGGGTTGTCCTTTAGGGACACAAAATGCCTATTTTGAAGAAAGGAATTATAATAAGCACAGAAGCATTCTAGACCTTGAAGCTCTTAGCAGCAGCACATCCTTTGTTTCATTTTCGAATGAAAAGCATTTACAAGGAGATACTCACTGTAGATTCAGCCTGACTTTTTAAAAAGGATAAATATAGTGGCATTGCATCTATATGAAATATCCAATTGTTTGGTAACTGATTGATTCCCAAATATATGGCCCTTGGACTACATAATGAAAAAAAATGCTCCTCTTCTATGTAAAATCTCTTCAAGGCTGAGCCCATCATGAAAAATTAATGGATTTATGAGTGGGAGAAAACAGAATCTTTTTCTTTTTGCTTTTGGTTTTGCTGTCACATACTGTTAAAACACTGATGGTTTCTTTTCCTTTGTCCACATTTCCAAAGTACAAGATCCTTTTATTTATCTGTTAAATTAAAATACATTTGAATCCCTTGCAGATGCCATACCTATAATTCACAGCACCTTCAAACTTCAAAGTGATCTTTTAGTGATCTGGCCAGTGTCATATGAAACATCTTAGGTAACCTGGCATCTTCTGCGTTTTAAAGATGTGATACCTGAGATTTAGTTTGAATAACTGGTCAAGGACATTTAGCTAGAAAATGGTTGAATTGGGACTGAAAAACAGATCTTCAGGTTACAAATCTACGGTTTTCCCTGATTGTGGTAATTATTCATATTATTAGTTCCCTGGTTATGTGCTTTAGGTATCATTTGTTTATAAATTAATTCCTTAGGCTTTAAAAAGGTAATGGACTCCCTGATAAAAACATGTTGCAAAAAATGAAAATACATCACTAAAACAAAAATTTTGTTGCAGTGCATTTACACTATCATATCTAGAGAGTTTAAAAACTTTCAAATTGATCTTTTGTATCTCTGTTCCCAGACCGTGTTCTCGCCAGGTGGGGCCTGTCCAGGGGTTGGAACGGTCAGAATTTCTCTATGAAATCACTGCTATGGAAAAACACTTCTCTCCCGCTCTGTATGTTTCCTTCCATGTGAGAGGAGCTCAGTGAGCTTATCTTCTCACTTAGCCAACATCTTCCTTACTCTGACCTGGAGGAGAAAGAGTGAGTTTGATTAAACACTTGACACAAATGAATGTGGCATAAGCATACTCCGCTCAGCCACTCCCTTCAACTTTCTGATGCAGTCTTTCTGCTCCGCTCCCTCAGGGGCTGGTCTGTCCCTGTAAGGGATAGGGTAGGTGCTTGCTCCAGATCAGCGTGGCCATGGCTGGATGGATAAGTCTGTCTAATTCTCTGGTACATACATTAGCTGGCCCAGCTCAACTTTTATCTGTCTAAGTGTGATGCTTGGATACCCATCTGTCACTTCTTGGCCTTGTTTATTTTTTTTCAGGTCCTGGGGCAATTATAGAGGTGCCATTTATTGAGCATGCTTAACCATCTCAGTAGCCAAAACCCCTGAATTTTTATATCTTCTAAACTACATATTCATTTTTAATTTTGGATCATTTGCTGAAATGAGTTCCTATAGCCTAAAAAATGGTTGATAATAATAATAGCGGCTGACACTATCTGATAGCATGCTAAATGCTTTACTTGCTCTATCTCATTGAATCCACCTTATGATAGTTTTATCCCTTAGTTTTAACGTATATTATCCTTAGCTTTCAGGTAAATAATTGAGATTTGGGTTCAGTATCTTTGAATTAAAATACCTCCCTTTATTGACATACCACCGTAAAACTGTACTGTCTAGAGCAGCAAAGGATGATGGGGAGAAGGGAAAGGATTCTGTGCTGTGACTCCAAGATCTTTCATTAGAATGGAAGGACTTAGTCTCCAAGCTTCTGGGGAGCGCTGGCTGTCAGCTGTCAGCTGTCAGCCTTGGGGACAGGCAGCTGGAGCCAGGCATTAGGCAATGATTTGCCCATCCTTGCTCTAGGCAACGGAGAGCTGTGGAAGGTTTTTGCCCCAAACGGTGACACCATTATTCTCCCTGCCACAACAAGACATTTGCCTATACCATTCTTTTCTGTCTTTTATGTTCCAATCCACATTTCTTTCTTTATTCATTCTTTCATTCATTCCTTCATTTGTTCATTCCCCTTCCTTTCTTCCCCCTGCCACCTCTCAGCTATTATTTATTTGATTAATATCTTGCTGACATTTTTTCTTTGCCTGTTACTGAAGCTGTGATCTGGATCATTGACTCCTTCCCCTTCTGCTTTGACTTGCTTAACAACTGCAATTTTATCCCCTCGTAAATTAAATTCAAACCATCGTTGGCAGAAAACAAGCTCTTAAATGACAGTGTAAGTTATTACTCAGTGGGGCTCTCTCCCCTCCCCACCCCTCATGTTTATAAGATAATTGGACATAAATTTGAGTCCATAAAAATGTAGAGGGAGTGAAAAAGATACTGAGGTAATTTCACACCAGATTTTGGAGACTCCTCTTAGACTGTTTAACCATTCTGGTTGCATAAGCTGAATAAACAAACGGCTAAAGTTCTTAAATATTTTTATATTTTAAAACGTATTTTCTGGGATTGATGGTGTTTGAGAATGAAGTATTACTGAAGGAAATTAATTTTTTTTTTTTCAAATGTTTGGACTCTACAGCCACATTGGCTGGTTTGGAATCCCAGCAACACCACATCCCTAATATCTTAAAATTTCTAAGCCTCAGTTATCTCATCTGTAAAATGGGAGATATAATCATTTCTAAACTTATAGAGTTATGGTGCAAGCTAAATAGGAATAATTTACATTGCATATTTTGAATAGTTCCTAGCATACTAAGTATTGTTTTAAAATATTTCCACAATTATTTTTTATACCCTCTCTTCATGAGCTAGAGCTTCATTTCTATCCCTTTGAGAGCAGGCTGGACTTAGTGACTTACTTCCAATGACTAGATTATAGAGGAGGTGATGATATGTCATTTCCTCGATACTGTACCTTGGCTGCTCCCTTGGATCACTGGCTCTGGTGGAAGCCAACTGTCATGTTGCTAGAGGTGCATGTGATGATGAACTAAGACCTTTAGGAAACAGCCAGGAAGGAGCTGAATCTGCCTGCCAATAACCAAGTGAGGGGACCTAGAAGCAGACCTTCCAGCCTTCAGGTGGCTGACCTGGCAATCATCTTGACTACAACCTTAGGAGTGACCCTGAGCCAGAACTACCCAGCCGCTGCTTCTGCACTCCTGAGCCTCAAGACACGTGTGAGATAGTATTCGTTGTGTTAAGTTTGGGAGTAATTTGTTGTGCCTCAGTAGATTCATGCACTAAGCGCTCAAGAAATGTTAGGTGCTGAAAGTGAATGATATCATTCACTTTCAGTAGTTGTGAAAGTTCTTTTGAGGCACAAGAGCATGTCCCTCTTTTAATTGGAGTCTCATAAGACTCCCCACTTGGCAAAAGCTGGGCTAAATAAAAATATTTTATGTCACTGCTTTAACCTGGTTATGATGTGGTTTCTAAATTCAGAACCAGCTATGGGTTAAATTCTCTCACTTTATAAAGAGCAGCTTAATACTTTATTTTCTAGGACAGGATGATAATGTTAAAAAAAAAGTGACTGAAGATACTACTGCTGAAGCTTCATTGAGGTCTAAATTATACAGGTGACTGTGTGTATACTTGCTATAGGTAAGTACATTTCATGTTATGGGTCTATTTATTCCCCTTGATCAGATGAGCACACCAAAGCTCAGAAAGTATGAATGATTTCCTAAGATGACTTAGGAACGAGAGTATAGAATGTGAGTTTGAACCCGGCTGTATCTGATTTCAAACCTGGTATTTTTGTTATTACCTGATGCCATTAAGAAAGGGAAGATGGGATCCTAGCCTAGGAATCGCATCAGGAAACTCTCTTTTAGATAAACTCTTCCACTACAGAAGTAGGGAACTTAGGTTTGTTCTCTGTGGGGGCCAGTGATCTTGCATGCACATACATGCAGACACACACACACACACACACACACACACACACACAGTAAATCACAGCTAGAGGCCATATGCCTGATCCCAGTGTGACTACTTCCAGAGGTATGTGGAAGATCCTGGGTGAGGAAGAGTGGAGGGCAGATGAGGCTATGGATGACTCAACGCAGCTATCATGGTGGCTGGGAAATCTAATTCCATGGCATACCTTCCTTGCTGAAAATGACTCAGTTTATTCCTTCTCTCCCCTAACAACTCCCAGATTTACCTAAAGTGATCAAGTTTGTTATAGGGAGTGGAAAATCATAAAGAATAATAGATAGAGTTCAAGAAAGTATTCTGGTATCCATTAAACATGGATATTTAGTGTCATTTCACCACATTCTCCATGAAATAAGGCTTTCCAAAAATGTGTTTTCAGTCAACAAAGAGGCAAACCTGTAGCCTAAACTAATGTCTTTTTTTGGGGGTGAGGGGAGGGAGAGGTTCTAGCCATTTTTTTTCAATAGCACAGACTTTTTTTAAAAGTTCTTTCTGTCTACTAAGGAATTAGAAGGATTATTTTCTCTCTTTAACAAATGACTTGATGTTTCAAATTTATGGATTTTATTTTTAAAGCAGCCATCTTAACTACCAGTCACTTAAATAAAATAATTATTTCTTACCAAATCAATGCTTATTGTAACAAAGATGGAAGAAACTTCCAACTACTGCCCAGTCTTTGGAGGTCTGATAGCTAATCTTTGGAATGTGACCCAAAAAGTGAACCTAGAGCCTAGTGATCAGGTGGTGATGTGATTTCAGAAATGCTAGATAATAACTTTATTTGGGTCAGTTTTACAGTCCTGAAGGAATGAAAGGCTACCATTCAAATAGCTCTTGTCTACTTATTGGTCAATCTGACCATGGCCATTAGATACCTTATTATAACAATAGCTAATAGTCTAAGGGAATGGCAAAGCCAGCTATTCCCTGCATTTCAGCACCAGGAAAATTATGGGCTTGGTTCAAGATAACCCAATCTCACTGGGAATCACAAAATGGAATAGTTGGTAACAAAGAGTTCAAAGTACGTATATTATCCAAGGAACAGAGGATTTAGAAGAACTGAACATTTCCTTTCTTCTTTTTTTTTTTTAAGATTTTTATTGGGGAATTGGGGGATGGGAACAGCGGTGGGGAATTGGGGGAAGGGGATCAGCATCTTAGCTGTGGAGGGCAGTGTCACTGGCCCTCATATGTGGGATCCGAACTGGGGCCCTCTGGCGTCCCAAGCCAGCTCTTAACCAACGCGCTGCTCCGCCGGCCCTTCTTTTCTTATTTCTTGACTGAGAGCCCCAAAGGGAGAATTTCGAGTTTGAAAACAGAATATGCCATTACTTATTGTGACTTCAGATAAGCTACTTCACCTCTCTGAGGCTTAATACACTCACCTGAGAATCAGGGTGATATTAATATCACCTTCAGAGGATGCCGTGAGGATTTAACAAAATTCTATACATAAAATGATTAAAATAATACCTAGTACTTGTTAATCACTCAATAAACGTAAACAGTTAATAATAATAATATAATAGTAGTATCAACCACTAGTGTCATTTTCCATATAAATTCCATTTACTTTTCAGAAGAGCATGATGAATATGCCATTCTTTGCATTTAAAATGACAAATGCCTAGTGTGTATGGGAAGGGGTGAGCGGTCGTGGAAGTGCTCGTGTGCATTTGGAACAGGCCCGCTGACTATTATCCAGTCACCTACCAACGCCGATTTAAGAGGTCTGACAGAAAGGCTTTGCTGGCCCTTTACAGTTGGCTCAGGAGCTCATGTGTGTCTTCTCAGGCTTTGCACAGCATAACTCCAGGGCACATAAATTCACACAGAGCATGTTGAGAAGATAGTGTCCCTGGTTGACACAGGGTCTAGAATGACCACAATAAGAAAAGGACTCCTAATAATTGAGAGTTGACTCAAGTTCTGCTACATCTCACCTCTCAGCTGCGTGAGACACAGTCTTCAAAGACGTTTTCATTGGGCTTCTGGAACATGTTGTCCCTGACTCGCTTCTTACCTTGCTGATCATCCCTCCTCAGTCTCTTCGGCTGGGTTTCCTTCATCACCACAATTTCTTATTCTTAGAGTTCTCCAGGACTCAGTATTTGGGCCACTTCTTCTCTTCTCCATCTACATGTCTTCTCTATTTCCCTTGATGATCTCACCCATTCCTATGTCTTTCAAACCATCACTACCCTGATCATTCCAAAATATGTATCGCTAACCCACACCTGGTTCCTGAATTTGAGGCTCTTGCTCAGCTGTCTACTTGACATATCCACTTTAGGAAGCATTACATATTTACTTTGTCCAAATCTAAACTCCTGAGTATTCCTGACTAAACCCGTTTCTCCTGCCCCGTCCGCAGTCATCTCTAAGGGCCAACTCTATCTGTCCACTGGCTGAGGCCACAAACACTGTAATCTGTAACTCGTCTTTGTCCCAGTCTGCGCATGACTAATCTATGGGCAAATTCTGTTAGCTTTACCTTGAAAATAAACATGGAATCCATCAGCTTCTCACCATGCCCACTGCTTCTGCCCACGCCCAAGTCACCTGCAATTTTATATATGGATTACTATAGTAGCCTTATAACTATGTGCTTCACGGACCACCTCCCATCTGTTCTCAGCCATCTCAGCAATCATTCCAAAATGTTGAATTAGATCCTCTCACTTTTTCCCTTTAGTTCCTCCAGCAGTTTTTCATCATCCTCAAAGCCAAGCACTTACAGTGACCAACAGGGCCTTAATGGTCTGTTTCCTCTATTCCAGCCCCTTCAACATTTTTTCTCATCTTTTCCCTTATTCTGTTGGATCACTGACCTCTTTCTCATCTTCGAACAAGTCAGTCACACTCTCACCACAGGGTTTTTGCACTTGCTGTCTATTTAACTCTCTCTCTCTCTCTCTCTCTCTCTCTCTCTCTCTCTCTCTCTCAACTCAATTGACACTTTATAGGTGAGGCCTTCATATAGAAAATCATAAGCCCATCTATCCTTCTACCTTCAGGTTAACAGTAGTCCCTTTCTATATTAATCTGTTTTTTAAGTTTTTCCTTCCATAGCACTTATCACTTATTACCACCTGATTTGATAGATACATATACATACATATACACATACATAGATAAGTTACCATGTATTTTTTCCTACCCCACCTTAAAGTAAGATACACAGGTGGCATTTATGTTTTCCTTACTACTGTATTCCCAGAGCTTAGAAAAATGCCTGACGAGAGGTAGGCACTCAGTAAATAGTGGTTAAATTAATTGAGTCTCTATTAAACTGAAATTATTTCTATAGCGGGCACTATTCTTAAAAACATTGTCAACCACAGTGTTTTCTCAAGTTGAAAGGGACCTCAGGCATTCTGTGTAGACTCCTAATTTTATAACCAAGTATACAAAGACTCAGAAAGGAAGAGAAATTTGCTCAGGCTTTATAGTAAATTAATAGAATATTTAGGACCAGACTGTCAGTGTTCTGACTCTTACTCAGTATGATGCTCTATTTAAATTAGCCTTAAATTATGTCAGAAGGCCCCAAAGAAAATATGGTGGGCTTGTTGATGGGAAAAATATAGACATTGCTAGGACAAATTCAGGACTTGTACCACAAATGAGGATTCACTGGAAAATTCGGTCAAGGATAATTTAGATGGGAAATGTGATTCATTGAGGCTGAAAGGAGTTTTCAGGTTTGTTCATTGATGACTGATTGGTTGACATATTCATCGATTCACTGCTTATGCCAGTTACTATACAGGGACTGAGGAACTTAGATAAACTGTGCCAGGGGCTGACATTCTTTTGAGCTGGGCAAGCAGGAGATTTTCAACCAAGTGTGCATTAGGAGTGCTTCCACTGGCGAGGTGACCTTTCAGTTGAGTCTGGAAAAATAAGTAGGTCTTCACAGGTAGAGAAGGAATGGGAAGGTGGGAAGATGAAGGGAACAGCATGGGCCATGTCAGGTGGTATGAAAGTATATCTATCTAGGGAGTCGAGACTAGCCAAATAGTTCTACAGTGGTGAGTGTGTAGAGGAGGTAAAGAAGGGAGGGAAATCTGGGAAGATGGACTGAGATGTGAACGTTCTCTGGGTATTGAACCTATAAACACTTTGTTGAAGGGGAAACGTTTTTTTTATTTTGCTAAATCTCAGGGCCTTTAATGCAATTCTGATATCCCATGCATTTTTTTTAGATGTTAACTTTTCTATTATTTTCATCTACAGACTCCAAGTCATTTTTCATGTGGTTTTATTCTAAGGAAAAAAATTAATATGATGTTTTGGTTAATATATGTCACAGATGTATTTCAGTGGAGCCAAAATCTGGCTGTAATGTACAGGCATATTGTCAGAGAAGATTGAAATAATAAAAATATGTCCATGTTGTGCATTTCATGCTATAATTCTTTTCAGAGAAGAGAAAATATATATATACTCAAGTTTAAACTCATGAGTGTTTTATTTATATAATAAAAAACCCAGATGAGGAGTCTACAGTGTAATTTTAAAGTATTGGAAGGGAGTTGTGAAGTTTACATGGTGTAAATTACATTGAAGGAAAAGGAAAGTGTTAGATTTATATAACATAGCTTCCATTTATATTACTGTATAAATGGAGGAAACAATGAAAATTCCCAGAAAATTCTGGAAAGCCAGTGATTCTTTTTAATAAAAGATGAATGTTCTGTGATATTGCTGCGATTAATCAAATAGATAATATTTTATTTGCATTTGTCTGGTTAGGTGCTGGAATTTTTTTTTTCTACTAGATGTTTGTACAGATAGGAACACAAAGTAGCCAGCAGCACTGACTCCTTCCATTTAGTTCACAAATAACCTCAGAGACAACAGCCAGAAATTGGACAAGATCCGAGAAAGGAGATGAGTTCTTCCCAGATGACGCACAGGGTCTGTGTTAATGGAATTCTGGTCACATAGTCCAGAGCTCAGACCTGCTTTGGTTTAATCAGCTTCCAAACATTAGAGTCTAATACAGCCATGTTGATCCAGACACCTACATGCATAACTTATTTCCCCTGAATTAGGTCTTTATTTCCCTTTGTTTGACACAGTATATTGAAAGCTGCAATGGTGAGACTACAGTATCGTATGTGTCTCTGTGTGCACTTAAAGGATTTGAACCATGCAGAGCTCCAGTGTAAGGGCGTGTCATTTCCTCCCGTGCACACAATGGATACAGAACAGTATTAGATTATAAGCAGGACTTCAGCTTCCTCGATTTTGGCAAATTCTTTGGGCACTGCTTTGCTGAAAATAGGACCCACCTGCCCTTGCAGATTTTGACAGGTTACAAGGATCCAGCTGTTAACACTTTCCCAGGTTGTGAGCAAGATCTGTACTAATTATTAAATCCCGTAGTGAGGGTTTTTGCAAGACAAGCACAGCGGAGTCAAAGATTTAAAACCGAAGGATTCTGGAGACATTCTTTTCAATGCTTTTAAGAAAATTCTGGAAAAAATACAAATGCTATTCCCCTGCTTTCTGTCCTCAGTGGAAAGAACAAAACTGGAAAGAGTGTAAGGAACTAGAGAGATAAGCATTGCAATCAAACCTGAAATACACATATGACATGTGATACTTAAACATCAGCAGTTGTATAACCGGACTCAGAGTAGGACCTGAGAAAATACTTTCAGTTTTTTCTTTCAGCCAAGAAAAACTGAATTTGTTTGAATTCTGCCTATGGTTTTTCATACGATTAAAAGACCATTAAAATAATAGCTTAAGAAAAATATGTTTCTTACAATTATTTTAAGAATGGCTTCAGAGTGTCAGTGTTGCTTAAGTAAAGATCATGCCTGTCTATAACTGCATGTTTGGCCTCATAGACTTTGCTCATTCCTGAGGTTGTAAAAGGAGAACCTGGTTCTCTGAGGTGATGATATTTATAGTTTGGCATCATCAAAAGGCAATTCCTTGCTTATTTGGGATTCGAAGCCCAGCTGGGTCTCCCTTGTGACTCATTCCATATTCACCCAGGGCTCTATGCCTGCCTGTCTGTGTGCTCTCATGAACCTTTAATTCCATTTGAACTCAGCAGTGCCAGAGTCACTTTCCATCAACCCACCCACTCAGCTGAATTGCACCAGACTTTTCCGTGCAAAGCACCACACTCTTGCTCTAAGATGGATTGGGTGTTGGGCCACCTCCACAAAGACAAAGGAGGTCAAACTCAGCACTTGTGGTCTGCATTTAAGACATGATACCATTGTCATTCCTTTTGATTTCTAGAGCTGACACTGATAAAACTTTCTGAGGTTTACCTCCATAACCCTATTTCTTGTTGAACAAGCCATATCGACACTTCATCACTGATAGTGCAATGACATATTAATGATGTGTTACTTTTAATACCCTATCTGTATAGCACAACAGTTGAAACTAAAATGGCATGGTGAGGCCAGATCACACTGATGTGTAGCCAACTCTGGATCATGGGATTTTCTCATTCTCCTACTTTGCTTTTCTCTGGGGTGATGGGGCAGGCATGGCTGGAGTGCTGACCATATGTCCAACACAGGGTACCACTCTAGGCTCTAGGGGCTGCCACTAAGGCAGGCAGGATAGCTACTGCCAGGGTTTAGAAGTAGAAAATATCAGAGCAAGCTTGAACCTCGTCCTTATATCCACAAGGCAAGTACAGAACTAAAACTTTATAACCAAACAGAGGATCAGGCATAAAATAGGGATATAGACTTAGAATAAAGCAAGAAAAGAACAGAGAAGCTGGATTTAAGACAATTACCAAGAATAGGAATGGTACAATGGTGGCTTTTCAAAATTGGTTGCCCATAGAGTTGTGTATATTGGGTTTAGCTTAGAAGCACAAAGTAGAGAGTTGGCAACATGCAAAGTTTGGAAAGATTGAAAACTTATTTAGAGAGTTTTAGATTATTTGAGCTCTCCCCAGTGGCCCTTTAGTAGCTGTAGCTAGAGATAAGTCAAATGTGGTCCCTGCCTTGAGAAGTTTGCCATCTGCTAGAGGAGATGGGAATGTAATAAAGAAATTATAGCACTCACAGGATTTCTGGGAAGTTATGGTCTCATTCCAACAGGAGGGTAGTAATAGTAATCAACATTTATTAAAATCTCACCATACACCAGGTTCTATGTTAAATACTTTATACATATTACCACTGATTCTACCATTGTATATGATAGAACAAGTAAGCAGAGGCTAAGAAAGTCAAATAAGAGTCACCCAAGGTTGCAGAGCTAATTAGTAGTTAAGTCTGATTCTATGACTTACAGCTTGACCGCTACACTAGTCTATTCTGGGAGACACATTTTAAGACAGATGTTATAAATATGGAACTTATCAGGAGAGTGCCAAGAATAGTGTGGAGACTAGAATCCATAATCTATGAGCAAGGCTCCCCTTGCCCACTTCCAAAGAGTCTGCTGAGATTCAACATCAAGGGCTAGAGTGGGAGGCACATAGTGTGGCTTCAGATGTGGATTAGGAGTGGAGCTGTTGTGAACTTTTTGGTTTGGAGTAGAAGGAAGAGAGATGTACCTGTGGGTTCTTGAGCCACTTACTCTCTACTGTGGGTGCCAGGTTCCTCCAGCAACACAGATTGAGAATCTTGGATAGACGTCAGGTAGTTCTGCCAATGAACAATAACAACAAAAATAAAAGCAACTAGTAAAAGTTTAGCTTACAGAAGAAATTTTATAGGAATTTTCACACATTTGAAGCACTGTCATGTGGAGAGAAAAAAAATAAAATTTGTTCCATATGACTTTAATGGATGCAACTGGGATCAATGATTGGAAATTATAGGAGGTGGATTAGAGCTTGATAGATAGATATATATCAGGAGTGCCAAAAAATGTACACACATGTTAAGAGATGTTATCTATGCTCAAGCAGTAGTTCGCCATAATCAGAAGTGTCTGGACGCTGATGGAAACCACTGTGAGCACCTCTTGTAATTGCAGAAGTCAAACGTGACTTGTATTCATCTTTTGTCATCAGTATACTCATATGTTGAGTATTGCAATTAATACAGTTTTTTTCCTTTTTAAAATGTGTATACTTTTTTGAATATATGTATATATGTGTATATATGTATATATATGTGTGTGTATATGCATATTCAAAAAAGTATACACATTTTAAGAAGGAAAAAACTGTATTAATTGCAATACTCAATATATGAGTATACTGATAACAAAAATATATATATATATATTTTTTCTCCAACAACTAAAGCTAACAAAAATGGAAGCGGGCCTGTGTTAGTGTGATTTCTTCATCGCTAGAGAAATTCACATGGAGGTTATATCACCTTCTGTTGAAAGAGGCAGTTTCCAAATTTTAGGGTTCAAGAGAGATTCACTTGTACTGCTTGCAAAAATATGCATATTTCTGGGCTTGACATCCAGAAATGCTGATTCAGTTGTGGGCATCAGGAATCTCTTGTTTTTAAGATGTGAACTAGAAGATTCTGTGTAGGTGAGGAATACTAATCTGAAAACTATCACAGGATTTCTACTTTTGCAGAAGTCAGATTATATAACAAAGCTTCCATCTAGCTCTGTGTCCCGACAATGTTACTCTACCTCTACCCAGAGTTCCTATTTTTCATATAGTCTTTGTCACTCAATTTAATATTCAGTTAAAATTTGATATTTTGGTTTCCTCTTCTAATTGGTACTCTCAGAAAGCCAGCATTCCCTAAGCATCCACTATGTGCCAGTCACTGTTCAAGGTGCTGGGAAATATAGTACAACAGGCAGACAAATCACTCTGCCTTTTGGGGGCTGAAGGGAGATACTCTAGTGAAAGGACAATAAAGAAATAAACTAAATAAGTTATTTCATAGACATTTTGTCCGTACAACCAGACATGAGTTCTTTTGGGAAAGACCTCTGTTTTATTTAGCATTTCATGCTATGTCTAGGGCAATGCTATGCAAGAACAGGTACTCAAAAGTATATTTTAAAGCAGCAAACATTAAAATTAAAATAATTTTGAGAACATTTTATATTTTCCTACCACAAACCAGGCTAATCTCAGCGGTTTAACTGAGGGTTTCTTTGTGCTATAAGATGAAGAATTTTTGTAAGCCCATGGATTTCTGTCTGCATTAATAGAAAGTGTATCGAGAAACAGTAACACAAGCTTCTGAATTTTGGAGTGTCACAGTCTTGAATAGTAGAAAAGAAAGGCATCTGGGAAATAATAAAGATGTTAAGGGGCTTGGCATGCCATGGTGTAAGACAGGGGTCAGCAAACTTCATATATATACCAGGGGTGCCAAAAACATGTATACACATGTTAAGAGATGTTGTCTATGCTCAAGCAATAGTTCGCCATAATCAAAAGTGTCTGAACGTTGATGGTAACCACTTTGAGCATCTCTTGTAATTGCAGAAGTCAAACATGACTTGTAGTCATCTTTTGTTATTGTTTATATTGAGTATTACAATTAATACAGTTTTTTTCTTTCTTAAAATGTGTATACATTAATTGGCACCTTCTGTATATATATCCAGATAATTTTAGACTTTGTGGGTCATAATGTCTCTATCACAACTCCTCAGCTCTGCCATGGTAGCACGAAAAAAGCCACAGACAATATATAACTGAATAGTCATGTTCTAATAAAAGTTCACTTACATGAATAAGTGGCCCTCAGACCATAGTTTACAGACCTGCTATAAGAGAAACAGCTTTAAAAACTTATATGTTTAGCTTGGTGAAAACAGGAGAACACCACAACTGTTTTCAAATATTTTACTGAATTACATATAGAAAAGGGGTTTGACCTGTACTGTATGGCCAGAGGATCTATGACCAAAGAGTAGAGGCTTTAAGCCAACATATTTGTGCCAAGTCAAACAATAACTCTTTAATAGAATTCTCTAGGGTGGCAGTGAGTTTAATGAGGCATTCAAGCAAATATCAAATTCCCATTTAGAAATGTTCCAGAGCAGACAAAGGACACGAAGGCACAATTTGACTAAATGTCCTTTAAAGTCCTTTTCAACCAGGAGATTCTATGATGAATATGGAATTTAATGCACAAATCAGGGCACAAAAATAAGTGCATGTTAAAACAGAGACACAGGTAAATGAGAGCCCAGCAAGTGCACAGGTTAAATTTTATCGATAAATCAATTATGAGGTGAAAAGCCAACTCTGCTAAATGTTAGGTACATACAGTAATAAGTAGGTTTTAAATAACCAAAAATCAAAAGTGAGTTAAGTATCAGTCCTAGTCTACTGATTTTGCCATAGAGAAGACTTTAAGATTATATCTGGAAAATGGGTGTCTCTCAATTACACAGATATTAAAAAGAGTTTAGAGTCCATCCTCACTTTTTAATATCCAAGGGATTTTAAATTTCTGAGTGTATTTTTGAACTTTTTATAAAATCCCCTTTTGTGCCTTCCGATGTTTTACATTTATAAAGCTGTAAGTGCTAAAGACAACAAGCCTCCCAGATGGATGTGTAGCTTCATAAAATTAATAAACACAATGATTTATTCAGAGCCTATTGTCACACCAATGAAAATGAGAACCAGACAGTGTCTGAAGAATGGACATGACAAGGGGCTAAATAGCTTAAAATTTGTGGCTACCCTTAACGTGCTCCCCATGTGTGGCAAAGAAGCAAATCCTCAATCAGCCCGAGCTTGGTTTCCACCTCCCAGTGGAGGGTCAGAAGGGGTGAGTGATTCCAATCAATATCCAGTTGTTAGAGTAACAGCCATGTCGGTTCTGGATGGCCGGCTGGGCGAAAACATGTTTGTTCTACTTAATGTGACAGTGTCCTGTCAAATTAACAGCCACGGCGGCAGGACCAAGCATGCTTAATGGGTTGGCATCAGTTCCACAGAGAATGTATCATCAACATGCAACTGAGAGGAAGCCCCAAACCTCATTACCAGGGTTTATTTGTAGATAATAACTGAAGGTGTGCCATGTACATACAACAGGGTTTGTTTGCTTCTTAGCAACTCAGTGTTATGTTCTTTATCAAGTGCTGCCCTTTTCGCTCCTACAAACCCGGTAGGATTGGCTTGGTCTGCGTTTAAATACACCAAGTGAAGTGGAATATTTAAGCAACTGTGTTGAGGTAGAATGTTGATTGGAAATGGCTTATTGGATGTAGAGGGCAGAGGAGAGGAGGGCCTACCCAGATCATTGCGTTAGCCCTGCCCTCCACTGTGAACTCTCAAACACGTCTCCTCCCCAGGTGAGCTGCTGTTGTTCTGAAGCCAGGATCACAAACCGCTTGTCAGGCTCCTCCCATAGTTAGGCTGTGTTTGGCTCAGGTAGCATACAAAATAAACAATTCAATGATCTCTACCCTTTTAAAAATAAGAGCACTTTCCACACAATTCTGGATTTCGTAATTGAATTATATATAATAAACAACAGAGGAATGGGTGGCATAAGCCAGCTATCTCACATGGCTGTGGTGGTCTGGAACTGCGTGGTAGCCTGTCCTCTTTAGATGGGCTGAGTGTTCTCCTCGGTGCCCATTGGGCCTGCTTTCTTTATTTATGCAACCTCACCGGCCCCTTGAAACACTGAGGTTTTCCCTCCTGAAAGTAAAGATTAAATCTTGATTCTCATCATCATACTGGCGGGTGGAAGATGAAACCCTATGGCATTACCTACTATTCACGCATTTTGTTAAGGCCCTCTTTCGTCTTCTTTTCTCCTACCCTCCACTCCTCCACCGGTGTCTCCCAGTGGCCTTAACCAGTGGAATCTAGCTGATTGAGGAGCCCGGGAGAGGCCAGCCTTTCACAGAAGAGCACAAGAATGGCAAGGAGAGGATCTGAAGGCAAATGGATTTAGAAACAACAAATCTGGGAGCCAGAACTGAAAGGCAGCAAAGGAGCTTCCTGTTGAGAGACACTGCGATGTGGTAGGGGAGCCAGAGAATGTAGCTTGCCTGACATAAGGCCTGATACCATGATGACAACCTCTCTGGGCAGCTGTATTAAAAAAAAAAAAATGACTGTGAGGAAATGTCCAAATGGCCACTTTAGCTAGAGAGTTACTTGTAATGAGACTACTTCAACTGTGTAATCCCTCACCTTTGGACCAGCTTTAGAGCTTAAGAACCTCACCCCTGAGTGACTATGACTTTGGCTGCTTTTATATTACTTAGAAACCCAAGGACATCTTTCAAACCAAAAAACTAAACTAACAACAATATACCATGTTCGTCATTTAGATCACTGATAATTTTCCCAGAAGGACTGACTCAAATTTAAAAAGAAATTCTAGAAAGAGATTCAACGTAAGATCCAAACCTACAGGTTTCATATGAATCATGAATTTATCTCTTGTTTGCTCGTGAACTGCCTGTAGACATTGAAGCACAGACCTTAGACGGTGGATTCACTTATTATTGTGTAATAGCAACTACATAATGAATCAGGAAAAGTGGCAGAAGTTATATATCTTCATTGGCTGGAAACAGATAAAAATCTTTTAGTTGTGGTACTTTATTAAATGCAAATAAGCCAGTAATGAGAAAAACGTAAGCCTGCACTGTCACAGGATTGTGTAAGGGTACAGCAATATTTTAAATAAAAGTAAACACACTCTTTAAAACATATCCATTGTGGAGCCAATGGAGACATTAGTCATTTTCTCTCTGAAAATGGGGTACATTCAGAAGCAGATCCAGAGTTTTTCATTTTTATTTTATTTGGAACTGAGCGGAGGGACTGAGATGGCTTCCTGGCAGATAATGATAGCCTGGGTACTGACATTCTTCCAGACATTAAGTCATTTGCATTTGCTCTTTGACAGGTATAAAGCTTCAGAAATTAATCGTGGGAGCTAGTCCTCATTCACCCGAGATCACTATGCAGCTGCAAGAACATTTTCTATCCAAAGCTTGAAGATGAATCAAGCTTGCCTGTTAAAATGTCCATGAATAAACATGGCAATATATTCCATTTTGAATTAAAAAATCCAGCTGACTTCAGAGCTATTAATGAAGAAACAAAAGAGAAACTAAAACTATTAGTCTACAGGAGAACCTGATTTTAATTAATGAGTTATTTTTTTCAGCAAAACCTTGTTGAGGGAAATACCTGAGCAAGCAAAGTTTTGATTCAGCTGGAAAACAAAGCTTTTTTTTTTTCTTATATTTGTAACTTTACTGTTGAAAATCTTCCTAAAGGAATGATCCTCCTGCCTTAAATGCCATTGGCTTTTTGTTGGGCACATGGCTCATGCTGACCATGAGAGTGAGAGGCTAGAGAAGCTACCCTAAATAAATCATCTCCCTGCTCCCAGGAATTCTTAGACTTAGCGAGTATATAGAACATAAGTGAGTAGTTTTAAAAAAAGATTTATTCCCGGAGTCCTGCAGATTTATCATTCTGAGTTTTGGTTTCCATTGCCTCAGGCTGAAGATGGAGATGGAGACGGAGAAGAATGAGGGAAGGAAGGAGCACTGAGCTTGAAGGGAAATGTCTTGAGGATAAAATGAAATGAAATGAAATATGTGCACGTGGTCATAGCACAATGTATGCTACTTTAAAAATGTCTGCCTACATGCATAGATATTTATTTATTGTTATCAAATATGTGTGGTAGACGTTGTTTTATTGATTAACTTCCTGGTAAGAGCTTGGAGATGAGAAGGAGTTGGATGTCACCAATTGGTTCTTAGTCAGTCAAACCAACATGTATTGTGTATCAACCAGAATAAGACCGAGCCATGTAAGCTGAGTTATATAAACCAGACTGCTCCAGGAATACAAAAGAAGGACATCAAAACCAAGTTTGGGGTGCTATGAACTGATTCTTTAAGGAAACTGATATTTTAAGAATACTGTGAAAGAGGGTATGATTTATACAGATTTTTGCAATTTACAGCAGTTGCTTCTATGAAATGAATAAAGGAAGTATTGGTTCAGAAACTTAGACAGCAGTCAAATTTCCATGAGATGTAACTAACTACAATTATTCAAAAACCAAAAGAGAAGCCTTCCTCTATATAAAACTTTGTCACAAATTGCTGGAATTAATTTATGTGGTGTGCAGTCTGTATGATGTAATTATTAAAAAATGAAATCTTAGCATCTTTGCCAGTATTAAACAGCAATTAAGGAGCCATTATTTTATCAAAAATGTACTGAACTTGTGTTATATTGATAGAATTGTCAGATGACGAGAGAATATAAAAGAGATTTGAAGCTGTCTCTATCCTTCAGGAACTTAAAATCTGTTGAGAAACACAGACTCGTACATCCACAACTGAAATACTAGGTTTGAAATTGAATAAGTAAAAGTGTTATACTGCCGAAATAAAGTAGGGAATGATTATTTGTACTCTATGCTATGGATTTTAAGGAAATTTCCTAATTATTAAACAAATTCCGTATGAAGGTAAGCAATGATAGTTTCATACTCTCATATTCCATTTAGCTCTGGATATTTGAAAATTGTCTTAGGGTAGAATTGTTTGTAATTTTTAGAAATTTGGACATTCACTTTCTATTTTTCCACTCTATTTTTCTTGAAACAAATTCTTTAAAATCACAGCTTATCTGTCCGTGTCCTTGCCTATGGGCATTTATAACTCTAAGAAGGAATATGCATATTCCTCAGTATTCTATCAGAATTGGATAATTTAAGATCTTCAAAATTATGATGTGGGTCTTAGCTCCAGGAATGCGTGTGGGTGGGTGGGAGAGGGGTGGCTAGAGAAGATCTGAGGTGCTCTTTGCCATGTATGTCATGAAAAAAATCTATAACTTTAGAAAGAAAGAATATAAAAAAATTCTATTCTTGCTCTACTTTTCAGAGAAGGGATATTATGATTCTGTGTAAATCTTGATTACAAGATTACAACCCTTATTGTGGCCTCCAAAACTCTAGATGATCTTACTCTTGTCTACCTTTCAATCGGTTCTCACTCCATTTTCTCCTTCCTTCACTCTTCTCTGGTCACACTCCTTCCTCAAAAAGATGACAGTCACTTCTTTCCTTTTTAGGGTCCTTATCTTGGCTGTTTCCAAATCCTCCAGATCTTTGGCCCATTGGCTCCTTCTCATGATTTAGGTTTCAGTTCAGATGCCACCTTTACACACGTCTTACCTGATAATTCAACCTTCTGTGTCATTTGCTTCCAGGTACAAATAACAAAAAAATGTGGTTCAAATCCACTTTCCACTTCAACAGAAATATTAGATTACATAAGAGAAAAGTCCTGAGATTGGGTTTCAGATGATTGGTTTAGTACCTCAACAAGTTCTTTCCTTTTCTGCACTCTAGTTTCCCAGGCACCATCTTCCTTCTAAGGCTGGTTCCTTTCATGTTTGTAAAAATGGTTCCAGGTAAAATCTGGGCTATATGTACCTTGTTAATGTCATGCAACTATTGATTCCTTATGATTATTTCTTAAAATGAGAAAAAATTTTCTCAGATGCCTGCGGCAAACTTGTTTTACATTTCATTGACTGGAACTGTGTCACATGATTATGCTTGACTCAATCATTCATGAAGTAGATGGGATTCATTCATAATAATGAATCCTCACCCTTTGAGCTAAGGTCCATTCCTGAAACCACACATTTGTTGCTATTTGTCAAGAGAAGATGGAGTAGGTGCTGGGGTTTCAACCAAAATGTTCACCCTGCTTCAGACACAATCCCATTGTGTTTTTAATTGTTTGCACTCATCACAATGTTAAGTTATGTATTTATTTATGTTGTTATATATATTATTATTAGCTCTCTTCCTCACCATAATTAAAGCTTTACGAGAAGATGGCTCCTGTCTTATTCAGTAATGTATCTTGATGTAGAAAAATAGGACAGTGGGTGCTCCATAAAAATGTTGTTGAATTTGTGAAAAAGCTTGAGGCATCACATCATTCCCTCTTATAGTCTCTTGACTTTATGGGGATGAAAAATGTTGCCAAGTGACTATAAATTGACTTTCTTTTTGTTCTCTAGAGACTCTTACATTCTCAGAAGGGGTGAAGGTTCTGAAACAGTAGTAATTTTATCAGTTTTGAGACCCTTTGAACTAGGCCTTGAAAAATGAATCAAATGAAAAGTAAATCACTTACTTAAAAAGAAATAATGGGGAAAGTATACAGGGAACAGAAACAGTGGCAAGACAGAATAAAATTGCATGGCGTGTGCTTAGAAATGAAAGCAGTCTGATGTGGCCGGGACTGGGATGTGTAGGGTGACTGCATCAGGTGGGATGGAAAGGATGCAGTGACAACTTTCTCCAGGTGGTCTTTCCGAGTCATTGCCACCATTCTGATCACCTGGTTATTACTTTATTCACCTTAGCCTATTTATAATTTGCTTTATGTTGTTATCTTATAAATACTTCTATTTATCTATGCTTTGTCCCTTAGGTATATTTTGCTTTTTTGACTGGTTTGTAAACTCACTGATGACAATGAATGGTTTTACTGTGTGTTAGAATGAAACTTAACTGATCTAGATGTAAGGTAAGCTTCATAAAAGCAAGAACCTTGAGTGAGTTTTCTTTTAACCACTGTATCCTCAGCACACATGGCGAGCACCATTAATATTGGTAGAATGACTGAATGAAAGAAGGAATGACTCAGGAAGCCTGCTTTTTAAAAAATCAGGCTTCCTCTTCACTGATTATGTGATATTGAAAGAGAGTCACTGAATCCCTTTTAAGTCCTGATGTCCTCATTGGTCAAGTGGGGATGCTGCTGATGATGATAAAGCATTGCTGGGAGGGTGCAGTGAGATGATGAAGGCACGTTGGGACGTGAAAATACTGTACAAAGGTATATCATGGTGCTGGAAATTATTCTGAAACCAGTAGCTGCACTCCAGGAGCAAAGATGAGAACAGGGAGGAACAAGATAAAATTGTCAGGTTGGCCTACAAAGGGTAGAACCTAACTGACCTTTTATGGCCTATCTTGAAGATTTCAAGCTGTACATACATTGTTTTTAAAGAGTTGCACATTTCACTGTAAGAAATGGCAATAAGGAATTAGCTGATTAAATGGCTATAGAGATTCAAGCATAAAAACTTCTAAAATTTTGAGATGTAAATATTCCCAAGTTGAAATGGACCTCTTTGTAAGTACTTACGGTATCTCTGGGATTCATAACCTGTCACATCACTCTTCTCTTCCTCTTCTCATTCTCACCTGAGTGGGAATGAAGAAATTTTCTTGCCTTGATGTAGAAAAACAGTCACTGCATCAGGGCTCAGGAAACTTGGATTATAGTACAAGCTCTCCATTACTTACTTACGTAGCCTTGTATTAACTCACATATCTTTTTTTTTCATTGTGAAATGAAGGAACTGTATAAGAAAAATTCTGAAGTTCTTCTATTCTCTAAAATTTTATACTCCCTAAGCATCCAGAGGAAATAATGAGTTTGAATCCAAGGCAACTTTCCATGATCACTCAGCTTCCCGAGTCCCTTATTCTCCCAATATCTCTCCCTTTCTGCACATATTTCTACAAAACACTTTTATTCTGGTCTTGAACGGCTTACTTTGGGGAGTCATTTTGCCATCTAATTTAGATCATGTCCCGTTATCCAGCTGGATGATAATAATAATAGCTACCACTTACATAACACTACGTGCTAGGCACTATTCTAAAAACTTTGATATATTAACTCATTCAATCCTCATAACAGCTTTATGAAGTAGATGTTATTGTGATACTTTACATATGAGTAAACTGAGGCAAAGGGGGGTTATGTAATTTGTCCAGCGTCATACTACTATTAAGTGCCAGAATGGTCACTCCAATCCAGACTGTTTTATAACCCCACATAAGTGTGCTAAAGTAATAAACTATACTGAGTATGAAAGGGAAGGAGGAAAACTGCCAAGACGAGGCCTACAGCTAGAAAGCATGGAGCCAGGTTCCCAGACCAACGTGTCAGGTACACAGGGCAGGTAAACTATTCAAACAAGTGTGCAACCAAAAGCCTGAGTTCTATCCCATAGACCACTTTGCTCTCACAATTTTGTCTCAGGGATCGCCTGCCAAAAATGTGACTTTAAATATAAAACCAACAAAATGAAATCATTTCTTGGAGAACATTTCTGTGTGGTTTACTGTGGAATGCCAAGTTAAGAAGATCTGTCTTACATTTTCAGGCACATGTGTTGTAGTAATTTTATGGGGTAATGAGTTGGCTTCCATTAAAGATATTTTATTTTTACAGGGGCTGGGCCTGCAGAAATGTTATGTGGCAGGCAGTGAAATATCTTACTTTTTTCAGATTGCTTTAGCTAATCACCTACAGGTGAATTTTCTAGGAACTCTGGTTTTAACCATTTGACTGCTATGGGTTTTAGTAGGTTGTGATTGAAGACTTTAGACATGATGGCATGAGACCCAGTGGTAAGAAACGGAGTAGTTCAGGATATGTGAGGAAATGATGCGTATAACAGAAGACATATGGGACTTTCGTCTCCACTTTAAAACTTGAATGGGACTTCAAGTCCATTCATTGGATTTAATAGAAAAATAATTCAAAATGTGACAATAGCTAATAAGGGGAAGCAGACGTAATTTATCAAAGCTAGCAAAATCTCCACTTCTCAGTTATCTACCCAGTATCCATTCTCACCTTCTTCCTTACTAACAGAAGCCAAATTTTGCTACTAAAATGTTCTATTTCCCCCGATTATTTTGTACCTGGAGGTGGCCATGTGACACTGTTATTACCAAAGAGATATAAGTGGAAGTTGGCTGAGGATTTCAGGAAAGGCAGCGCCTTCTCAGTCTTCCTAAGTGGTGGCTAAGAGGACTGGTAGCCATCTTGTAACTATTAGGCAAGAGAAATGAGTTATGATGGTGGCAGAGAAAGATGAAAAGATTTAGGTTTTTGATTCTGTATGAAGCTGATGCAGCTTCCCTGGGCTACTTAGGAACAGCCTTCTTGTTTCCTGAAAAAGAAATACATTTTTTTGATATGTAATCAGTTGCCTAATTCTGAGGCTGAAGGAGATACTCTCACTATACTTCCTCTTGCCCACTCCCCTCCAGTGGCCCCAACTTTTAGGGCTGACATATTCCCACCTACTGGTGTCTGTACCAAGGAGATAGGGTCACATGTCATTGCATCCATTGTAACGGTTTTTCCTAAATAAGGCAAATCATTCTTGTTTTTTCTGGGAAAAAAAATAGGGTTGTGACTCAAAATGAGATCAGTTGCAACAATCTGCTTGAATTTCAACATAATAAACATATTAGTCAGTGGAGTAAAAGAAGCTAATGAGCATTCTACTGGGAAGGTCAAGTGAACATGAAGGCGCTTGGTGCCTGATCCTTGCCTCATAGTGGAGTATGAGAAACGTCACTCATGAGATGCTCAGACCCTGATAGAAAAAAATCTGCAAAAGGTTGGTGACAGCTTTCAGGGTCCTGGGACTAAAGTGCAGGCCATCTGGGTAGAGTTCCTGTGAGGCTAAATACCACTAGGACATGTGATATTTGGTCAGTAAGTACTGTGAAGGAAAATTTAAAGAACTTTGAAGGGAGAGCCCAAGAGTTAAATGGGTGTTGTCCATGTCGTTCATCTGATGTTACTAAGTTAGAAACAAGCTTGAGGCTGAAAAGCATGCATGGTAAGCATGGTAGATGAGAAAGATCTTTGATGGCATCATTACATTTAAACTAACTGACTTTGGCTTCTCTTTGTATGAGCGAAATAAATTCTTTACTTTTTGAAGCCACCGTTCCTTGGGTTTTCTGTTATTTGCAGCTGAACTTATTTCACACTGACACATTTCCTCTTCTCTCTCAACTGGGTGAGTGCCCCATAGGTATCTGATGAGGCAGAGAAACATATCCAGGTGAAAGAGAGACCTTGTGATAGATGAGTATGAATATGATTATTTAGACCTCTGTGATGTCTCCGTTGTGTTTATGTTTTGTGTTGTTTTTCATTGTCCAGAACTGCTTAGGCTTATTTTATTTGTTGGCGGTCCATGAATAACAGTTGTTTACAATTTGGGGTGCCTTGAGGCGTTCCAAGGAAATGGGAGCATTTTGACTTTCTAAAGACAGCTTGGGGAATGCAGGATGGAATGCAGAGAAGGAAGGTGAAGTAAAGAAAAGAAATAGATGGGCATTGAACACCCAAGATATGTCTATCATGGCACGTCATTATGTCACCTTATTTGTTTCTCAGAGCTGCTCGTCTGGCATATTTTGTTAAAACCATTTTACAAAATCAGAAACCTGACACTCAAAGAGGGTAAAACACCTTACTAATAAGTGGCAGAAACAGGTTTCAAATCCAGATATTCTGACTGAGCATCAGATTTTCTGTGACCTTTGCCCCAGAAGGAGACATTACTTTTAGCATAGTAGACAGTTATTGAACCAGCCGATTGCTTTGAAGGGAGACACTATCTGTATCTTCTAAGGCCATTTCCTGTACAAACACCCTTGAAAAGAAAGCATAGATCTCAGGCAGCCAGTGCCTTTGCTTGCAAACAGTGCAAAAACACAAGGGCCCATGGAGAATTATCTCCCTACAGCATCTATTTTTGTCCTCTCTCTCTCTCTCTTTCTGACAGCCTTCACCACAGTTCTATTTTAAGGGCCTGGGGACTTGCAACTTCTTTACCCTCTCCTATCATTGAAGAAAAGTTTTAAACACTCATTTTAAGCAATAAAATATTTAGAATGTATCCCACAGGGTTTTCATGTGATGTTTTCCAGCAACAAAAAAATAAGCATTAATTTGTTAGCTCATTTATGTATTCAGTGTGTATTGTATAGCTACTACATAGCAGTTACTAAGTGCTTTCATTTTAGGGTAGGCAGGTTTTAACAGGTAAACAAATTAGCCATTTAGGCACTAGTGAATGTAAAGAAGCAAACAGTATGAAGTAGGAATTTTACTAGGGTGAGGTTTGGTGCTTTTACATTGGATGGTGCTTTTACATTGAACGGGCTCTGTAAAATGGTGAAATTTGAGCTAAGAACTCAAGGATAAAATCAATTATTAAAAGAGCCTGGAAAAGAATATTTCATACACAACTATTCATAAGAGCAAAATCCCTGAAAAACAAGTCCTAAATTTATTAGGTTGGACCAGGTGAAACTGCTAAAGCTGTATAATAGTCCCCCCTTATCCTTAGTTTCAGTTTCCCAGATCTCAGTTTCCTAAGGTCAATCTCAGCCTGAAAACATTAAATGGAAAATTCCAGAAATAATTCATAAGATTTAAATTGCAAATTGTTCTGAGTAGCATGATGAAATCTCATGCAGTCCTGCCCAGGATGTGAAGGAGTCTCCCTTTGTCCAGCGTATCCTGGCTCCTCACTTAGCAGCCATCTTGGTTATCAGGTAGACCATCGCAGAATCGCAGAGCTTGTGCTCAAGTCACCCTTATTTTACTTCAAAATGGCCCCAAAGTGCAAGAGTAGTGGTGCTGGCAATTCGAATATGTGAAAGAGTGCTTCCTTTAAGTAAAAAAAATGAAAGTTCTGGACATAATAAGGAAAGATAAAAATCATATGCTGAGGTTGCTAAGATCTATGCCAAGAATGAATCTTGTACCCTTGAAATTGTGAAGAAGAAAAAAGAAATTTGTGCTAATTTTGCTGTTGCAACTCAAACTTCAAAACTTATGTCCACAGTGTGTTATAAGTGCTTAGTTAAGATAGAAAGACATTACATTTATGGGTGGAAGACTAACAGAACATGTTTTCTGATTGACAGCAACATGTTGTGACAGAAAGCATTGAACATATACAAAGACTTCAGCAAGGGATCCCCTAGAACGAGTGACACCAAGCCATTTACTGCAGGTAAGGGATGGTCCTGCAGATTCATAAATAGGTTTGGCATTTTATCATCTCACATCATCACGAAAAGAAGAAAAGTGAGTACAGTGTAAGATATTTTGAGAGAACGAAAGCATTTTTATGCTTTAACTTTTATCACAGTATATTGTTATAATTATTCTATTTTATCATTAGTTATTGGTGTTAATCTGCTACTGTGCCTAATTTGTAAATTAAACTTTATCATAGGTATGCATGTATAGGAAAGAAGATAATATAGAGTTTGGTACTATCTATAATTTCAGGTATCCACTGGGGAAACTGGATTGTATTCACCATAGAAATTGGTGATAGGGGAGGGGGACTGTACATACAAACAGGCATATCTTTGATATTTTATATAGTTTGACCTATTACTGTTAACATGCATGTAGTCACTGCTTTAAGAATTCTGTGTATTTATTCACTTAATCTCATTGAAAATAAGTTTTAAAATTTTATAATATGTTACTAACTTGAAGTTAATTCAATGCATAAAAGGGTAAACACTGTGTATCTTTTGAGAGTTTCTTTATTAATCAATAAGTTAAAGTTTTAAGAAAATTGCTGAAAAATTTGCAAGAACTCTGAGAAATCATAGACATATATTAACTCAAACTTAGAGAGCAGATCAAATGACTTACTAGACCAAAATGACCTAAATGAAACTCTAAAAGAAGAATTGGAAATTAAAAAAGAAGAAAACAATAGAAAAAAAACAAATAAAAGCACTGGATATCAGCAAGCTTTAGCCAACATGGAAAAGTTTACTATAGGGAATATGTGTTTTTACTGTACATTCTATGAGGCGAAATATTAGAAAAAATATTTCGCTAATAACTGCTAAATTATGTTAAGAATGTGCACTTTCCCTCTAGGGACAGCTATTTCACCATAACTTATGTAATTTTTAATTTTCTGTGTTAACTTGACTGGACCACTGAGTATCCAGCTGTATCTGTGAGGGGGTTTCTGGATGCGATTAACATTTGAATCAGTAGGCCTAAAGCAAATTGCCCTTTACCAGTGTGGGTGGGCCTGATCCAATCTTTTGGAATCCTGAATAGAACAAAAGGGAGAATTCTCTCTCTCTACCTGACTGTTTTCAAAGTGGGACATTATTCTTATCCTGCACTCAGACTGGAAGTATGCCATTGGTTCTCCTAGTTCTCAGGCCTTTGGACTTGGGCTGGAACTATGCCACTGGCTCTCCTGGGTCCCAAGTTTGTAGATTTGCAAAGGAGAGATCTTGGGACTTTCAGCCTCCATAATTATGTGATCTAATTCATAATAAATCGATCTCTCTCTCCATACATGTATACACACATAAATATAAATATAACTATATATATATATATATATACACATATATACATATACACACACATATACTGTATAGGGTTGTGTGTGTGTCTTCCTATTAATTCTGCTTCTCTGGAGAACCCTGATTAATATCTTGCTAGTGATTTAATAAGTAATTTTTAACAGGAATACTGGCATTTAAATAAATAATAGTGGAATTTTCTTTTTTTATTTATTTTTTTTTCTTTTTTTTAAATTTATTTTTTTTATTGTTAGTTTCAGGTGTACAGAACAATACAATAGTTACCCTTTTTTCACCCTCACCAGGTAACAACCCCCCTCCCCCCATCTATTGCCCTCCCACCCCCGATATCATGCTTATCTATTACAATTCCATTGAATCCATTCCCGCTCTCTACTCCATG